>NC_141090.1:37407273-37552273 GCF_041138505.1 Cibotium barometz | reverse complement strand
TTTATTTAAGTAATTAAAAGAGGTCAATGCCCTTAGGCATTTAATAAGATGAGGTCAAAGCCCTCATTAAAGGTATCTATCAATACCTTTATTTATGCAAGCAAGAAAGTAGTCAAGCTTAGATTTGGTTTAAGTCTCATTAAAAGAGGCCAAAGCCCATAGGCATTTAATAAGATCTTTGGATTCTAGAATTTTCTTTCTTCTTAACTTGGCATGTGAAACCATGAGGGTTAGTGAAACCTATACTTAAAAGATGTATTTTTATGAGAGAGAGAGAGAGAGAGAGAGAGAGAGAGAGAGAGAGAGAGAGAGATTTAGAATTAGTTTTTTAAATTCCCTATATATTTGTATATGTCTTCTCAAGTCTAGATATCTCTTTGTTTTTTCTTATGTTTCATGTTTTTATTTATTGTTTTTGGATTCTAGAATCTAAAAAGAACTTTAGTCTAGGGAAAAAATTTTCTATTCAAGCACAAAAGTGGGTCAACCTCAATGTCTATTTGTAATGGAAGAGTCTTCTACTCTCTACTCCCATGATAGACATCACCTCTTTCTTTCCATGAACTTTGATTTGTAGCATCTTTTCCTATAGTACCACTTTTTCCTCAATAAGCCTCTTTCATTAGGTTTCTAGCCACCATCATTATGGATTTTACAAGCTCCCTAATGGAACTTCAGATCTGCATGCTCTTCCTTAGCATGTAGCAGAACTACAAGGGTGCTTCTTCAAAGATTTCTCGTAATAAACCAAGGTGCAAAACCATGTGAAAAACCAAGGTCGACAAGCAAAGTAGTATAGGTGTAGTGTTGAAGCAGGTAGACTTTATAGTTGAAAGTATCACAAGTTTTACAGAAGTAGAGAAGCCTGGTGTCAGTGGTGTAGCATGAGGAGAAGTGGACAAGAGAGCTCCATGATATTATTGAGAGATAAGCCTCAATAAAGATTTGAAGAATCTTATTTTTTGGTGTACAAATGTTCCAATAAGAGGTAGTTCACGTGCATTTGATAAATTTTAAAAAATAGAAATGAAAAATATGTGTGGTGCAAAGATGCTCAAGTGGAGACATCTTGGTGTACTTGGTGGCCACCATCAAGAACCATAATCATTTGTTTATTTGGGATCTTTATCGTGTGGAGTTGTAAATTTTTATCTCTCCTTAGCATTAAAAAATTGGGCAAATATCCGCTTCATGAAAGCCATAACCCTTGATCTTTGTTTGCTATAGGTGTGAAACCCTATGCCATTGAACTTATCTAGACACTTAGAATTATAAGCCATGATTGATGTGGATGACATAGATAGGGATGTCTTACCCCACTAAGAAGATAGACTTAGGGAAGTGTCTATAATCCCTTTACAAGAGGTGGCATTCAAGCTTCATAACCACATACACATATATTATCTATGTGGATAGAGATGTGATAATGCTTAATCAAAGTAGACGATTAGCCTTTAGTGCACGAGATAACATTATTATGATCATTAGAAAAGGATTAAGTAAGATCATTACCACCAAGCATTAAAATGCTTATGTAGAAAATCTGTAGTAGAACCCCCCTCTACAAATTAGCTTAGCATTGGAGATTGGCTACACCATTTGGAAAGCCCTTTTGTAGAAAGAACTTATGGAGCTTTGTCAAACCACAAGTAGAAGGAGAGGGAGAAGGAGTTCTCACTAGATCTACCATTGTTGCTTTGCAAGCAAAGGATGAACAAGCTTTAGGGATAATAAAAACAGCATTAGATGATAATTTTATACATTATGTAGATGATGCTGACACTGCAACTTAAGCTTGGAAAACACTTGAGGAAATCTTTGGTGCTAAGCAAAGCATTCTAAGATTAGTCTTAAAATGCAACTCTATGGACTCACAATAGAAGCAAATGAAGGAGTGGCTTCACTCATCAATAGGGTAAAGAGTCTTATGACTTAACTTGTGTATGTCCAATCTCCTATACCTAATGAAGATGCTGTTGCCATCTTGTTGAAGACTGTGCCTTCGAAGTTTGATCAACTTGTCACTGTACTTAAAGAGAAGGAATCTATTCCTTCTTTGAAAAGTGTGATAAACTTTTTGTAGGAAGAAGAAAAAAAAATCAAAGACTTCCAAAAAGATGCTTATGCGGCTTGCCTATGCGGTCTCCACCACATCAACAAGAAGAAGAAATGTGCAACCTGTGGGAGGACTAATCACCAAACAAAGGATTTCTTCAACAACAACCCTTGTGTGCTGTAAGGTTTCCCCCCTTTCAAAATAGGGGAAACACTTAAGATAGTCCACTAACTCTTATCTTGGAGAAAATTTCCTACTCATCGACACCTTGACCATGTAGAGATTCAAGGATACGATTTATAGGTAAGACCTAGTTCTATCCCGTAGGGGAAGCGTGGTCTTCTAAAAATCAAATCACCCATAGGGTACTTGATCATAGGGTATTTGATCATAATTTGGACAACTACTAGTCTTGATTCCTAGAGACAACTCTTTTTTCCTCATCCATGTAAGGCACAGCCGCCGGTGGCCTAGTCTTCTAGAATAGAATTACCCGAGAATCTATTTATCTAGCGTAGGGATTTCACCTAATATGTTGGAAAGCTACCCGACTAATCGGGTCCACCCGTCCGTAAGGATGGTGCCGTCGGGGCATTCCATCCTCCCACTTTCCACCCTACTCACGCGTCAATTTGTTTTCTAATTAATCCTACCACACTGTTTGACATAGATAAACATGTTCTTTAATTAAGGCCCTTTACACAAGGTTTGTTAAAACAGCCTTTCTCCATAGTATAATAATGCCAAAGATAAGATTTATAAAAAAAATGTTTATACATAAATCAATTCCATACAAGCCAAACCGGCTCTCTTATTCTTTTCCTTTATACTGCTGATGATCTAGAATTCGGCCTTCCAGCCTCTACATGTTGGGCAAAACCCTACGGGACCATACACCTCATCGTCGGCCGGCTGGCGAGGACTCAAGCCGGCCTGTCGCCCTCTCAGGCTCCATCGCTCGATCCTCCCGCCCCTCAGAGAGATGTCTACGCACTAGGGTGGGCTAATTCACCACACTAGCTTGGGCCCTTAGAACTAGGCAGCATCACAATCACTCGCCTCAATCGACAAACCTCATTCTCCCAATGGTATGAGGGATACCTTGGGCCAACTCCGGGCCTTACTAACGTCTCCGCCGTTCGGCTATACAAGCACAAGAACGGGGCAGCGTCAAGGCAGGGAGAGTTGTACTTGTACCTTAATTTAACCAAAATAACAATTCATTTAATCAACTAAACCATAGGACTAGAATCCATGTTACCTTCTTAGGAAAATAATCCTTTTCCACAAAGATTTTAGCATTTCAACTTGAGATTGTGATAAGACATTCTTTATTAAGGCATATGCTGTTGTTTAAAAGAATACAAACTTTAACTAGTAAATCAATCAAATAGATCACTATTAACAATTAATAGAGAAGCCGGGGCCATACCTCAACCCCTAAGAATGATATATAATTGAAAAATAAAATATGTATATACCTTATAGAAATTTGTCGTTTATCGTTACCTTTACTCGTTAACAAGAGCTTTAGAACTTGACATATGAGAATAGAGTCTTCTAATATCTTCTCTTACGATTGAAATCATCCGATCATCCCCAAGATTTATCTCCTCTTACTCGTACTGTGACTTTCCTCTCTTTCGAAGGTCTATGGCAAAATAGCCTTCTCTTGCAGGGCTACGGCATACTATTCTTTCTTTAAAAGAAAAGCTATGGAGTTTTGGTCTCTTCCTCCAAAAGACCATAGCAATCTAACCTTCTTTTCTAAAATATTAGATAAGAATGAAGGGATATATACATCTCAAGCTCTAGGATTACCTTGAGGCTACTTGCTGCCTTCTTACAGTTTTCCCTGTGTAGAGACCCTAACAGAATCAGCAAATTGTCTCGGTCATAACTCTCTGATAAAAACTCAGAATATGGTCATATAACCAGTCAAAAGAATCGGAAGACATCTAGTGTACAAGCTAGCGTAGGCAGAACAGGCAAAAACGTCTATATATAGCCACAAACATGCCATCTTTAGAAACGCGTTTAGTATGCATGGACTCTAAATATGTAAAAGTACTCTAAATACGACCTCCTATCACCTAAATTCGAATTTCTATTTTTGGAGATACTTATCTCTTAATAGAACTATTCTTATCTTCTTATTTCTTTTAGGATTTTTGGTGGAGCTAATATTTTTTATTCTAACACTTTCCTAATGTTTCTAGCCTTATTGTCTCACTCTTCTCTAAGTGCACTTTCCTAATGTTTCTAGCCTTATTGTCTCACTCTTCTGTAAGTGCACTCTCTTTCCTTCTTGAAATGTATATTAAAAGAGACACATACATACATGGCTTGGGAGGGACCTTACAATCTCCCCCACTTAAAAGATTCGAGATGTCCTCATCTCGCGAGCTGGGGTAGTATCTAAGTAAATCCTCCTATCTCTTTCAAAGTGGTGTCACCACTAGGTAGAAATCTTCTTTTATATCTAAACATTGTTTTGAGTCCCTTATTTCATGTGTTTGGCTTGTTTTGTTGTGCCTCCAAAAGGTCTATTATTCTAAAGTTAATTGGCCTTATTATCCTAAGTTCATATATCCATATACCTCTCAAATGCTATGAACCTTCGAATTCCTTATTCTATACCCCCATGTAATATGATACTTAACAAATTGTCATGGAGAAAGTAAGGAAATCAATCCTTTATGCAATCTAACCTATGATAGCAATTTCATAATCTTAGTATCGTCTTGTAGAATACCTCTATTCATCATGCACATTACTTCACATGAATCTTGCACCAATCCTCTTCTATTTACTCATAGAAATACTTGTTGAATTCGGTTATCTTTAACCCTGCTATCCCTATTTCTTGACCTAATTTTTGCTCTAGCTCATGTTTCATTGTATAGCTAGGGGTGGGCTTGACGTTCCTCTTGAATTAGGAGACCTCTTCTTGATTAACATGGAAGGACTCATGTCCTTCTCGACACTTTCTATAAAAAAAACTTTATCACAGTCTCTGGCTATAATTATGGCTTCTGAAATAGAGGATGGTTTCACATTCTTGATGAGGTTATTCAAAGGTGGATTAAGCTTCCAAATGAATCGATGGAGAAGAGTTACCTCATCCATCTCTGGAGCAAATCGGAGAAGTTTAACAAAAGTTTGGTGGTATTCTTTTAGGGCCTTCCCTTCTTGGGTTAGCTCCAAAAATTCGTTCATTTTATCCTCTCAAAATCCTAGAGGACAAAACCTTTCACAAAGGTGTACTTTCATGGCATCTCATAACTGATTCTAGCTCCAGTGGTTAGATTGACAACAGTGCTTCCAACTAATTCGGCATTTCTTACAATTTTTAGACGAGCAAGGGCGAACTTGCTTCTTTCATTGTATCCATGAAAAGCTCAAAGCTATCAAATACTTATCATAGCGCCACATCTAAAGGCACTCTGGATTAATATATGTGAGATCTTCATTTTTTGAGAATTACACATCTGGTGCCTTGGGATTGACACATCTGGTGCCTTGGGATTGACACATCCAAAGATTATTAGGATTAACATGTGTGAGATGATTAGTTTTCTGAAAATTACACATCTAGAATCTTGGGATTAACACATCTAAGAGCATGATCCTCTGGGAATTACACATCCGAAGTTAGACCCATGTTTGTCTGAGATGGGTTCAAGATCTTGGATGATTGTCCTAGTGTAAAGCATCCAATGGATGGCATTCACACGACGTCAACTATTCAAATCTTAATGGAGTTATAATCTTAATAATTTATAATATGCAAGTTAATGAGATATATCCTGAAAATTTCTCTAAACAAGTTTTGGTCTATCCTTCTAGTCATTTAGTCTCTCACTAGTTTCTTAATTTTATCACCCTATGTTTTTTCTCACAAAACGTTTTCTCCCCAATCTTATTTCTCAAATTCATTGTACAAATATCTTGCGTGTGCACCCCCAAGATATAAGCACAATTTCATAGAATGATTGTCTCAACATGTGAGGATATTCAAATCACTTCTATGGCCAGTAGAGATGATTGATTCATCCTCATATGATAAAACAATCACTTGTTTTAATCCCTTGATAGTTAACCTTTGAAAAACAAATCCTAGGAACTAAGATTGGCTCTGATACCATTTGTAAGGTTTCTCCCCTTCCAAAATAGGGGAAACACTTAAGATAGTACACTAAGTCTTATCTTGGAGAAAATTTCCTACTCATCGACACCTTGACCATGTAGAGATTCAAGGATACGATTTATAGATAAGACCTAGTTCTATCCCGCAGGGAAAGCGTGGTCTTCTAAAAATCAAATCATCCATAGGGTAATTGATCATAATTTAGACAACTACTAGTCTTGATTCCTCGGAGACAACGCTTTTTTCCTCATCCAGGCAAGGCACGGCCCCGCTGGCCTAGTCTTCTAGAATAGAATTACCCAAGAATCTATTTATCTAGCGTAGAGATTTCACCTAATATGTTGGAAAGCTACCCGACTAATCGGGTCCAACCGTCCGTAAGGATGGTGCTGTTCGGGGCATTCCATCCTCCCACTTTCCACCCTACTCACACGTCAATTTATTTTCTAATTAATCCTACCACACTGTTTAACATAAATAAACATGTTCTTTAATTAAGGCCCTTTACACAAGGTTTGTTAAAACAGCCTTTTTCCACAATACAATAATGCCAAAGACAAGATTTATAAAAAAAACGTTTATACATAAATCAATTCCGTACAAGCCAAATCGGCTCTCTTATTCTTTTTCTTTATACTGCCGACGATGATCTAGAATTCGGCCTTCCAGCCTCTACATGTTGGGCAAAACCCTACGGGACCATACACATCATCGTCGGCCGTTGGCGAGGACTCAAGCTGGCCTGTCACCCTCTCAGGTTCCATCGCTCGATCCTCCCGCCCCTCAGAGGGATGTCTACGCACTAGGGTCGGCTAATTCACCGTACTAGCCTGGGCCCTCAGAACTAGGCAGCATCACAATCACTCGCCTCAATCGGTAAACCTCATTCTCCCAATGGTATGAGGGATACCATGGGCCAACTCCGGGTCTTACTAACGTCTCCGCCATCCGGCTATACAAGCACAAGAATGGGGCAGCGTCAAGGCAGGGAGAGTTGTACCTGTACCTTAATTTAGCCAAAATAACAATCCATTTAATCAACTAAACCATAGGACTAGAATCCATGTTACCTTCTTAAGAAAACAATCCTCTTCCACAAAGATTTTAGCATTTCAACTTGAGATTGTGATAAGACATTCTTTATTAAGGCATATGCTGTTGTTTAAAAGAATACAAACTTTAACTAGTAAATCAATCAAATAGATCACTATTAATAATTAATAGAGAAGCTAGGGCCATACCTCAATCCCTAAGAATGATATATAATTGAAAAACAAAATATGTATATACCTTATAGAAATTTGTTGTTTATCGTTGCCTTTACTCTAATACCTTAACAAGAGCTTTAGAACTTGACATATGAGAATAGAGTCTTCTAATACCTTCTCTTACGATTGAAATCATCCGATCATCCCTAAGATTTATCTCCTCTTACTCGTACTGTGACTTTCCTCTCTTTCGAAGGTCTATGGCAAAATAGCCTTCTCTTGCAGGGCTACGGCATACTATTCTTTCTTTAAAAGAAAAGCTATGGAGTTTTGGTCTCTTCCTCCGAAAGACCATATCAATCTAACCTTCTTTTCTAAGATATTAGATAAGAATGAAGGGATATATATATCTCAAGCTCTAGGATTACCTTGAGGCTACTTTCTGCCTTCTTACAGTTTTCCTTGTGTAGAGACCCTGACAGAATCAACAAATTGTCTCGGCCATAACTCTCTGATAAAAACTCAGAATATGGTCATATAACTAGTCAAAAGAACCGGAAGACATCTAGTGTACAAGCTAATGTGGGCAGAACAGGTAAAAACGTCTGTATATAGCCACAAACGTACCATCTTTAGAAACGCATTGCTTTTCCACATTTTTAGTATGCATGGACTCTAAATATGTAAAAGTACTCTAAATACGACCTCCTATCACCTAAATTCGAATTTCTATTTTTAGAGATACTTATCTCTTAATAGAACTATTCTTATCTTCTTATTTCTTTTAGGATTTTTGGAGCCAATATTTTTATTCTAACACTTTCCTAATGTTTCTAACCTTATTGTCTCACTCTTCTCTAAGTACACTCTCTTTCCTTCTTGAAATCTATATTAAAAGAGACACATACATACGTGGCTTGGGAGGGACCTTACATGTGCACTGTGGAAAGACAAATCATCCATCACAAAGATGCTATCTCAAGGACAAGAAGAAAGAGAAGGTCAGCACTGTTAAAGAAAATCACTTTGTAGAAGTCTCTCGTATTGTTGGACCTATAGATGATGATGATTCCTATGCTTCGTAAAAAGGTTGTCATTGTCCACTCTTGTATGGTCAAAAAGCCTTAGTTGTTTTCTTTCCCTTGTTGTTTGTAAAGAGTACTCAAACCTTGTTATTGTATGGTTAATACTCTAATGTATCAAGGGCGGATGTTGTTAGGCTCAAAACTTTTACTAGAGTGTCAAGTTTGGCTTAAGGGGGGTGTTATAAATATAAGCCCAACTTGTCCCTTAGCCATAAAACAAATGTGCATAGGATGAAATGTTAGCCTAAGCTAAAATCAAAGTGTGTAGCATCACTCCACATGTCCATCCTTATGTCAAGGGGCATCCCTACATCAAAGGAGTCGTGGAGCATCTTTAGGAGAAGCATCTAGCTCATCTACATCATCAGTAATATCATCTAGGTCTAGATCCAAAAGGCTATATAAAGCCCATGTAGCACTCACATTGGGATATGAAGCAATGCAATTATTTTTCATATTACGAATGGCTC
Source organism: Cibotium barometz (assembly GCF_041138505.1). Taxonomy (NCBI): domain Eukaryota; kingdom Viridiplantae; phylum Streptophyta; class Polypodiopsida; order Cyatheales; family Cibotiaceae; genus Cibotium; species Cibotium barometz. Next base: position 37,543,304 of record NC_141090.1, on the reverse strand, counting down.
AAATCTCTTCCCACCTTGATTTCTTTCATGGGTTCCCTTTCCCGTGAGCTTGGAAATTTCTATGGCCATCATTCTAGATGACTCCCTTGGGTCATGTGTAGAGGTCCTTCTTTGGTAATGGCAACATGCCATCCTTTTGAAACCTCCCTTTCTAGATTGTTCAATATTACTAAAGTTTGGGCATCTAGGGGTTGTGAGGTTGGTGGGGTACCAACTCCGAGCAATTACAATAAAGTAGTTCACTTGTATTTGGTATAGGACCAATCATACCATGTAAGTTGGTGGAAATTGGCATCACCAAGGGTTTAAAATCTAGTGGTACCACTAGGAGACACAAGATTCATCCAATGTATGGCAAATGTGATCGAGGGTTGTTCTTTAGGCATAGGCCTATTGGGTTTGTAGGTTTCAGTTATTGGATTAAGTTCTGATATTGGCACCCTAGGTTTGCCATTATGTTCACAATTCTTGTTTTCTTATTTATGTTTGTTTGGTTCCTGAAATAACCTATGTATACATAGTCTACCTGCCTAGGCCCTAAAGGAGGGTCCATTTTATTAAGGATTTGAGATCGTACTAAGCCTAGTGCTAATAACATATTAACTATATGCTTGAGGAAACGTATAATAATCAAGAAACTCTATAATGCTAATTTACACACTAATGAGAGGTTGACAAGATAGGCACACTCAACACCTTATATATTTGCAATATGTTATGAACCATACAATGAAAGGCTTCTAACCTCTAGCCCAATCTCCTTTACACATCATCATGCCATGAGGAAATCCTTTTTCCACATTCTTTTATGTGGCTCTCACCATTCACGCAATATCTCATGCGGCATTCTTATCTTTCCATAATAAGATAATATCTTACACCTCTAAGGTGTGTTCACACACTCAACCAAATAACCCAAGATTTATTCTACATTGCACACTTCAACACCCCTCCACAATATAAAATTAGGTGTGTGAAAAAACCATCTCTCTAACCGATTCGACCAACTCACCTCTCAATGTCAATGATTTAGCATTTCTAATCTCAACACTCCCCTCAATGCAAATTGAAGTGTTTAAGTGTGTGCGCGTGTGTCTAGCCATTTCGAGCACCATTTTGCTCGAGTAGATCCATCCAAGCTTTTTTTGGACACCCTTATTCTTCTCGAGAGAAGGAAGTGCATCACCCATGCATGCACAACTTAATGCACACCACATTACAATCCATTTTGAGCACCTACGGACTCAGGTAGGGGACCCTTGTAATTTGGGTGAGAAAATACAATTCCTTTTTGTGCATCAAGGCAAGGGCAAAGCACCCATTGTAGCTCAAAGGAATTGATGCACTTCCTTTTGTGGAGAGAGAACAAAGCTCTGCAATAGCTGCTTATCCAACCGTGGGACGAATTGGGGGAAACGGCCGTGCTGGGTTGTACAGCAGCAGCAAAATCGATTAATTGAAGCGATGGCGACCTGCGCCCTGAGTGAAGGAAGAGTTCTTATGAAAAAAATATGCCACGATAATGCCTGTAGAACGTGGTGGAAGCCCTCCATTAGAGGTAGGTGATGTTTTGGAAAAGCCTATTTTAGCTCCACTAATGGTGGGTGATTAATAACTTAATTAATATGATAAGTAACTAATAAATTAGCTTAATGAGGGCCTTGGGAACATAATTGGCTTTGATACCATGAAAGAAATCAAGGTGGGAAGAGATTTGAGCCATTCATAATATGAAAAATAATTGCATTGCTTCATATTCAATGTGAGTGCTACATGGACTTTATATTGCCTTTGGATCCAATCCTAGATGACATCACTAATGATGCAGATGAGCTAGATGCTTCTCCTTTGATGTAGGGATGCCCCCCTTGACATAAGGATGCACATGTGGAGTGATGCTACACACTTTGATTTTAGCTTAGGCTAACATTTCATTCTATGCACATTTGTTTTATGGCTAAGGGACAAGTTGGGCTTATATTTCTAACAACCCTACCCTAACATGTCGTGGGAAGTTGTATATCCTCCAAGCTTAAGCATGGCTCAAGAGCTCCACCGTAGCCTCTCATCACCGCAGTCCTCCTGCACTTGTTGTCACACACTGAGGCGATTTCTCTAATCCAACATGTGATGCAAGCTCTCTCGCGAGAAGATTGTGTGGGATCTCTGCGGAAGAGGATCACATTGGTTAGCCTAATCAATCAATTGAGAGAGAGAGAGAGAGAGAGAGAGAGAGAGAGAGAGAGAGAGAGAGAGAGAGAGGATGCAAGAGGGAACAAGTGATTAGCACTAATCAATTCCAAACCCTAACCTTAAGCACACCACACATGCTAGATTAGAGTTGCAAGAGAGAGGGAGAGAGAAAACACTCCACTTATATTGCACAAATGGGAGAATGAGTTACAAACAAGAGAAGTTAGCTTTTATAGTTCCAAGCCTTTTCCCACTAGGCCGCCCCAGAGTAAGTGACCCGGGGTGCCCAAAACATAGTTACAAGGCTTTTCTCTATGGTTTGGCCAATTGACCAAGATCCTCTTGTTTGTCCTTTGAAGCTAAATACTTAGGAGCACATTTAGGGTGTTTCCCTCATCAAATGATGGCATTTACAATATAGCACGAGCGCTCATTACATAAGTGTGCAGACATAGTTGTCATATAGGAATGTGTTAACCAATATGAGGTTAACATACTCCCCTTCCTAAAGTCGATTACATCATCAATCATGATCGATGAGGGGTTGTCAAGGCACGCAGGGGAGTGTCGCACTTGGTTGTCTCTCCTGTCTCTCCGAAAATGAGAGGGGCTGGTGGGGGAGTTAGTGAGATGGAAAGAAGTTAGTGAATTATTGATGATTAAGTATCTAGCTAGTTTGATGGGCTCTTATGAGTTTTCTTTTTTGTATGTGCGCAATAGTACTCTTTCTTTTATTTTTTATGTTTTTTTTTTAAAAATCACCTTTGCGGGTGGGACATCCTCATGAGAGGAGTCAGAGTACTTGAGTGAGTAGACTAGCATGGAATACTTACTGACCAGTATTCCAGTGGGTAGGTATGATTAAAGAAGGGTTAGTAAAACAATGGGGTTAGTAAGCAAGTAGTGAGGGGGGAATTCTAGAGGGATAAGGAGGCGACACACATGGAGATTTCTTGCACTCCGAGATGGTGTATGTCAATGGTGATGTTCATGGAGCTCTAGCATATTTGTCAAGACACCGTGATGGGTATCTTGGCTCCCATGAATGTTGAGTCATCAGGTTGCGGTGTTCTCTATTTTTTCGTTTTATGCTTTGTCTTCTTTTGTCATTGGAGCCTTGGGATCCTGTGTTGATAGGAGTGGTAGTCGATGATGTTGAGGATCCATAGGTGTAAGGATGAAGAAGAAGTTTTGGGTAGGATTGATTAGACATGAAGCTTAGTTATTCAGGTGCAAGAGGGTGATTAAGAAGATCCAGGTGATGGGTTGTACCATAGACCAGGCTTGTGCCCACCATGGTCCCCCATCCAGAGATGTACCTGGATGGCTGTCAATGATGAAGCTTTATGCGGTGTGTGCACATAGGATAGAGCCCAGTGAGATTTGCAGGTGTTGTGCATGGGCAAGGGCAAAAGGTGTGCCTGTGGTCCTGATCACCTAGAGACTCCTTTTTCTCTCTCTCTCTCTTTTTGGACATGTGTTTATTGGTTAGCACCCCTTTTTTTATTGAGTGGCCTATGTGGATAGAGTTGTGAGCTTACCTTTGAGTTTATCTTTGAGTGGTTGGATAAGCTCAGCCATGTGTAGCATTGTCCCTTGGTTTCGTAAGACGAAGCTGAGGGGCAGGGTGGAGCTTCATGGATGAGGCTTAATGAGATGAAAGGGTTGGGAAAATTAAGCTTTGGAGTGCCCATGGGTTGGGTGTGGGCAAGTTCGGAGGATTTCATTGAGGAGGAGGGAACTTGCTTGCCCATTGGTCTTCATACCATTTTTGCTGATTGGATAGATACTGGCATGGTGGGTGTGGTTTGGGTGAACTGCTGAGAGGGTATGCCTTGGGAGCCAAATGATGGAATTTCCATCATGGAAGCCTTGGGCTTCTAAGAGACATTTGGGCACCCAATGCTGCTGAGTGATGAAGTTCCGTGTGGTTGGCGAGACTTTCGGATTTTTTGTCAATGAGGCTTTGCGTTGTTGGCTTTGCTGTGCTTGGGGTTGCCAAACCCGTCATAACAGGTGGTAAGGGACTAGCCAACATTGAAGCTTTGTCTTAGGGTTGGTGTTTGTTGGCTTAGTTGGCTTTTTGCACTTGGGTTTTAGAGATGGCCATCTGGGGATCCATATTTCTATGTAGCCACCATAGAATCCCTGAGTGGCAAGAAGATTCTTTGGTACACCATTTATTGTCATGATAAAGATATGAGGTCGGGGTGCTTGTAGTGTGGGTGGTCAAGGTTATAGAGTTGAGGGGAAATGTCGACGAACGAGGCTTGATTGTCATTGGTGGATGGTGTTGACAGTGGCCAATTGACCGGTTTTGGTGAGTCATGGGGTATGGGAACAAGAGAGATTGCCGGTGATGAGGATGGGGCGTGAGGGGGAAGGGCAGTTGAGGGTGAGGGTGTGTGGATGATTTCCTCTTGGGGACACAAGAGGACACTGGCCTTTTGGCCATTGATTTCCATGGTGGCCATTTGTTTATGCCAATTGATTTGGAAATGAGTGGCATCAATCCACTCCTTTCCAATGATAATCCGGCCTCCAACTAGTTATTTCTAATAGATGTTTTAGGAATGAAATACCCAACACTCATTAGAAGCATTTCATGTGAGATTTGAATGCAAGTGTCTCCTTTTGTTAGTGTGGGTTTACCAAGAGCTTTCCATGCCTCCAAGAATATGAGATTGGTGTAGACCATAGGATATATATGGGATTGCCACTATTGTAGACCATTCTTGGTCGGAAGTCCAATCCATATTCTTGGTGGATTGAGTTCTGGTGGTAGTTCAGGGGAAGTGGAAGACTTACTAGTTATTGTTGGTGGGGGGTAAGGGAGTACCCTTTGTGGAAGAAGCTGGTGGGGGTAGAGGATCAGACTCGATGCACTCTCCATCCTAGAGGATCATTGTTACCTTGCCCTAGGGAAGCTTGAGGGTAGTTGTGTTGTCAACCGGGTTGATTGTACTGGTAGCGTTTTGGATCTAGCTTCCTCCAAGGATGACTGCTTCTTTTGTTTCACTTGTGGGAACCACATAAAACTTACAAGTCAATGGGTTATATACAGTATGTATAGTTTGTGTAAAAGACCCAAGCCTTTGTATGTGTTGTCCACTAGGCAACTGAATTTTGGCATGGGTAGTTTTAAGAGATGGTTTTCCTAGAGAGACCCATGTTTCCCATGGAAAAAGATTATGGCTAGCTATGGAAGACAGCAAGGCATGTTTTCTTTGCATGTTTCTACCAAAGGGGAAATCTATCCAGACCTGAAGGGTGGTTGTTTCAGGTTGTGGAGCTACACTTACACTCAGGGTGTTGGGACCCTACCTCGCGCAAGAAGTGCTACTTTCACTGCTAGCACCCTTGAATTTGTTGCGCGGTGGTGGGGACAGGGATCTTACAGCAGCTGGTATCATGTTAATAAGGATATGCACTACAATGTTAACTACCTTGGACCAAATAGATTTCTGCAATCCTTTACCTTTGAGCATACTCTATGCCATCTCCACCACTGTGGCGATTCTTGTGTTCTCTTTAGCCCTATTTTGTTGTGGAGTATGAGCAATTGTCAAATCTCTCTTAATCTAGTGTAGTAGGCATTGAACTCACTTGAAGTAAATTCTCCTCATCGATCTATTTGAAACTTCTTTAGACTTAGCCTTATCTCGAAGAAAATACACCCACATCTTCCTACAGTCATTGATCAGTCTAATGCACCGGCATGCTAGCTCTTCACTCATCTTAGTGGTCCCTCCGCCCTCTGATCTTGTAGATTCTTTATCCACAATATGAACTACTCTATTGCTTCTCCATCAGAATGCCTTTTTACTCTGCAAGCTAATTCTCAAGGTTTTGAATCCTTGTCTAATTCCTTCTCATACTAGTTCTTCAAAATTTTCCATGCTTCAGAATCTATGGTAGTATATGTTGAATTAAGGGCATCACCAAATTAATGATTCTGGTGATGATGACACACATCATATTTACATTCCTTTACCTCCACATAAAAAATGAGAGAAAGATATATGAGTAGGATCTGGTGGTATGGTCTATAGTAAATCTTCTACATCCATAGTAGGTCTTAGCTTTACATTAATCCCTATTACGATTTCACTCATATAAATCAAGAAAGACCTAATCTTGAACTTCTAGAGAGTGTAATTTTTCTCATCCAACTTCCCATCACCAAAAGGTGGAGGGCGGGCATAAGCTACATTATTTGTAGGTTGGGCCATCTCTCCAAACCGACCTTCAAATAGCAAACTTTGAAAACAAGCTTTGCCTAGAGCCTATGCTCTGATACCATGTAAGAATACACAATAGCAGAAGTTGAATCAACATAATAGAAAGCACTTAATTATAGAAAGAAGTGGAGAGTAAACAATATTACTGTTTGTAAAACCTTGATTACATTACTGATTATCTGCTCCAAGTAAGGAGCTTTGATGGTGGCAATCTAGATAGACTCTCGATGAAAGATGTCTTATACTTGAACACAATGAACATGATGAATAAATAATAGTCTATATATAGTACATAGGGTCGGCCACATTGGCCAATGGTCCAAAATGACCAATCAACCACATCATTTCATTGGGACTATATTAGACTATAACTTAGTTCCATAGGGACTGAGCATAGTTCCCATGGCCATCTAAGACTGTTTGGATCCTCAAACATGGGCCCCACAACCCGAGAACAGTGTGCCCTTGATTTTTTTCCCATCACTCTCTAATGCAGTCACATAGCCTACATAAGCATATATCCTACTTAGAAGAGTGCCAAGTCTACAAGTGCGATCTCCTAACCATTTAGCCACACTTGGCCACCATTTCGTCTCTAAACTGGGAACTGTTTTGGTACTCGTGTGCTCACTAAAAATGGTTACTTCTCATAAAGAGGGCCTTACAAAATATAGGATATTTGTCACTATGATAGAAACATCATGAGGGTGGAGCATTGAATGCTTTTCCAACACTAGGCTCCCAAGGCCATGAAAGGAAGAATAGCTGCACTACCAACATCTGTGCCAAGAAAAAGTACACCCACATCATAAATAGTGTGCTAACGCGGCCAAAGCAACAACAAGCACACCACAAGAACCCTCTCACAAAAGCAAAGAAGTCAGAAGAACCTACTTGCGTGAGATACCACAAATCACACCATCAAATTCATCAACATCGAAAGAGCTCCTAGACAAAGCTTCAACTTGAACAACTACTCTAGCCACCAACAAAATTAGTAAAATAGTCAATGGCATAATTCAAACTATTTGGGAGTCACTACTAGGGGTCCTTGAAGCTTAGAAACAATAGTAGGCATAAGAAAGGTCCCTAACACCCGTGAAAGGCAAGATTAATAGTATAGGTCGGAATATTTTCCTCAGATAATCACGTCATAAGTATCTTATGTTTTTCAAGCCCAAAAAAGTCACTAAAAAAGGATCATAAATCATGCTTAGCACTTCTCAAAAGTCAAGGGAATAATAAAGGACACTTAAAATCATGTAATTCTGAAAATTAGTTGGTTGCACAAATTCACATCGTGAAAAACTTAAGTTTTTCATAACCATAAATTGGCTCAAACAACATCAAGGACTATTCCTAGATCTTAAAAATGATTATAAATCACCTCACAAAAGTAGAAAATTAATAGTTTAGATGACATGAAAAAATAGCGGGGTGGAAACTCACAACCATGATGAGTATCTTGCATTTTTCATGCCCAAAAAAGCTATTATAAAAGCAATGAAAATCATACCCACTATTTTTCAATGACTTGAACCACAAGATAACCTCAAAAGAAGAAATCTCAAAAGTTCAATTGACGTGAAAAACCAATCAAAGTTCATGATCGTGAGTATATGGAGCTTTTTCGCATGCAAAAAAGGTGGTTTAAAGATAGTGTAAATCATCTAAAGGTCTTCACAATGATCAATCACTTCAAAAAAATCAACTCAGAGACATGAAATTCAAAAGAAAATTATGTGTGAAAAAATAGTAGATATCCTCAAACCATGGATATCTTAGTTTTTCACACCTAAAAAATGCTTCAATTCTATCAATAACTGAGGTGATCATAAGCTGCCACAAGGCTTGCAAAAGAAATATTTGACTTGTGGCAAGTAGGAAAAATAAAAAATTTAAATCTCATAAATCTAGAAAAGGTCACAAAAGGCAAACGTTCTCTAAAAAAGGAAACACCCAAAGACAAGAAGTTGATCACACCTTAGATATCCATGTAAGGTATTAGTAGAGAGGTCCATCATTCTTGCTATTCTTACACTACTAAGGTATTAGAGAGGTCCATCATCCATGCAAGGTATTAGAGAGGTCCATCATTCTTTCTATTCTTATACAGTCTTAAAATTGACATGGCTTTTATGTTTTTGAGCAATAGATTCCTTACATGGATCGCAATTGAGAAATGTTAGGATAAAGTTAAAGCACAATAGTGACATTAGAAACCTTGAGAAGTGTTTCATCTTGCTTTTAAGTGGTAAGTTACTTAAATTCTATATTTCTTAGTTCATGCATGCTATATTTTGAGTTAATTTGAAATAGACAAAGATAAACTTTCTTACCACAATCTTGAAGGAGTGGATTTCACAATCAATGTCTTTATAAAGTTGTTTACATTTGGAGTGTCTAGGTTATTAATTAATGAGTGTAACATTGATTCCAACACCCATTGTGTTTTCAAGGAACAACTTTTTGTTTACCCTTTGGAAATTTGTCTCCATTGACTTTATGAAATGGATTTTAAAATCCAAACATTTTTTCTTAAAGTGTCATTATAGTCATTCGGAATGATGAAATTTTCAATACCTTGAAATGATGAGTGAGCATTGGATTACAGCATCTAATGTGGCAAAATAGTTCACCGTCTATATTGTTTTATCATTACCCTTTAATAAGGGATGCTAAAAACCCATTCTTCTATAAACAAATTCAAGGTAATATCTCAAGCATTTTTGTTTTTAATGCTAATTTACTATTTATTGTGGTTTAATATTCCTCACATTTACTTACCTATGTGATTTAAGTATCATGAATTATGTTTTGGTTTTTTACAATAGTATAGAGATTTAAGGGTGAGCATCAAAAACATTGCTATTGAATTCAAGGAACAACTTACTCATCTTCATGAGAAATCCATAAAATCGATCAAGAATTTAACCTTTCAGTTAGCTCTACCAACAAGTGTAGCTCAGCTAGATAGCTAGTACAAAAACCAAGAAAACCAACCATAATAGTGAATTATGCTCTCTTAACAAATATAGGTGAGCATTTAAAGTTGACACCACCATAAAGTTTGACATCACCACCATGAGCTAGGTTAACATTGTGCATGACTCACGCTTACCTTTATCTTCTTTCACATACCCTAGATCCCTTAGCCTTGGGCCCAAATTAACTTAAGCCCCTTTTAACTTTGTTACAAAACATCCCCACCCAAGAGGCTTTGTCCTCGAAACCTTAGGTATGCATGTGCAACCTTGCATAAATGGAGAATACCATCAAGGGCTCATGTCAAGAAGTTAACTTGATTAAACTTTTCCATGTAATGAGAATAATATCTCCATAGTTATCACTTTGATCATTATCTTTTGGCTTTGTCCATCAAGATCTTTGCATGGGTGCTATTTGCATGGACAAGCCCCTTCCCACTTCCCTTATTATCATTAAAATCACTTTGGTATATCCTATTGGTGGTATAACATGGGTTGAGGTTGCATATATAAAAAATTGCACCTCCAACGTTAGGATTTGCATGACCTATGGGATTCAACAGGATAGGATCAAATAGAATTTTCCCCTTGCATGTTGGGCTAAGAGTTTTTGGACATTCATCAAGGGATTATCTATGGTCTACCATTGGGAATTAACTTATTGTGGTGTAAATCTAGTATTGGTTTTTTCATTTACTCCAATTAGGTAGTTCCTCTTGTGTGAGGAGCTAAAGTCTCTTTATGGGAGCTAAAGGCTCTCTTAGAAAGAGATGTCCATTTAGTGACCCATCACCCATATGAAAGGTATGCCTTAGTTACATTATTTGTGCATCTACCCTTGAGATTAGTCTGCTAAGTTTTTGGGATTTGTAGACGTGATTCTTTCTATGGGCTTTTAGATGGATGTCTAAGCTTCCTATCTAGATCCGTAAGGTGGCAATTCAAATTCAAGATCAATGGTTTGAGTGTGTTTGAGTGTGTTTGAGTGCATTAGGGTTTTTCCCAATTGATTGCTCATTTGAGCAATTCTTGATTGAGCAAATCTAGAAGTTTTTCAATGATACCTTCGTGAAGATTATTGCATTATGTGTACTAAGTTGGTATGTGATTTTGAGGACTCTTGGGCTAGATGGTCACCTATAATAGGATATCTATCAAGCCCTCCACCAATGCCAGCACTCATTTAGTGTTTATGCAAGATGATGCTCATAGAAATTCATAGCCATTTTATTGCTTAATCCGAATTACATTGTGCTTTTGCTAAAATATGTATAAAAGAAGATGGTGGTTGTGCTATGAAAAGGTGTAACATATGGGTGCATCCTCTTAAGAGTTACAACCATATAATGTCATAATGGTGTGCCTAGGTAAATGTGTGTGCATGTGACCCCTAAAACCTGGCATACTTGGTGGGCCTAGTTGGATGAATGTGAACTCACATAAATGCTGAGGCATGTGAGAGATGATATCCCATGAGGTACTTAGTGTACCCATCTAAATTAAATAATATGAAATGAAGACCCATGTAGTAGATCATGGCATGGAGTAGATTGTGTCATGTTGCTACATAGGAATTCACATGAAAGAATATCAACATTTACAACACATGCACTACTAGAAATATATGCCAATGAAGCACATAGTGATAAATTATCACCAAATATGACATATTCATATGCATCGAATAGGTATGCATGCCTAGATTATCATGTAAAGGGGGCCACAAGACACGTCATCCATTGCAGAAGGAATCACCATGATCCATTGCATAAGGAATGACCACAAGGAATCACCATGATCCATTGCATAAGGAATCACCATAAAAGCATCAAAATTTGGAACATCCTCCTCATGCACAAGAAGCACATGATCAATAGGATCAAGAAGTGATATAAGATCAACAAGGAATAAGTTTCTCCTCTAGATCATCATAGTCCAGAGACCATCAAGAAAATATATGTGAGTGAATATTATTGACAACACAATGTCCACCACTATCTTCTTTGTCAACAATGCCATTCATTACAACTTTGGGAGCCTTTTTATTTTGTAGAGTAGATACAACTTACTATGAGAATCCAAGTACACAAATCAAACTCACAAATCTATAATACTATCTCTTTTGTAACAAGTAATGGTGATACTTAAAAGTTGTACTAGATATCAAGAAGAACCTTGTGACCTGAGGGCTTATTTTGATTAGGTTGGTATTCATCTTGGATGCCAATGAAAATGTCATTTGGGGGAGGCACAAGGCACAATAACCTACAGGAGTTATCAACATTGAAGTCTAGGACTATGGCACACCTTCCACCTTTTGCAGAGATGTCAAGTGCATATGAAGCTTGTATGATGTACATGTAACATCGACAACCCTTTCATGAGAGTAGCAAAAGAGCCAAGTTTCCTCTAGAGCTTATATATGCTGCTTGGAGAGGAAGTGTATTAACTCTCCACCCACATGAAGGTTTTGTTATATTATATCTATGAGAATCCAAGTACACAAACCAAACTCACAAATTTTTGGTACTATTTTTACACGAAGAAAAGTATTCTTCCAAGGAAGGGCACATTCATAGGATTTTATAGTTTTTGGATAGGAAGTGTGCTAACTCTCCACCCTCATGAAAATGTGGTAACATTATATACAAATTCATATATAATATATTAATTATGTGTTTACAAGAAAGTGTGTAAGAAGTTTTGTTATCCATTAAAAGAATCTAAGCTTTGAATCAATTTGCTAAAACAAAATAAGACATGCCAATTACAAAATATGAGATATCACACTAGTGAACCCATTCCTGGACTATTGTACATTTCTTATTCCTAGAGTTGTTATGCAATATGTGGGCTTGGCCATTGAAATGAAGTGTGGTAGAAAACCTTTATTGACAACTTGCATGGCATCCAATGCCCCTATTGTGTAGTTAGAGGAGGTGCTAGGTGCATTTGATATTGGTGAGGTGGTTGTGCAGGGTGTTGTGGTTTTTCTCTTCATTGGCACCATATTGACTAAGAAACTAAGGGGTGGAGAATCACTACATGATTTAAGGGAGGAAGAGAAGGAGGGCTTGAGTGTTGATAACCCATGTGACTGGTGAGCATCAAACAACAAAAACTTTAAAATTTTGTTTTACATAGAATAAGCTGTGAAACATAGTTTGATTCCTTCATTGTTGATTGTTTGGTAGGTCTTGATTGTTTATAGTATTTTAGATTCATATGTTGAATGTGGGTGGGAAAGCGCTTACCTTTACAATGTTGTGCCTTTTCATTATTAAAAAAAAGTTGTTAGAATATCCAATATTCTATGTGATGCATGCTTGTTAATGATTTCATACTTTTGTAAGAGCTCCTTGCTTACATTGGATACATCATTACTCAGCACCAGGTGCAAACTTGCTCGGTGTATGGACTGCCTCTTACATGTGGATAGTTGGAGGTAGGTAAATGGTTAAGCATTAGCATGTGTCAATTTCAATACTGACGAGATCATCCTTCATCAAGGTTGAGATAAGAGGCATACCAATTAGAGAACTTATGTTCAACTCTAAGGGTAACTCACTCCCATTTTTTACTAAGGGTTAAATTTTTACCCAGGATACTCGGCTTTCTTTTGTAACTCCTTAAAGCCCATGAGTCTCTATTGATTTCCACCCTTAACCATTGAATTGGAGGCTACACAAAAGCATGTAATGGAACTTGAATGCTCTTAACAATGTTTCTTCTTGTGAAGGCTAAAGTAGTATCATAAGGAAACTTCTCAAGAAAATGACATCTTTATGAGGAAGCTAGATAGGGGTTATCTTGTGTTGTTTGTTTGTTTTTTTGTGCATGCAAAGGCTCAGAACAAACACAAAAACAAGGGAACTTATTAGGGTTGGACTAGTCAAAGGGGAAGGAGGTGGTGCACTTGACTTGAGAGAGGAAGGGCGAGAATAGGTTTAAAAATGAACTTATATGAAAGAAAAGATAATATTTATAGTAGCAACATGCAAGTGGAGAGCTTCACTACAAGTGTTGTTCTAGCAATGCTCATCTGACGGTTTTCTTCAAGCAGCTTGAAAAGCAACGTAGCAGCTCTAGTATCCGCCGTGGTCAAAAAAATCAAAATTAAAAGTAGCCGTGCTTTCTTCATTTTTTAAAATAATCACAAGTAGCCTTATTTTCTTCATTTTTTAAGAAATTGTGTACGTTTCTGAAAAATAAGTTTCTCCCAACACTCTTTTGAAGTGTTTGCTGAATAAGGGATAAAGATGTAAAGGCTTTTGGTTCATGAATATATATATATATATATATATATATATATATATATATATATATATATTTGGTCCAAAAAAAGGTGATTTATTGAGCTTTACTTATTTTTTGATGTGTTTTGTATAATCGCCTACCTAATAACTTTTTAACTTTGGTATGTTGTGTGTGTGACTTTCAACTTTTACAAGAGTAAAATTTGGCTACTATAAGCTCATGTTTTCTTTTTTGGTTGCTAGAGGTTCATTTTTTTAATCACACTCCTTATGGTGGGGAGTGACTTAATGGTGTTGGGTGTGTGTGTGTGTGTTCATGACTAACTCACGTTGCATAATAAAGCTTGGACACTTTCCCATTAGGCTAATCCCTCGCCCCTTAGTGTTGAATATGGCATGCTATAATTTTCTTATAAAATGTGACAATAAAAAATACATTGTTTTTTCAAAAAAGATTTCTACTCGGATAGACATGACCCATAATATTTTGTTACAATAAATCATATTCTCTTTAAGTAAGGGTTGATGTTTTCCTTCATACCAGATTGACATGGCACGTTGTACATTTTCTCTAGAAAATTAGATGATGGAGACCATGTGATTGCCAAAATTATGAAGAGAGTAGGTATGAAAATCTTATCATTTAGATAGGACCAAAAGTAGGTAAGCCATGGATTAAAATATACACCATTGTGACACTTTTAAACCTAAAGAATTGGTTCGAAAAACATGTGTAAAAACAAGGTGCTCTAGAGGTGCTAAAGGACAAAAAAGAAAGAAAGTAAGGCGAACTAGATATTCTAAGGTTGTTTGGCCAAAATGTCTAAGTGTTCATGAATGGGGAAACTACTTTGTTGAAAGCTTTCTGGGTTGGATGATCTGAAAAGAAACTACTTTGTTGAAAGCTTTCTGGGTTGGATGATCTGAAAAGAAAGAATAATCACATGGCATTTTGGATATGTGAGAGGAGCTAGCTTCAACCTCCCATTGCATTTTTGGAGGGGTTAATGATCTTATTCTAATGGAACTAGGCTCAAGCAAGTGGTGGTGGACCTTCCTAGCTTCCTTTCTTGGATTAGTGTTGGGACTTTGCATAAAAGGCATGGTTTTCACATTAGTGTAGCTAAAAATATTTTTAACAACCTCGGGGGATTCACTGTAAGAATATGTAAAATAGCACGAGAGTTCAATAGAAGAAAAACTTTAATTCCTTTTTATGAGATAAATTTACATAAGGGTATTATTTGAAAGATTTTGAAAAAAAGTTGTAAATTTATAAAGAAAAAGGGTTTGTTTTATTTTTACCAAATTCACAGATAAGGAGGGATTGATCGCACGCGATGTATACGAATTTTATATAGTGACCTCTCCGAGTTAAGAACACATGGAAGATGATAGCTTATTAGAAATTATTTTGTAAGTAATAATGGATGGAACGTGGGGGGAGGAACTATTCATGAGTCATGACAAAGGGAAGAGGGCTTGGAAATGTGTGAGACAACCACATATCATTGTTCAATTATAATGTGTGGAGAGAAAGTAAACGATCTATATAAAATCTTCGCTTAAATTACACAAATACATGAAGTCAATAAGGAAAAAGTAAAAGATCTAAAACCTTTCTTTACATTCCAAGGTTATACATTACACAAATATATGAAGTCAATATGATGTTTTTAAATATATATATATATATATATATAAAGAAAAATGAAAAAAAGTGACGTTTTGAAGGAAGGAGGATAGAAGTGTCCTAGGCTAAAATATGAAAAAAAAAATAGTTTTTTTTAAATGAAAAGAAACAAGATTCCGAATGGGAGAAAATGAACCTGGAGGAAGAAGGTCCAGGTGCCATGTGGAGAGCCAACATGAGCTCCCACCCAAGTCACGACGTTGAAGCATCTGCTAATTACTCGTGACTGGTAGAATTTGGAATATCTCATTAATAGCCGTTTTGTAATCAACTTGTTGGCTATTAATTATTGGTCAATCGGATTCTAAATCAATCAAACAAGCTTCTCAATCCACATCTAAATAACCCTAAACTTGTCCTTAATTGAAGTTGAGCCATTGATCAACCCACTTAATGCTTAATAACAAGGTCAATCAAACAAGCTTCTTAATCCACATCTAAATAACCTAAACTTGTCCTTAATTGAAGTTGATGGTGAGTTGAGCCATTAATCGAACTAATTGCAAGTGTAATAGATTATTGTCAATGGAATAGATTAGGATCATGGTTGCTTGTTGTTTACACCAAATAACTAACAGGCCTCTCTTCCCTAATTAGCATTTCTCCGCATCTTAACATGGGAATCTCCGCCCAACATGGGGTGGGCCCTGGTAATTATTTTTGGATTCTGGAAGTGTGTGTGATGTTAACAAGAAGAGCCATATGAGCCTTTCTCATTACGTCTTGTTGTTTGTTTCTTCCTAGCAACTTGATTACACAAGGTTTTTACACACAAAAATGCACTCTCCAAGTGGTATTATCTCTATTACCATTGTCCTCTGTGTGTGTGTGTGTGTGTGTGAGAGTGAGTGAGAGAGAGAGAGAGAGAGAGAGAGAGAGAGAGTGTGTGTGAGAGAGAGAGAGAGAGAGATGCGTGTGTGTGTGTATTATCTCCAAGTGGTATTATCTATATTACCATTGTCCAGTGTGTGTGTGTGTGTGTGTGTGTGTGTGAGAGTGAGAGAGAGAGAGAGAGAGAGAGAGATGCGTGTGTGTGTGTGTGTGTGTAGAGAGAGAGTGAGAGTGTGTGTGTGAGAGAGAGAGAGAGAGGAGAGTATATATCAGATCAGTTCCCTAGGTCATCATCATTTTAGGTTTTAGGTTTGCAGTGCCCTCCCAATTGGAGATTGCTTCATCGTCAAATCTAGATTACTTTATGAGCCTCTCTTTCTCTCTTAATGAGCCTCTCTTTCTATCATATTTAGGTATGCAGCACTACACTCACAATTGATTACCTTGGTAACTTAGGCCCGTCTTCGCAAAGACTCACATGGCAGCTAATCGTATCCCTGAACCTGCTAATAGTATTGGAAGGCATTGCTACTCTCTCAGATCTGCACATACCATCTCTTCCGATCATCACTCGGATTGCAAGCCTGCTAATTACGCTACTAATTGTGTGATTAAGGCGCCTGTGGCCGTATCAAGCGAGAGCTCAAGCAGTATCCTCTCCATGATGCAGAGGTCTCAAGAACCGTCAGTGCAATCAATGAAGGGTAAGGATATGTTCACATTAAACTGCAAGCAAGGTGAAGAATGGGAGATTGAAGAAGAAGGCCGTGGTGCTGGTGGTGGTGGAGGGAAGCAATATGCAGCGGCGGGCGGAAGTTCCGATGATCGGCCAACAGCTGTAGCAGTTGCTGCTGCGGGTAAGAGACGGAGGAAGAAGTTCGTCGGAGTCCGGCAGCGCCCATCCGGCAGATGGGTGGCGGAGATCAAAGACACGACGCAGAAGATCCGCATGTGGCTGGGCACCTTCGACACGGCGGAGGACGCCGCCCGCGCCTACGACGAGGCCGCTTGTCTCTTGCGCGGCACCAACACCCGCACCAACTTTGTCCCCTCCCCGCCTAAAAGGGCCTCGCCCCTCGCTTCCAAGGTCGCCCACATGCTGCACGCCCGCAGGAGCAAGAATAATCCGGCAGCATCTGCGACAACAGCGGCTGCCGCTGCAGCTTCCAACTGCAACAACCCACTTGCTGCAGCAGCTACTAATCCCAGCACCAAATACACTTCTAATGGAAGTGTTAATCATTCTCCTTGCAGCAAAGTATATCAGCATCAGATTGAAAATCAAGGAGTACTCTTCCAACAGCAAAGCCCCATCGTCTCTGACGACAATGAAGCTCAGTCTAGCTTCCATGAATGGACAGAATCAAGCACAGCCAATCACGGTGTTGCATGGAGAACCTGCACCCAGAGACGCAGAAGCGAATCTAAATCTTCAGATTCCGACCCTTCACTTGATGGAGACTGCTCCGTCGAAGGGTTATGGGAAGGAAAAAGTGTAATCGAGCATAATCATGATGATCAGGTCTTTGTTAGGGGTGAGCAATCAATCTCTGTCAATGAAGGGATGGATCTGGGTGACAACCAGCAAATTTTCACGAAGGATAAGCATTTGATCCAATGCAATGAAGACGTTAATGATCTGAGTGATGATCAGCCGCTGAAGCTTCATTATAGGGGCAGCTTCATGGATGCAGTACTAGGCATTAATGATGATATCATATGGGGCTCATCAGATGGATTAGGTTCCATGGCATCTTACTATAACAGTTCACCCTTTGATTTCACTGTGGAGTCCTCATTGGGCTCTAGCATTATGCAGGTGGATGACTTCCCCTTGATAACTGAGCTATCAGGCAAGCTTGAGGAAGCTGAGAGGGCTGATAAGAATGGCAGCATTAATAGCAGCAGCAACAACAGCATTATAATTGCTGAGGGCTCACAATTGATTAATTCAGAAGAGATGAAGAGGATGAGATTTGAGAGAAGGGTATCAGCTTCATTATATGCATTGAATGGGGTTCATGAGATGTTGAAGCAAACCCAATTGAATCCAATCTACCCCACAGCTAATTCTTCTGCAGCTTCTTCTTTCAACTTCATCAACACTTCTCCTTCCTATATGCATTCATCACCATGGAAATCATCATCATCATTATCATCATCAGCGTCATCATCATCTTCAACAACAACATCAACAGGTGAAGACCCAACTATATTAAGTTATTGGAAATTTAATGGGGCTCCAGTAATGCCCTCTAGCTCTGGTGCAACCACTAACACCTTAGGCGCCCCAGATTCTTCCATAATAACCTTCTCCAATCTGGGCTCTAATGGCGATAATAACAATAACTCAGATGCCCAAAGCCAACAAGAGGCTGCTATGTGGAACTCTTGGGACCTTTCTCCCCTCTGCCCACTTTCTGTTGCTTGATCAAAGAGAGAGAGAGAGAGAGACAGAGAGAGAGATTATCACTAATCATCATTTGAAGACAACCAGATATCTCTTATTGTATATTTTGGATGATGCAAGAAAATTGCACAAATACAGTGATCAATCCATTGTGTGGTCTTTAAAAAATCGTTATTATTAATTGTGATGCGGGCGCCCTCAATTAAGCCCCTCATGCATTGTGATGATTGTCATTATGGAGCGTTTCAATACTAATAATTTGCATTCTGGATCAAGTACTAGTACTACTAATGCAAGTTGTTTATACTGTTGCATCTAATAATGATCATTCTGCGATTGTATTAGACTAATGCAAGCAGTCGGTAATGTGGCGGTCTTTAATTATCTTTCTGTTATTTGGTTGATTAATTAGCTCATTGACGTACTAATGATACGGTTAGGGTGCTCTATGGAGTCTAGAATCAAGAATACTGTGGTATGCGCCTCGAATTTAGAAATATTAAACGAAGAATGTTTTGGATTACTCGAAAAATAGAGAAACCATTTAAATAGTAAAATGTCGATGACTCGTTTGCTGCCTGCTGGCAAGTGGCACCAAGTCGTGCGCAGCACCTGACTTGAGAGCATTTGAAGGCAGCAGACTGCTGCAGTAGCTTGCACGTTGGCGCCGTTAGAGCATTTAGTATGGAGAGGCGTCTAAAGAAGGGCAATGGGCTGTAGCCTGTACCAGGCAGTGACAGGCAATATATACTAATAGTATGGAGAGCCGTCTAAAGAAGGGCAATGGGCTGTTGCCTGTACCAGGCAGTGATGACAGGCAATATATACTATAGTAGTTGTAAATGTTGCCAAGCTACGCCGCCATAACCTAGAACGTGCATGGCAGCATGAATCATGGCGGTGGTCTGTTGTAGACAACAACCCCGCTCTGTAAGTCAAGAAGCAGTTCCCACCAGCCCCAGAATTTGAAGGCTCCAGTGGGTTTAGCTAACCCTTCACAAGAAGGATCATTTGATTCCACATGACCTTCAAATAAAACGTCAAAACTAATACCCTTTAAGACCATGGAGGAAAGACAAGGTGTTTTTTTTAATTATCAAAAGAAAGCTGATATATAAATTTGCCTTTCTATAGTATATATATATATATACTATTCTATGATCTAGTATTAGGTAGTAAGTATCAGATGGTAGGTAGCCTACTCGGTAAATTTTGAAAACTTTGGAATTTTTTGGAAGTTTGGAAATTGGCACCTTTTTTTCTACCCCTAAAACCTTTTAAATAAAAATGTGATTCTAGCACTGTTCGTGGCATTCTTCAGTCTTCACTGTCCCGACTCCCGAGTAATAGAGTATTCCAATTTCCCAGAATCCCAAGTTCCAATTTGCATTTAATGAGCTACATATACATGTTATCCTGCTAGATGGAGCCTCTCAATCTTGAAGAGAGAATAGCGTGTCCATGCATACGATGTAAGTACCAAATATTTCGAAAATGAAGGATTTGCAACAACCAGCATATTCATGACGCTGGCATATTTTCAATGGAGCGCTTACAAAATTTACGGTTTCAATCGTACAACCAAGCAAGTGTGCAACCACATCTTGATAACATTGCGCCTATGAATTCTCGTCCCCAACAAAGGATGAGAATATCGAAGGAGGGAGTGACAAATGGAGCTCAATTAACAGTACCCGAGGGAATGGAAGAAGGTCAGGGAATAGAAGAAGGTCCAATGGAGGAAATGTTGGATGCCTTTCTCGAGCAACAAGAAAGTGTCTTCGAGGAGCATGAACATGAAGATCATCAACCACGACATTCTCAAGGGTCAAATTATGAGGCCATGCGTAAACTTGCACGCCTTCCACTATACAATGGTGCCAAGATATCTGTATTGCGTGCATCTCTTACGATACTAAATTACAGTCAATTTTTGGATGGTCTAATACAAGTGTCACTGAACTCTTTAAGTAAGGGATTTATGGAGATTACACCTAATGTTAAAATGATAAATTTTTAACTTGACTAAATCTTAATAGTAACGATCAGATATTGCCATACTTGCAGGCTTTTGAAAGACCAGATATTGCCATACTTGCAGGCTTTTAAAAGACCAGATATTGCTATACTTGCAGGCTTTTGAAAGACCAGATATTGCCATACTTGCAGGCTTTTAAAAGACCAGATATTGCCATACGGCAACGAGATGCCTCCATCTCGTGCAGATGCCAAGAAGTTATTGAAATCCATAGGCATGGATTACAATAATATTCATGCTTGTCGCAATGATTGTATTCTCTTCCGCCATGAATACGAGCATTTGCAAGAATGTCCCCATTGTGGCTCTAACAGATATAGAGAAGATGTTCAAGGGGAAGCTATCCCAGTAAAGGTTCTTAGGCACTTTCCAATCCTCCCAAGAATAAAAAGCATGTTCAGGTGCAAATCTATAGCAAGCTTGATGACATGGCATGCCACAACTCGATCCACAGATGAAGTGATACGTGTGTCCCCCTGCTGATTCACCCGCATGGAGACACATTGAAGAGAAATGGCCGGCTTTTAGGGAAGATCCTCGTAACCTCCGTCTTGGCCTAGCAATGGATGGTGTAAACCCTTTTGGTTTACGGAGCTCGTCATGGAGTACATGGCCTGTTTGCCTTGTGAATTATAATCTTCCACTATGGTTAGCAATAAAGAAAGGTCATTTGTTGCTCTCATTAATAGTTCCAGGAAAGTACAAGGTGAAGAACATGGATGTATATTTGGCACCACTTATTGATGAGTTACGCACCTTGTGGAACAGAATTGAAGTGAAGGACATGTCAAAGCAGCAGAGTGGCCAAAGACTTGCAACTGTGCAAGGTATTCTCATGTGGACAATGCATGATTGGCCTGGCTATGGAGAATGCTCAGGTTTGTCTATATCGGGTTATAATGCATGTCCTCTATGTGGTCCTCGACTTGATTCAAGATACTCAAAAGCATTACGAAAGAATGTCTACCAAGGACATGTTAGGTATCTTCCAGAAAATCATGAATTGCGGGATGGTAATCTAGGAAGACCTCCTCCAAGTGCACTGAAGGCAAGCGATTGGAAGCTCAAATGGGAGGAATGTGGCAACTTGGCATGTCCTGGGATGATGAAGAGGCTCTCTATCTTTCACCAACTCCCCTATTGGGGTGATCTTCTTATAAACCATTTGCTTGACCCGATGCATATTTTCAAGAATGTAGCTGACATTTTGTGGAAGACCATGACAGGAAAAAAGGAGACTAAAGGCCAAAGGGACGACTTAGAAGAGATAGGTTGCATGCAAGAGTTGTGGGCTCGCACTAGACCCAATGGAAAGGTGCTACTTCCAAGAGCCCCATGGGTTTTTAGTAAGATGGAGGAACAACAAGTGAAGAGGACAATTTCAGAGTTTCAGACTCCTACAGGTTGTATGCATTGCTTGAAAAGTGCATTTACAAAGGATGATGATCTTAGTGGCCTCAAGAGTCATAATTGGCACAAGTTTTTACAATTTGTGCTCCCCATAGCAATAAAGGATTGCCTCACTGAAGACATTAGAGCTACTATCTATAAGATTAGCACATTGGTGCCCTTGTTTACATCACTGAAAATTTAAGTTCATCAGATCCAGAGATACCTCGACTATGGTCTCAAGAGTCTAACAGGCGAGTCATTGGTGAGGAACCTCAAGGCCAAGGCATTAAGAGAAAGATGGATAACAATTTGCAGGAAAAAATCAACAAATTTTGCATCTTGAACTCGCATGTAATGGAGAAGTGGATTGAGACATATGAAGCTCTCATGCGACAGCGAGTACAAGATCGTTTAAGTTTCAGAAGGAATCACACTACAAGAAATCTCCCATATCCAAAAGGTCTGCAAGCTCTTCCGGACTTTCCCAGAGGTAGATGGCTAGAAGCTACAATTTTAGAAGCCAAACATGCTGGTTTAACTATAACAGAGGAGGAGGAGGAGCTTACAAAAGGATGCGATTAGCATGTAAGTGTTTAAGTTCTACATATCTCTCTTTTTTTCTCTACATGTCTTAGTTATTGTTTGTCCATCAACAATCTTTATGTGCTATTTGTAGTATCACAAATATGGGGCGTTTTGGTCACATGGACGTCATTTTCGAGTAGAACGAATAGACCAAAGAAGAGCAACCTTTGATTGTGGTGTCACAGCACAATTTGTTCAAGAAAGTCGAGCAAGTGCAAGTGATGATAACACAATTAGTGGAATGCTTGATTACTTTAGAACCATTCAAGACATATTAAAGGTTGGCTTTAGAAGTTTTGAGTTGTTTATCTTTGATGTGAAGTGGTTCAAGGTAATCACAAATGGGCCACATGCAACTGTACGTAGAGACAAGAGTGGCCTCATCCAAGTGGACTCCACAAAGGTATGGACCGATCAGGAAGATACTTTTGTGCGCCCAGAGCATTGTGAGCAGGTTGTCTTTAAAGCGGATCCAAAAGATCCACGCTGGCTATTTGTGGTTCAAGTCGCCCCCCGCAGTAAGCAAATTTGTGAAGAATTAGAGCTACAACAGGGTGATGTGGATTCACAGGGTGGTTGAGAGCAACAAGAACAAGCCGATATCAACAATGAAGAGGAGCAAGCAACTGAAGAGGAGTAACTAGAGCAAGATCCAAATGAAGAGGTGCAAACCAATGAAGCTGGAAAACCTGTTGAGGAAGAAGATATAGATGATGAGGACATCCTTCATCAAGGGACTTTTAATGATGAGGATGCTGAAATGTACATAGAAATAGATCTCTTTGGGGCTACTGATCTTAATGAGGATGATAGAATAGATAATGATTTTTAAAATGATGTATCTTAATGATTATGCAAATAGTTATGACATATTTGTAATGATTTTATGACATTGAAGGTGCAAAGTGATATGGTTTACCATTGTTGTTTAGGGAAGTTAATGTTTGTCATATGGTCCTTTCATTGTTTACCATTGTTAATGTTTACCGTCACTAGTGCAGGTGCAAAGTGATATGGTTTACCATTATTGTTTATCATTGTTAATGTTTGTTATATGGTTCTTTCATTGTTTACCATGTAATTTTTATTTCGCACAAGTTTGTCATATGGTTTTTTGTCCAACAGGCCATGGGTGATGACTCACCGCACCGCTCAACTATGGTCTTGATTTCTCATTTAACCCTGATTTCTCATTTAACCCTACACCTCGGGGCATGAGTCCTGAGCAGTTATATGGTTTTTTCTCGTCCATGACTCCAGAGCAGAGAGCCATGGCACAGACTTATTGGGGTTCTCGAGCAGGGACATCAGCCTCACCATCTGGCTTCATGACGGCAGTTCCCACACCTGTAGGTAACGACAGCAGTTCCCACACCTCATACCACACAGCCTTCCACTCCTCTTACAGCTCGATCTACCACCTCTTCACATAGACGTCGCTCACGTACTAGGTCTTTAGGGGGAGGTTGTTGTGGTGGTAGTGCCACAGATGCTGTGACACCACCACCACGTGAGCGTCATCCTTCGCTCTCATCTGTTGATAGCACACCCATAGGTTCACCTTCCACTCCTTGGGGTGCACATGACCATGACAACAACAAGATATACACAATTAGGGATGGGGCACCTATAATGAATAGTGCAGGGAAGGCAATGAAGACACGAATTCGACAATTGTGCACTATACAGTTTCACAACTCTGTTATGACTTTATGGGATCAGTAAGATAAGGAGAAGAAAAATTACATAAATACAAAGATAAAGCAAGAGTTTCAGCCATCTGACCCTATGAATGTCGTCTTTAATGAGTGGATACAATATACAGCTCGCATTTTGATGGGGCATCGTAGGTCCGAGGCGAGGGATGCATTTAGAGAGGGGAAAGAGAAACCTATTTGGCTAGATGATAGGGAGTGGGAAGCCATAGCTCAGGAGTTCACAGAGACACTAGAGAGAAACCTGTTTGGCTAGATGATAGGGAAAGAGAAACCTGTTTGGCTAGATAATAGGGAGTGGGAAGCCATAGCTCAGGAGCTCACAGAGACACCAGAGAGGTTTCAACAACAAAGAGAGGCGGCAAGGGCGAGACTCCAAACAGTAAGGGCTTCTCATCTTGGGAGTGGTGGTTACGAAACCATGCGCCATGAATTCATAAAGTGTTTGTAGCAATTTTGTTTATCTAAATGTATGTATGTGGGCTAAATGTTGATTTCTAAAAGTTGTAATTGTTAATCGTTTATGTAGAAGTTGGCCATGAATCGCCCACCAAGTAGGTGAGAAGAGAAGTACGCTCACAAATATGGCCTTGTGGCCTTATTTCAGATGCTTGAAGCAGAAGGAGAGACCATCAATTGGGAGGCATTACCATAATGTAAGTCCTTTAAACTATTGGTATATGATCAAAATATTCATGTGAGTAATGTTTAATTTCTTGTTTATCTGAAAAATAAAAAAACGAGCACGGTTGTCTTTTGTGCTCTATTTTGGACAGAATGGTGCTGTCTGTTTACTGCGGTTGAGTCCTGTTGATTGCAAGCAGCCTGGCAACATTCTGTATCCAAAAAAAATTACTACTGTGGTCGTTGGTATATCCGCCAGTATAAGTGCCGGTATACCCGCCGTTATATTCGCCGGTATACCTGCCGGTATATTCGCCGATATATTTGCCGGTATACCCGTCGGTATATTCGCCGGTATACCCGCCAGTATATCTGCCGGTATCCATGCTGGTATATTTGCCGGTATAAGGGCCGGTATATCTGCCGGTATGCGCCCCGGTATGGGCACCGGTATGAGAGCCCGACGCAAATACCGACGTCGTGGTTTCGACGCAAATATCGGGGTTTATACCAATGAACGAGGCTTTTTTAGACCCCGTTTAATAACGTCGGTATAAGCGCCGGTATTAGGCTATCATGTAGTAGTGCCACCCTCAGACATTAGGTGAAATATGGACTCTCATTTTTAAAGATTTTCACACCTCCTCTCTTTAGAAAAATGGACTCATGGTAAAATTTTTACAAATTAAATCAAAAGTTGGCGGAGATTGCACATTTAGAATCTACTTATCGAGACCTTTCCAATGATATATAGTATGATGAGAAATTTTGATTATTCAAGAAGTCCTCAAATTGATGATGATGTGGCACGTTATCACCAATTTGGGGACTTCATAACATGCCATGTCATCACCCATTCGGGAGCTTCTTGAATAATCAAAATTTCCCATCATGCTATATATCATTGGAAAGGCCTCAATGAGTAGATTCCAAATGTGCAATCTCCACCAACTTTTGATTTGATTTGCACCATGAGCCCATTTTTCTAGAGAGAGGAGGTATGGAAATCCTTAAGGGGCAAAAATGAGAGTCCATATTTCACCTAATGCCTTATCCGTGCTAGGCTGCTCTCTGCACTCGGTTGGTGAGTGGTGACAACCTACAGGCTTTACCTCCAGAGCTCTGGCGTGACACATCTGCACTTGCCCAATGCCGGGGCCTAGGGGATAGGCCAACCTAGTTCCCACTGCCTAGCTCGCTGCGCTCAAGCCTCAAGGTGGGTGTCGACAGTTGGGCAATTCCAAGCTCTAGCCTCATGGTGGGCGATTCTAGGCTCCAACGACTAGCCACAAGCGATTCTAGGCGCCAGTGTTTCCAGCGACCAGCCTTTAGGTGAGTGCAGACGTCCTTTCTTTTGTGCTACAGTTTTCATTAAAATTTGAAAATATAGAATAGACCTTAGCCTTTGCTAAGACTTAGGTCAAGTCGTTCCCCTCTCAGGTATGAGGTCCGAACATCCACCTCCCCTCCCTGAACATAGCCTCTCTCTCCTTCCGAACAACCACCTCCCCTCCTTGAGCGCAGCCTTCAAAAAGTACCCTTCTCTTAAGCGCATTTCAACCTTTGTTTCATTTTGGTAAAAAAATGCTAAATAAAAACCTTGGTCAGACACCTTCATTTCTACCTTTGTTTCACAAAAAGCGCACAAAATTCGTCAACCAATTAATTGATGTGACCCAAAAAAAAGATTTTGGTGCCTTATTTGACTAATCAAAAGTAATATGAGGTGGCATTAAATACACTATAATGTTGTCTATAGTTAATGGTCATTTGAAAATAGTGTACCGATTATTTCATAATATGAGTAATCAATGCAATGATATTTCCACACATTACAAAAATGTATCCATGCAAGATTCAAAGTCTATAATAATTTATTTATTTTAATTGTTTTTTTCTAGGCTTCAATTGTCTCTTGTGGTGATCTAACCTCTACTAAAGTAATGGTCTAGAAAAAATGCTATATGATTTAATGATTACACAAATAAACCATATATTTTTACATCTCTCTCTCTCTCTCTGTGTGTTAAAATCCCATAGATCTCTCTAGTTAATCACTATGCATAAACATGCATAAACCAAGCATATACTCATCCACCCAACCATCCCTGAGCCCAAGGGTGCACACATAAATACAATGAAGTACCACATATCTTACCTTGGTGTCCCATACCACCAAGAGATATGACTTCATTCCATCAGCACATAGCTCTAGCATGAAATGTCAAGAGAGTAGATACAATGCTCTACACAAGAGAACATTCTTGGAGGAGAGTGCCCCATGTCCCTATTATATGGGAGAGCACTCAAGTGACTCTTTACTCTTGACTCTTGCCCCTATTATACTGGGTACTAAGTGTTGAGATTCAAGCTCCATGTCAGCTTGTGCCAGTTGCACTATGTGCTGGCATGTTAGATAGTAACATGTGTGAGACATAAATGACCGCGTCCAGCTGGTCATAGTGTGTGGACATTAGCTAGGGTTAGCAATGTGTGGACACAACACATGTAGTGTGATGTAGATTATGGATTATGGCTTTATGCATTGTGGAGAAGGGAGATGGCTTCCCTCTATGGTTAGGGTTTGCTTATGGGTTTATGAGTGAGTGAGAGAAGAGGGAGAAGAAGCTGTGAAGAAAAGCTGTGACCATTGGAACTGTGAAGCTTGGAGCACACCGATTTTCATCAAATCTAAGAGCTTGGCCTATCGGGTTGTAAGGACTACTAAACATCCTTGAGCGGATTGCAAGTGAAAAAACACAAACAACACCAGATTTGAGATGCCCAGGATAGGTCACCACAACAGAATTTTCAGCCTTCATATGGTGCCAAAGGTGGTCGTGGATCTCGTGAGGTGCATCCAGCCCAAGATGGTCGCACTCTTAGAGGCTTCATGCATTCATCTTCGCGGAAAGAGAGATCCACATCCCTCCACCATGCATCTTGTTGCATTGTTGGAGAACATGCTAGAGACTCTTCGTTCCCTTGACGATGTAGAGTCTTTGACAGCATGGCTAGAGACACAGCAGGGTGGATGAGTACATTGTGGTTTGTCTCATTGAGAGGTATCCCAACTGCCCTCTATCAGAGAGAGGACATTATAGCTGTTTATTCGTGAGCATGGGCAAGTCGACTACAGGGCTGCTTAAGGAGGTTGCTTTGTGCACCCATGCACCTATGGCAGCCCACATTCTACTGTGATATATGGCGTATTATGGTGCCTTGCCCCATCATCACTCATGAGATTTTGATCTACTATGCACAACAATTATATGCAGAGTTCGTGTTGGAAAAAGCCTTGCTAAAAGTGTTAGTACATGCGTCGATATGTGTGTCAGACTATACCAACACTTTTACTAATGCATACACCAACTCTTGATAAAATTTATACCAATGCTTATATCAATAGGAGAGAAGCATAAATCCAAGAATAGTTCTCCTCTTTTTTCCCTTTTTAATATTCAATCTTTCTCTTTTCATGTGTAGGCCCCCTAGAAATTCTCTCCCTCATCCTCTTATTACAAGTAGGCAAGGGTTTCCTATGTGTTTGGGTTTGGTTTTGTAGAGTTTTTTTTAGATTTTGAGTTTTGGTTTTTTTTCTCCTTTCTTGCATAGGCCTTGTCAACCCTAAACCCTCACTCTCCCTTATCTCAGTAGAGCAGGTAGGGATGGTTATAATCTAAGGGTGCTTAGACCCATCCCATCACCCCAAACATGGGGAAAGGACCTCTCGCAAAAAAATTGTGGGTCGCATACCTTGATCGAGGTATATGGGAAAATTGTAGGACACCACCCATCCCAATGAGCCTCGGCTTGGATACCTCGATCAAGGTCCAAGTGGGCATCCACATCAAGCTCGCTCGATGTCGAGTCATTTTCCAAGTAAGACCTTGATTGAGGTCCACATAGGTGCCACGCCAGAACTCGAACAAGGTCCATTTACCACATAAGACCCATGCATGATGGATCTGTACATGTATGGGTATGCACCATATCAAATGGACCTTGATCAAGGTGCATAAAATAAATATATTTTATTCTTAATCTCAATTTTCCAAACATTGATCAAGGTGCATAAAATAAATATATTTTATTCTTAATCTCAGTTTTCCAAACATGGATCGAGGGGATAAAATCTTCATTGTCTATACCTTGATCAAGGTAACAAAGCAAAATCTTGACTGTCTTAAAATTACAAATCTCCACCATTGCTACCTTGATTGAGGTATGTAATGGAATTTGGAACATTGACAATCCATCGATCGAGGTATGAAGATCGTATCTATATAACGTAGTGGTTTAGGTGCACATTCACATGGGGGGAATGGGGCTAGGCATTTTGGGATTATGGTCATTTACATATGAGGGTTTATGGAGCCTTGGGGGATAAAAGGCATAGGGCACATGGATATTGTACCTTTTTGACATATCACTTTTACATGTTCTTGGAGCTCTCATGCCCAAGCTTCCATGGTGGTACTCCGTCATGAGTGCAAAGTGGTACTCCCTTAGAGTGCACATGTGGTACTCCATGTGATGAGTACATCTCTCTTTTCTCTCTCCTCGCCTCTTTCTTGCATTGGTATTAGAGCCTAGACTTTGATCCATCTTCTTCTTCCTTCTTTCTTTCACGTCTTATAAAAATTTTAAAAAAGAGAGGTATGGTTCTTGATTTTCTTGATCTTTCCTGACATTTTCTTGAAAATTTTGGTGGAAGAGTGGAAAATATCTCAAGTTGGGTGTTAGAAACCATGGCTAGCATGATCTTGGGGTCAAGCCATGCATTCAAAGGGTTAAAACTTGAAAAAAAATGGGACAAGTTTGGCCAAATCTTGACAAAATGGGCATCTTAGACATAGAATATGGTAAGATTTTTTTTTTTGTTCTTGGCCATCATATGTGAAATTGTGCTCAAAAAAATAAAAAAAAGGTAAGAAATAGGTTGCCATGATTCGTCACCTTATGCATGTGTGATCCACCTCTACGTTTTGTGAGAGCTTTGCTAAGCTAAGCTTGTGAGTCCTTGACTTGCCTTACTATGACTTGTAGAAGCAACACTCTTTGTCTCTTTCACCTACAGCTTTCACCTACAGTAGCTATGCTTGGCCATTTCTTTCTGCCTACTACAACATTTTGATTTGGCCTTTTTAGCGTCTATGAATGGTTTCATTTCCCACCAAGCTTAGTATTTCATGTCCTTCCTATACTCTATAGTTTTTGTTGATATGAAATTACAGCTCTTAATAATTTTTCTACACAATACATCAAGAAATGGAGTTCTCCATGTTCATTAAGTTTTCTTTCATCATAATTTGAGGATTTTCATGAGATAATGTTGGCTCAATTCTGGCAATCTTCTTAAAATCTTGCATCTATTTTGAGATAGGTGTTACATTTCATGGAAAAATTGTGATGCGTCGAGTCAAGTTTTGGGGATTTCTTCTTGATGTTAGGGTTTTCATGAGTCTAGTGATCAACATATGAGCCCTATTACCACTCTACATTGCCATATGATGCTTACTTGACTGTATTTTCAACATTTTCCTCTTACAACATGAATATCACATGCATAAGGCATTGGGAATTTTCATGAAATTAGGGTTTCTTGACTTTTTCCATACTTGAATACAGTTCTTCTTCGTTACCTTGCTTCAAATACAAGCTTACTATGCTTTATATACCGTCATTCAAGCTTCATTACACACATAAATCTCATTTTCACATCTTCATAACATAAGATTGGGGCATTTCCATGAGGTTTTGAGTTTCTTGGTATTTCTTTTCTCATATCTACATGCCTCTAATCATTTCCATAAGCCTCTCTCATTGACCTTTACACCACATGTGAGTATCACTCAAGTTTTTAGATTGATGGAAGAAGGGATTATGCAAATGCATGTGGTTTGGGCTTTTCTTATGCCATGGTGATGGCATATATTTCTTTCATGTTGGTGATGATCATTGAATACTATTGACGACTGTGGAGAAATGGAACTATGTGATGATGGAGAATAGCATGAGTCCATGCTAAGTGTTATATGCCATAATGTTGTAAAAGCATGAGTCATGCTCAAATTGTAAGTGGCATCATCCCATCTTCGTGAAGCTTGACTCTTACCACTCCACATTGTACCCCACATTTTCTAGTCATAGAATCTAGAGATGTATGTGAGGGTACCCTTGTGTTGGTGGAGAGGACAAAGAGGAGAGTGACTTGAACTCTCTGTGCCATGATTGGATTGGAAAAGCAGACGAAGGGGGGATTAGGTACATTGGATGTGAAGACATGGCCTCAATCCTTGTCTCAGACATAAACTTGGTAAGAAGTGCTTGGCAAGGAGATTGACAAGCATCGGCACACTTCTTCAACAAACAACCAATCAAAAATCAACAACAAGTGCAATGTCAAAATGATGCATTTCAGGCACTTAACACATGTGGTGCTCTGGAAGCAAAGCAAGATGCAAGGCAAGATACTCAAGAGGTTGTGCAAACTAATGTTGACTTGCATCAAGGTTCACATATACCAGAAGGTTCCATTGAGACTCAAGTGGTTGTGCAAGTGATTGAGAAGATGTATCTTGATCATCAAAGGGCCATGAGAGAATTGCTTGAGAAGATATATCGGAATGAGCAAAAGAATTTGCTAATGCTTGGAAGGATTATGGAGAATTTGAACCAAAGATCTCAAGCTAATGCAAGTGATGATGATCAAAGTGGAATAAATGTGCCGAGAATGCCTACCTCATCTCTTAGTGGGCAATCTACTTCACTTCAGTCCAAGTCTTTCATTGGAGACCATTACTTCCATGAAGATTCTTCAAGTGAAGATAGTGATGCCAACGAGGAATGTCAAGATATGTCTATATGTTCATTGATGGGGCTAAAAATTAACCAATGGATAACCATGACGATGCAAGTGTAGATGAGGTTAATGAAGAATAATTGCATAATTCTCTTGATGAGAATAATTATGGGAATAGTGATGCTTATGATGAGAATTGTCTTGTTAGAGAGGATGACTATTATAGTAATCTTCATGATGGTGACTCTCAAGAGGTCAATGTGTATTATGGTCAATGAAGATAAGAAAAGTGTTAAAATATGCATATGATGGTGACAAGAGATCAATGTGGATTATGGTCATGAAGATGAGACAAGCGTTAAATATCTATATGATGATAATGTGGATGATAGTGGGAATGCAAATGCTTGTGATCCATTTGAGGACATTTATGCAAAATATGCTATGGGTTACGATGCCTATGAGGAAATCTATGGTGTTTGTCTAAATATAAATATATATGACTCATGGGAGGTCTATGATGGTAATTCATTGGATGGCCATACTATCTATGCTTCCAATGATGATGATGATGCATATCTTTTTGATCCCTGCATAAGTGTGAGGAAGAGCTTCATCAATTATGCTTTTCTTATAAGAATAGGTGGTTTGGATTCATTTACATATGATCCAAATGGATGCTATGCACACGATGGATATATGTACGTTTATGCATTTGCACATGGGATTAATGGATTTCCTTTTGACCCAGGTGGATCAAAGCAGAGTGAAGTGGAAGATGTGAAGAATGGAAGTTAATTTCCTTTTGATCCGAGTGGATCAAATAAGAGTGAAGTTGCCTATGTGTGTGTTCATCATGACAAGGATAATATTTCTACCTTCTTATGCAATATCTTAAGTGATACCTATGCCAGTTGCAAAGATGCAAGTATATTAAAGATTGAGGGCATGCATGAATGGAATGGGTGGTACATGTTTGGTTGCAGAAGCAGACATAGCAAATATGGATTACAAATTGGTATGTAAAGATGTGATTTTTATACTCACACAAGTGAGCTTCCTATGAATGAGGTGGGTATGATTGAGTATGTGCCGGAAGCAATTTTGGGTATAAGAGAAAGAGTTCTTCACAGTCGTTCACTAGTGGAGTACTTGGTCAAATGGTAATGACTACCTAAGGCAAAAGCTTTTTGGCAACTCGCATCTACATTGGAAGGGTTTGAAGGATTGTTGGATGCATTTTGGAAGTTCAACGAGGGTCAAGAATAGTGAATTAGCTTGCTAAAATTCTTGTAAATTCACTGTGGACAGCCCTACACCATTGGGATTTGGATGCATAGTGTTTGGAAGCTACACAAGGCTCTTAAGCCATCATCCCCTTGGGGATGGGGATGGTTTGTAACAAAGTGAATGGTCTCATATGAATATTGGGTCCAAGGCCAATGGACCATGCCCATGGACAATATTAATCATAGTGTGAAAGGGGTGGTCTCATATGAATATTGGGTCCAAGGCCAATGGACCATGCCCATGGACAATATTAATCATAGTGTGAAAGGGGTGGTCATGTATATATACCAACATAGGCCATAATTGGGGGGCTAACCTTGATAATCATTTTCTAAATGGAAATTACACTTTTGTTTTCCTAATCATAGGCTAATCTCTTTCATCTTTGTTAATCTTTTCTTAATCCATGCTTCCTTAGGCTAATCTAGTTCAATGGCTAGTTACTTTCTTTCACCAACTCACATTGCTTTTGATCAATGATAGGGACTAACCCCACTCCAAATTTGTTAGTAAATCTCTTGAGGAATTCCCTTGCTTGTTGTTGACAAATATCTTCATCCCTATTATAGTTTTTTTGGTGAGAATATTTATGTAGCATTGAACAAGGCAAAGTCATAAAACTGCATCTCTAAGTTGTGTATAAGCCTTTCAACAAATTAGCCCCAATGAGATTGTATCATTTTCACCACCTCTGTCTTACTTGTAGAAGAGATACTAAAGAGCACGATAGTGTGTTCTTCCTTATTTATCTTTGTATGCAATAATTTCGTGTTTAATAGTTGAACACCAAGAAGATAAAAACTTTGAGTTTGAGCCAAACCTTTTCTCATCACAGTATCTCTCTCTCAATAGACTTGTTAGGGCATATACATCTCTTCCTATAGTTGTTATGTGCACATTATCTTCTTGAAATTTCATACTTAGTATGTTCACCTCTTTTAATATGTCTACTAGTAAGTGAATAACAAATTGCAAAATTGGAAGATAGAAGCTTTCTTATACATGATGGGGTACTTGTTCTTCCAAATAGTAAGCAAAACTGGCATTATTTTCACCAACCTATATATAACAATAGTCAAGTTAGTAAAAAACCTAGAATCTATATTAATCATTCAAATGAAAGCTTGTATAACTAGATGAAGCAAAAAAAGAAATTACCTTCTCATGAATTTTTAAAACTTTATATTGCCTTGTTAAGAACACATCCATTAGCTTTCTTAACTCTTCTCTTCTCAAACATGAATCCTCTAACCATTCACTGACTTTATTGGCAAATTGATTCGTCACACATTTAAATTTGGCAAAATGATCACATGTGTCTTTTATTGCAAGTGCTTCCCTATAGGCAACACAATGGACACCAATAAGATGTCAGACTCTGGAAAACATCCATGTTTGGAGGTCTGTATATCCAGATGAAGGCACTCTAAGGATCATCAGAAAGCTCACATGGAGCTCTTCGACTTTAGACCTGGTCGTCCAAAGTCAAATTCGATCATTTTGGCCTTTGACCAACAGCCTCAAAATTTGACCCAAAAATCGAGGCAAAAAACAGCCCAAAAACCATTAAAAAAATAGCGCGAAAACGACGACGAGCCATATTCGGACTATTTTTTGAGAGTCTAAACGACAAAATCACGGAGGACTCAAGAAAACAAAGTTGTAGTACTCCAAAAATACTACAACTCCCTCACAAAGTTTTTCAAATTTCCTTTTGGAACACCCTAAAAAACGTGCTGCGAAACAGGGAAAAATTTCTCAAAAAAATTTTGTCTTGAGACGGTGATGGAAAATAGGATTTAGGACCTCCTCAAGTTCCTAGCATATGCTTTTTCTGAAAAAAATATCTCTAAGAGGTCGTTCACGTGCGTATAGTGCCTAAGCTAGTTAGGGCAAACGGACACCCATTTGATCCAACGAAGAGTACGCCAAGCCTCTTGAGGCTGTAACAAGTTGTGAGAAAAGTATAAAAAGCAAAAAAACAAAACTGTGATTACTCATTAAGGAGCATTAAGGCACTCTGACATGGCCACAATAGAGGAATTGCCAGGGATCACACAAGCACTGAATCCAATGACTGACATCTTCAAGCCATTGAGATCTATGCCGCAAATTCACCTCCCAATACCATTGGCCATGCCTATAAACAAGCGTGTCATCAGGTTTTACACCCCCTATGACTTCGATCCCACTGGCCTTTGGTCCCTTGCCTAACATTCTTGCAAATCCTACAAGTACCAACCCTTTCCTAAATGCCCACACCTTGGACATACTGACTAGTCTAGGAAGGGGGATAGACCAAGGACTCAGAGAGTCTCTTCCAAACAAGAGCACTCACATACAGCCTCAGTGCTTCATACAAAAATACGGCTGTACAAATTTTTAAAATTATGGGCAAATATGACGGAACAACCGACCTTGTTCAACTTATTCAAATGTTTGAATAGAGATGTGAAGCCTTTGGAAATCCCAACTGCCCCACTAAGATACATGCGTTGAACTTATGCTTAGAGGAAAAAGCTAGTCGATGGTTCATCGTATTGATGTCGAGACGATCAAGACCAACTTCAAAACCTTGAAATCAACCTTTATACATGGCTTTTCCAGACAAGGTGATCGATGGAGTACAGTAACAGAACTCTATTCAATGGAGCGTCAACCAAATGAATCCATTAGAGATTTTATCCTTCGGATAAAACTCTTGGACTCACGTTGTGAGTCTTGGAAAAAATTAAACGATATTCAATTGAAGAGATGTTTCATGATGGGCTTGAAAAATAATAGCTTACACAACTTGATCATTGTAACCAATTCGGAAACATTCGATCAATGTTACAAAGAAGCAATACGTTTAGATGATAACATGCTAGAAGATGAGCATGCTACGAGGTGTTCCTCATCTAAACCAAGAGAAGCAATGGCAAAAGAAAATTGATCTCGAAATTGACATTCCCAGAATTTT
Source organism: Cibotium barometz (assembly GCF_041138505.1). NCBI lineage: Eukaryota > Viridiplantae > Streptophyta > Polypodiopsida > Cyatheales > Cibotiaceae > Cibotium > Cibotium barometz. The sequence continues at coordinate 37,507,282 of NC_141090.1, read as the reverse complement.
ATGTAGCCTTGCTTTAAAACCTTCAAAACCAGACATCCTTAATACCTCCAAAAGTGAGGAGCGAAATGCCTTGTGTTGAATGCAATCACTACGACCATCCCAATCTTCATTGTGCATACAAGGCACCTGTTCTTCTATACTGCATATATTGTAAAACCTTTGACCATGATACTAAAAAGTGTTCCACTTCATCCACAATGTACTCAAAACCTCCATCTTCCGTGCACCAAACAAAAATAGTCCAAAGAGTAGAAACTGCTCAGGAAGTAGTTAATCAGGCACTTCAGTTTTTCTATTGTCATGGACCTCACAAGGTGGCAGACTGCACAGTTTGGAATACCTTCATGCCCATAGTCACATTGACACCTTGTGACCCATGTGTGAACGATATGGCATTGATCACATGTTCCAAGATTGCCCAAGATGAGTTGCATCAATGCAGCTTGTCTCACGGGCAATTGTCCATGGTGCCCTTGAATGTGCTTACACGCTTACAAGCCAAGGCATAAGAAATGGTCAAAAGGAATGTAAAAGACAACCTCAACATGGGTAGAAGAACATGCTTCAAAATAGAACCCAAAAGAGAAAACTAAACCTTCTAAACCCATGAAAGACAAGGGACAAAAAACTATCGAAACCAAGGCCGAATTAAAAGACAGGGAAAAGGAGTCTATAGTAGAGGACATAAACCCAAAAAGGGATATAAACACAAAAGAGCCAAAAGACCACCACACAAACCTCAACACCCATATGTTCGACACATGATACAAAAACTTAAAAGAAAATTTGATCTCGTCGCATGAATAAACATAATGAAAAACTGACAAACCAAAGGAAGTTAGAGAATGAAACAAGTTCTAGTACATCACTAAGTGAGGATGAAACAAGTTCTTACTCTTCGCTCAGTGCACCACATAGACCAATCAAGAAACTAGAACCCAGCCAACCACCCCAAATGGATAATGATAATCACATGACATATATGGAATGCAAAAAGGAAGCTCAGGAGAACATGCTTAGCTTGGTTGAATGTCTTACAGGGTCACCAGTTGTGATTGAACCTCATAATGCCAAACCTAAAATAGCAACCAAGATACAAAGCCTAGAGGAGTACCGCTTTTCCTTTCAAGAGGAAGACATACTCTCTATAGAAGTGTCATTTGAAATAGATTGTACAAACTGTAGGCTTGAGAAAGCACATGAGGAATTCGATAATTCCCTTACAAGATTAAAACAGTCTCTCAAAACCTCATTCAGTGGAATGCTCTTCTCTCATAAAAATAAAGCCAGCATCACATCAGCACTTGCATTTTTAATGGCTCAACATGAGTTATACAAGGACATCACGAACTCCATAAAACAGGACTATGAAGATTCACATGTTTCTAAACAGCCCTCATTAAGAATTGTCAAAGGGCTAAGTGTGCGAGTGTAGGCATTGGGTACTCTTGAAAAAGCTGAGACCCAAACAAAGGATGAAAGTAAATGGGAATATGAAACAGAAACAGGATCTGAAGCTAAAACAATAACCAAAACACCCATGGTTCCTTTGGAAGATTCTATCATGGTATGGTTGGATTTCCCTATAGGCAATGATGTTAAGCGCAAATGCACATTGATTAGCCGTCGAGCTAGTATGATAACATCATGAGACAATAGACACTTGGGTGTCATTGGGACAACCTAAACTCATCCCTACAAGCAATAGTCTTGCAAGAGGAGCCAATGGACAAAACATTAAAGTTCCAGGTTACTTTAGATACACTACTCAAACAATCGATATGGAATTTACATTCCATGTTACCCTAGATTCCCTTGAGTATGATGTCACTCTTGGCAGAACTTGGATAGTTGAATCGTTGTATTCACTAGATGAATCCATGCAAATAGTCACCTTGAACACTCTGCAAGCACTGTAAGATTGCTATTTTACGGGAGAAAGAAACCTTGCACGATTTGGAACTTCCAACATATCTTACTGAAAAGATTCCTAGGATTTTGATGGGATTGGCAATTTCAAATAAAATCACCACAACTCAAGCACAACTTTATCTAACACGAGAACACAATCTCATGACCCTCGAGCTATGGGACTTGTTAGGTCAACCAACACTCACGGCCTATCCTCAAAGAATAAACTTTACACAAAACTTGAACATGCCATGTTTGGGGTACTTTGAACATACAATGTATATTGAAACTAACCCCCTTACTTAAAAATTTTTTGTGGTTGAGTATGTGTTAGAAGCATATTCAATCTTGGGGCATAAATGCCATACTGCAAGGAAAAGGATCCAACTTTAATGAATATCTTTGATGCTGAATGCAAAAGGATACAAGCCTCTTCCACAAACACCCCTCTACACAATGACCTACCATCTGCGTCAACAACGAACTCCGATAAAGCCTCTATTCCTTCAACCTCATCCTCACCTATACAAGCCTCTTCCACAAACACCCCTCTACACAATGACCTACCATCTGTGTCAACACTCCGATAAAGCCTCTACTCCTTCAACCTCATCCTCACCTATGAATTTCGAGGCCAAAACCTCAGAATCAGCATCTATTCCTCAACCTGAAGAGGTTCCCAGAGCCCACCAACCATCTATCTCTAATAAGGAAATCAAAGGAAAGGCCCCGGATCCTATGCATCTTCATCGACAAACCTCATCAAAAGGAGACAACCACATGCTCAAAGGCCTCGTCATCGATAGCCACTCCACAAGAGACTCTAACCTCATCATCAACAATGCCCATGAGTCTCAAACCTGCAACCTTAGCACTAGCCAAAGTCAAGGAGGGCCTCAAACCTTCCACATCAACCGTAAAGAAAACTCCACCAAGACTCCCACAATCACGATATCTTAATAGTATCAAAATGTGGCTTTAGAAGTAGCTACTTGTAGCTCAAGGCTACGATGAAGGTGCCAATCAAATTTGGGTGCCTCGACAATCAAAACCTCTTCCCCAAAGCAGCAATCTCAAAATGTGGGTTTAGAAGTAGCTACTTGTAGCTCAAGGCTACGATGAAGGTGCCAATCAAATTTGGGTGCCTTGACAATCAAAACCTCTTCCCTAACGCAGCACTCAGAGGCCAAGGAAAAAGAAAAGTACTCCACAACACCGTCCACAAAAGCCTATGCAAGTTCCTCCAAAGAACTCCACCAATGCAACAAGTGTGGGTACCAAAAACACTACTGCTGCAAGCACAAGGGTACTACTAAAGAAATACCAAAGCTTGGGTCCCCAAGCGTATCACAAAGTCCCCTAAGCTTGCACAAAGAAGAAAGCCTCAACACCAAGCACATCGGCCACCAAATTACAGTGTTCGGGTCAAACATGGGTGCATGTGCATGTACTTCAACAACAAGGATACTATGATGGTAATTCCATCATGTGGTTACCAAAATCAAACAATGTGAAGAAAACCTCACCATCAACTTCAACGCCAACAACTTCACCTAAAGTTCGACAAGAATGGAGGTCCAAGCAACAGCAAGCAAATCACTCAACCACTCTCGTGCGTTCAGCACCAACACAAGAGCTTGTCTGTTGAAGCAAACAATCAGCAGTCTTCCCTACTTTCTCGATATCATTTCAACAACAAATTCAAGAATCAATATACGGAGACTTAGGAGCACATCAAGAACAAAATAACAATGCTCTTGTCACCCCTCTGGAAGTGAGAAATGAGCGCACAAGAAGCTATTGAACTTGCAAATCATGTCCTAGATGACCCATAAAATAATTTTAAAAAAAACCTTAGGGTCAAAACCTGCAACCTCACCGAATTAGGCCATCTCATGAAATAACCCCTCACGGCCAAAAATGCTGCAATCTCACGAGTTCAGGTTTCTCAAGAAATATAGTTTCATGGCTTAAGAACCAGCACTATCACGATTTAAACCCCATCACGGATTAAGCCATATCACGCAATAGCCACTATATATTTGTTAAGCTTATTGCTTACTATTCTTTTGGCTAAATTAATGTAGTGCTCAATTGCTCCATGAGTACATATCCATACTCATGCACTCGAGAACATTTGCACCAAAGCCTCACCATCAACAACAACTTCCAGGTACATCTCTGGATGGGGGGCCATGGTGGGTGAAATTAATGTAGTGCTCAATTACAACCCATCGCTTGGAATTTTTCTTCAAATTACAAACCTCTCTAAACGACTCCACAATCTTCACAACTCAATGATTTTCAATCCCTAGTGAAGATCTCTATATTAGCCTTGCAAGCTAATGTAATTCTTTCAATCCTCACCAAAAAGTGGCTACTTCAACACACAGAGCAGTTCAAGAAGAGTCTATATGACTCAATTCTTGTACTTCATGAAAATCTACTTCTGGGAGCACTTAAATATACATAAAAACATAAAAAGCACATGGACAGAAGAAAACAGGATCAGGTCCTACTACTCAACAACATTTGACAAGAATCCTGCCACACAAAGGGACATCATCACAAGCCAGCTACTTCAAATGATGAATATCGCTTCAATGAATCAAATGAGGAACTGAGAATCACCATCTTGTTCTGATGATTAAGTCTACGTTCCTCCAGATCCTTCTCTCTCTTCTCTCCCATTATTAACATCTCTTAGTGTCCCTACTAACAAAAATTAGCCGATGATTGCCAAAAACAAATTAAGCCCAAAAAAAGAAGAAAGAAAGGGGCTCACACAAATGTAAAAATGCAATCATTTGCAAAAACCCCACCCTGTTAGGAATTCCCAATACACCACTAACCTATTCATTCATTAACTAGCTTTTCTTATTCCTTCCGGAGGAACAAAGACCATTGAACGTCACTCAATGTCAATGCCATCAACAAATCTTGTTTATTCTCCCCACACAAAGGTCTTCAATGCAATCACGAGGACGTGATCACCATCAAGAAGGGGGGAATGTTAATCCAATTCTAGGATTAACAAGAGCTACCGCCATTATCTTGTATCAAGAAGTCACGGTAGATACACCAAAGGGTCATACATTCAAGATATGAAACAATAGTGTCCAAAGCTACAACTTGGACGGGCGCCCGTAATGGTGTGACGTAGTATTTATGGCAATCCTTGCTTCAAGAGTGAGTGGTAGCAAGATAGGATGAAGTCCTAAGTAATGTACTTGATGGATATATTATGAGAGTAGTCATTATAATAGCATTAGGACTCATGAGCCTAAAGTGCCCAGTCGGCCATAGTTTAAATGAGTGTGAACACTTATGGCCATGTATATAAGTGAATTTCTCTCATAATACAACATACTCTCCATTTGTGCAATTGAGTCTTGCTCTTGCTAATCTCTCTCCCTAATGTATGCTAGTAGTGAGTGTGTGAGTGAAGTGAGGTGAGAGGAGAGATGAGGACCCGTAGTGCAACACGACGGTGAGTGAAGTGAGGTGAGAGGAGAGATGAGGACCCGTAGTGCAACACGACGGTGTGATAATGCTCGTGAGAGACACAGTGAAATTGCTTCTGAAGGAGTTGTAGAGCTTGGAGACCTCAAGGGTTACGAGCTCGGCCATTGGAAAGATCCTCATCGGATATAGCGGTTCACCAGGTAATCTCTTTTTGGATGTGTTTCAAGGAGGGTTAGGGTGAGAAAAAGTTATGGTGTATCTATCATGACTCCTTGATGTAAGATAATGGCAGTAGCTCTTGTTAATCCCAGAATTGGATTAACATTCCCCCCTTCCTGATAGCGATCACATCCGCGCGATCGCGTAAGACCTTTGTGTGGGAAGAATGAACAAGCTTTGTCAATGGCTTTGATGTTGAATGACGATCAATGGTCTTTATTCTCTGGAAGGAATAAGAAAAGCTAGTTAATGAACTAATAGGTTAGTGGTGTATTGGGAATTCCTAACGGGGTGGGGGTGGGGTTTTGTATGAATGATTGCATTTTTATATTTGTGTCCTTCTTTTTTCTTTTTTTTCTTTTTAGCTCAATTTGTGTCCTTCTTTTTTCTTTTTTTTCTTTTTAGCTCAATTTGTTTTTGGTTCTTTTTTTTCTTTTTAGCTCAATTTGTTTTTGGCAATCATCGGCAAGGTTACATGTGATTTTTGTTAGTGGGGACACTACGAGATGTTAATAATGGGAGAGAAGAGAGAGAAGGATCCGAAGGAATGTAGACTTAATCATCATAATGAGATAGTAATTCTCAGTTCATCATTTGATTCATTGAAGTAACATTCATCATTTGAAGTAATTGGCTTGTGATGATGTCCCTTTGTGTGGCAGGATTCTTGTCAAATGTTGTTGATCCTGTCTTCTTCTGCCCATGTTCTTCTTATGTATATTTAAGTGCTCTTAGAAGTAGATTCTTATTGTTGAGTAGGACCTGATCCTGGCTTCTTCTGCCCATGTTCTTCTTATGTTTTATGTATATTTAAGTGCTCTTAGAAGTAGATTTTCATGAAGTACAAGAATTGAGTCATATAGACTCTTATTAAACTGCTCTGTGTTGAAGTAGCCACTTGTTGTGAAAGAATTACATCGACTTGTGAGGCTAATATAGAGATCTTCACTAGGGATTGAAAATCATTGAGTTGTGAAGATTATGGCATCATTTGGAGAGGTTTTGTAATTTGAAGAAAAATTCCAAGTGATGGTTTGTACCATTGACCAGGCTTTCGCCCACCATGGCCCCCCCATCCAGAGATGTACCTGGAAGTTATCGATGGTGAGCCTTTGGTGCAAATGTTCTCCAGTGCATGAGTATGGATATGTACTCATGGAACAGCTGTTACATTAATTTAGCCAAAAGAATAGTAAGCAATAAGCTTAACAAATATATAGTGGCTATTACGTCGTGATATGGCTTAATTCGTGATGGGGCTTAAATTGTGATGAGCAGCTGTTACATTAATTTAGCCAAAAGAATAGTAAGCAATAAGCTTAACAAATATATAGTGGCTATTACGTCGTGATATGGCTTAATTCGTGATGGGGCTTAAATTGTGACTGTGCAGGTTCTTAAGCCGTGAGATGGAACTCTGTGATTTGTAATTTTGTGAGATGGAATTCCATGAATTTGCAGGTTTTGACCTCAAGGTTTTTTTTAATTTAAATTTTATGAGTCATTTAGGTCATAATTTGTAAGCAACAGCTTCTTGTGCGCTCATTTCTCACTTCCATAGGGGTGACAAGAGCATTGTTATTTTGTTCTTGATATGCTCCTAAGTCTCTATATTGATTCTTGAATTTGTTATTGAAATGATGTCGAGGCAGTAGGGAAGACTGCTATTGTTTGCTTGAACAGACAAGTTCTTGTGTTGGTGTTGAATGCACGAGAGTGGTTGAGTGATTTGATTGTTGTTCCTTGGGACTCCATTCTTGTTGAACTTTAGGTGAAGTTGTTGGGATTGAAGTCGGTGGTGGTGAGGTTTTCTTCACAATGTTCGAATTGTGCAACCATATGATGGAATTACCATCATAATATCCTTGTTGTTTGTTGAAGTACATGCACAGGCACCCATCTTTGACGAACACTGTAGTTTGGTGGCCAATGTGCTTAGTGTTGAGGCTTTCTTCTTTGTGCAAGCTTAGGGGACTTTGTGATACGCTTGGGGACCCAAGCTTTGGTATTTCTTTGGTAGTACCCTTGTGCTTGCAGCAGTGTTTTTGGTACCCACACTTGTTGCATTGGTGTTGTTCTTTGAGGAACTTGCATAGGCTTTTGTGGACGGTGTTGAGTGCTGTGTTGAGGAAGAGATTTTGACTGTCGAGGCACCCAAATTTGATTGGCACCTTCATAGTAGCCTTGAGCAACAAGTAGCTACTTCTCCACCCACATTTTGATACTTTTAAGATATCGTGATTATGGTAGTCTTGGTGGAGTTTTCTTTAGGGTTGATGTGGAAGGTTTGGGGCCCTCCTTGCTTTGGTTGGCACTGAGGCTACAGGTTTGATACTCATGGGCATTGTTGATGATGATGAGGTTAGAGTCTTTTGTGGAGTGGCTGTCATCGATGATAAGGTCTTTGAGCATGTGGTTGTCTCCTTTGGTGAGGTTTGTCGACGATGAAGATGCATAGGCTCTGGGGTCTTTCCTTTGATTTCATTGTTAGAGATAGATAGTTGGGCTCTGGGAACCTCTTTAGGTTCAAGAATAGCTGCTGATTGTGAGGTTTTGGCATCAAACTTCGTAGGTGAGGATGGGGTTGAAGGAGTAGATGCTTTATTAAAGTCGGTCACTCATTGAGTGATGGAGATGGTAGGTAATTATGTAGAGGGGCTTTTGTGGAAGAGGCTTATATCCTTTGCGTTCAGTATCATAGAAATCCATTAAAGTTGGATCCTCTTCCTTGTAGTATGGTATTGTCAACTTTTGGTCGTTGACCATCATGATGACTCTATCGCTAGCAAAGCACAGTGGTGCTTCGGTAGCAACAGTCCATTTATGCCCCAAGATTAAATCTACTTCCAACACATACTCAACCACAAAAAACTTGCAAGTGATGGGGTTAGTTTCAATATACATTGTATGTTCAAAGTACCCCAAACATGGCATGTTCAAGTCTTGTGTAAAGGTAATCCTTGTAGTAGAATGTTCTGTGTGAGTGTTGGTTGACCTAACAAATCCCACAGCTCGAGGGTCATGAGATTGTTTTTGCATGTTGGATAAAGTTGTGCTTGAGCTGTGGTGATTTTATTTGAAATTTCCAATCCAACCAAAATCCTAGGGATCTTTTCAGTAAGATATGTTGGAAGCTCCAGCTCCTGCATGCAAGGTTTCTTCCTCCCATAAAGCAGTTGTACATTGCCTGCAAGAGTGTTCAAGGTGACTATTTGCATGGATTCATCTAGTGAATACAACGATTCACTTATCCAAGGTCAACCAAAGATGACATCATACTCTAGGGAATCTAGGGTAACATGAATACAACGATTCACTTATCCAAGGTCAACCAAAGATGACATCATACTCTAGGGAATCTAGGGTAACATGAAATGTAAATTCCATATCGCCACCATCGATTGTTTGAGTAGTGTATCTAAAGTAACCTGGAACTTCAATGTTTTGTTCATTGGTTCCTTTTGCAAGAATATTGCTTATAGGGATGAGTTTAGATTGTCCCAATGACACCCGTGTCTATTGTCATGATGTTATGACTTGCTCGAGGGTTAATCAATGCGCGTTTGCACTAAACATCATTGCCTGTAGGGAAATCCAACCATACCATGATAGAATCTTCCAAAGGAACCATGAGTATTTTGGTTATTGTTTCAGCTTCAGATCCTGTGTCTGTTTCATATTCCCATTCACTTTCATCCTCTGTTTGGGTCTCAACTTTTTCAAGAGTACCCAATGCGTACACTGGCACACTTGGCCCTCTGACAATTCTTAATGAGGACTGTTTGAAAACTTGCGAATCCTCACAATCCTGTTTTATGGAGTTCGTTACGTCCTTGTATAACTCAAGTTGAGCCATTAAAGGTGCAAGTGCCGATGTGATGCTGGCTTTATTATGAGAGAAGAGCATTCCACCGAATGGGATTTTGAGAGACTTTTTTAATCTTGTAAAGGAATTATCAAATTCCTCATGTGCTTTCTCAAGCCTATAGTTCGTACAATCTGTTTCAATGACTCTTCTGTACATACAAAGTATGTACAGAAGAGTACATACAGAGTATGTACTCCTCTAGGCTTTGTATCTTGGTTGCTATTTTAGGTTTGGCATTATTAGGTTCAATCACAACCGGGGTGACGCTATAAGACATTCAACCAAGCTAAGCATGATCTCCTGAGCTTGCCTTTTGCGTTCCGCATATGTCATGTGATCATTATTTTCCATTTGGGAAGGTTGGGTGGGTTCTAGTTTCTTGATTGGTCTATGTGGTGCGCTGAGCGAAGAGTAAGAACTTGTTTCATCCTCACTTAGTGATGTACTAGAACTTATTTCATTCTCTAACTTCCTTTGGTTTGACAGTTTTTCATTATGTTTACCCATGCGATGAGACCGAATTTTATTTTGGGTTTTTGTATCCTATGTCGAACATATGGGTGTTGAGGTTTGTGTGGTAGTCTTTGAGGTGGATGCTTCTGCATCATGTATAGCTTTTGGCTCTTTTGTGTTTATGTCCCTTTTTGGGTTTATGTCCTCTACTATAGACTCCTTTTCCCTGTCTTTTAATTCGGCCTTGGTTTCGTTTTTTGTCCCTTGTCTTTCATGGGTTTAGACGGTTTCTCTTTTGGGTTCTGTTTTGAAGCATGTTCTTCTACCCATGTTGAGGTATTGTCTTTTACGTTTCTTTTGATCATTTCCCGTGCCTTAGCTTGTAAGCGTGCAAGGGCACCATGGAAAATTGCCCGTTTTGTACACTTAAGATGTTAAGAGTTGTATTTTGTGAGATAAGCTGCATTGATGCAGCTCGTCTTGGGCAATCTTGGAACATGTGATCAATGCCATTTCGTTCACACATGGGTCGTAAGGTGTCAGTGACTATGGGCATGGAAGTATTCCAAACTGTGCAGTCTGCCACCTTGTGAGGTCCACGACAATAGAAACACTGAAGTGCCTGATTAACTACTTCTTCCTGAGTAGTTTCTACCCTTTGGACTATTTTTGTTTGGTGCACGGAAGATGGAGGTTTTGAGTACGTTTTGGATGAAGTGGAACATTTTTTAGTATCATGGTCAAAGGTTTTACAATATATGCAGTATAGAAGAACAGGTGCCTTGTATGCACAATGAGGATTGGGATGGTCATAGTCATTGCATTTAGAGGCTTTAAGGATGTCTAGTGTTGAAGGTTTTCATCCTCTCTTAGAGAGGTTGGCTGTAAGGTTTTAAGCAAGGCTGCATAAAATTCTGGGAATGTCAATTCCGAGATCGATCTTTCTTTTGCCATTGCTTCACTTGGTTTAGATGAGGAACACCTCGTAGCATGATCATCTTCTAGCATGTTGTCATCTAAACGTATTGCTTCTTTACAACATTGATCGAATGTTTCCGGATTGGTTACAATGATCAAGTTGTGTAAGCTGTTATTCTTCAAGTCCATTATGAAACATCTCCTCAATTGAACATAGTTTAACTTTTCCCATGACTTACAACGTGATTCTAAGAGTTTTATCCGAAGGATAAAATCTCTAATGGATTCATTTGGTTGACACTCAATTGAATAGAGTTCTGTTACTACACTCCATCAATCACCTTGTCTGGAAAAGAAAGGCCGATTTCAAGGTTTTGAAGTTGGTCTTGATCATCGGCATCAATGCGATGAACCATCAACTAGCTTTTCCCTCTAAGCATAAGTTCAACCCATGTACCTTAGTTGGGAAGTTGGAATTTTCAAAGGCTTCACATCTCTATTCAAACATTTGAATGAATTGAACAGGGTCTTTTGTTCCATCGTATTTGCCCATAATTTTGGAAATTTGTATGGCCGTATTTTTGTATGCGTCATTGAGACCGTATGTGAGTGATCTTGTTGGAAGAGACTCAGTGAGTCCTTGGGCCACCCCCTTCCTAAACTAGTTAGTATCTCCAAGGTGTAGGCATCCAAGAAAGGGTTGGTACTTATAGGATTTGCAGGAATGTTAGGCAAGGGACCAAAGCCCGGTGGGATCAAAGTCATAGGGGGTATAAAACCCAATGACATGCTTGTTATAGGCATGGCCAATGGCATGGGGAGGTGAATTTGCGGCATAGATCTCAATGACTCAAAGATGTGAGCCATTGGGTTTAGTCTTTGTGTGATCCCTAGCAATCCCTCTATCGTGGCCATGTCAAAGTGCCTAACTACTCCTTAATGAGCAATCACAATTTTTTTTTAACTTTTTATACTTTTCCGTAGCCCGTTTTATAACGTCAAGAGGCTTGGCGTACTCTTCGTTGGATCAAACGAGTGTCCGTTCTCCCTAATTAGCTTAAGTGCTATACACTGAACGACCTTAGATATTTTTCCGGACAAAGCGTATGCTAGGAACTTCCCAGATGGAAGAGAAGGTCCTAAAACCTATTTTCCATCACTGTCTCAAATGAGAAATTTTTTCAAGAATTTTTTTCCTATTTCACAGCATGTTTTTGAGGGTGTTCCAAAAGGAATTTTAAAAAACTCTATATGAGAGAGTTGTAGTATTTTTGGAGTACTACAACTTTGTTCCCCTGAGTTGTCCGTGATTTTGTCGTTTAGACCCTCAAAAAGTAGCCCGAATATGGCTCGTCATCGTTTTCGCGCTAAATTTTATGATTTTTTGTAGTTTTTGGGCTATTTTTTGCCTCGACTTCCGGGTCGAATTTTGAGGCTACTGGTCGGAGGCCAAAATGGTCAAATTTGACTTCGGATAACCGGGTTCAAAGTCGAAGAGCTTGATGTTAGCTTTTCGATGAGCCCTAGAGCGCCTTCATCGAATATATGATTTAGGAGATACGGGCCTCCAAACTGGGGTGTTTTCTAGAGTTTTTTTTTGGGCCGACGGAACCCTTTTCACATTGACAGACTTCACGAGTTTTGTAAATTTTGGTTTTTTTTTTGCACGTGAAACCTAGTTCAGTGAAAGTGCAGAAAATGGTTCACATCGTAAACCGGACTCCACGGAATATTAAATTTGATTTTATTTTATTTTTTCACGTGAAACCTAGTTCCGTGAAAGTGCAAAAGGTGGTTCACGCCGCTATGAACCGAACTCCACGAAATATTAAATTTTTTTTTTTTCACGTGAAACCTAGTTTCATGAAAGTGCAGATTATGGTTAACATCGTGAATCAAACTCAACGGAATATTAAATTCGATTTTTTTCACGTGAAACCTAGTTCCGTGAGTAGAAAATGGTTCACGCCGTGAACCAGCCACCACGGAATATTAAATTTGATTTTTTTCACGTGAAACCTAGTTCCGTGAAAGTATAGAAAATGGTTCACGCCATGAATGGGACTCCACAGAATATTAAATTCAAAAAAAAATCACGTGAAACCTAGTTCCGTGAAAGTACAGAAAATGGTTCACACTGTGAACCGGACTCCACGGAATATTAAATTTGATTTTTTTTTATTACACTTGAACTTTCACCGTCACATTTTTGTTCACGATGGAATTTTTTCCATTCACGACCGGATTTCCTCCATTCACGAGACAACAGGATTTTCATCTTCACAGTCGGAATCTTTCCATTCACGTCTAGAATTTTTCTATTCACGGTCGGATTTCCGTTCACAGACCGGAATTTTTTCGTTCATGTGGCTGGAATTTTTTCGTTCATGGCCGGAATTTTTATGTTCACGGTCGGTTTTTTTAATTTTATTATTATTATTATTATTATTATTATTATTATTTTGGAGTCTAGAAGAAAATATGAATTTTTCTTTTTGGAGGGGAATAATTTTGAATTTAAAATGAACGAGGTATGGGCATTTTTCCCCAAAAAAAGCAAGTGGGAATCAAAAAAGTCAACTTTTAATGACACCCCTTACACACTTCATAAAATGATCCCCACCAAAATGGATAATTTTGACAACTCATGAGCATCTACTCATTGAATGCTCATTAGCCTTAATGAGTTATGTAAAAAAAAGTGATTAAGAATTAATTTAAGATTAATCCTTTCACTAATCTTTCTCTCTTTTACACTAATCAAGGATAGTAATTAACCACTAATCCCTAATTAATTCACACAATTGAGCACATCATTGGATAGAGCAAGGGAATGCTAATCTTTGTGCATAACAATTGTGTAAATTAATCTAAAATAGGAGATTAATTAGACTCTAAATTATGGTCTGGTCTTTTAAGGCAAAATTAAGCAAAGAGAGTCAAATTTCTCCAATTGATGAAAAATTGATGTGATTAGGTGTTTTGATGCATGTAGATGCTCTCAAAACTCTCAAAAATCCCAATTTCAACTACTCATATGATCAATTTAGACTAATCACCCTTAATGACAAAAACCAGTCCATTAAGAGAAATTAGTCAAATTCAAGGGTTTTTTGATAGTTTTAAGAAATTTTTTGAAAGATTAAGCTACTCCTAATGCTTGCTAACATTCTAATCCAAACAATTTCAACAACAAACACACAGTTAAACTAGAATTAATGATCTTAGTTCTATGTTTAACACTAAATAGAGCTAACATTCACTAAAAATTGCATTCCATTGCATTGTTTGATGCAATGGATGCAAACTAAGCCTAATACAAACTATGTGCAAACCCTAAGAACATGAAAAACCATCAAAACAACAAATCAATCTAAAAATTAAGCAAAAAACATTCTTTTCAAAAATAAAAAAGAGACCTATTCTACACCAAATCTCACACAAATCACCATCAAATCCACATCTTTTTCATGGGAAACCATTAATCAAGATAATGGGCAATGGGTTATGCATAGATTAGAGGCAAAATGATGGAAAAAGCCAAGGGATGGCTCCCCGACAGCGGCGCCAAAAATGTTATGGCTCACCCTAACCCTCCTTGAAACACGTCCAAAAAGAGATTACCTGGTCAACCGCAACTATTGTGAGAGGATATTTCCAATGGCCGAGCTTGTAACCCTTAAGGTCTCCAAGCTCTACAACTCCTTGAGAAGCAATTCCATCGCGTCTCCCGGCGAGTGTTGTCACACCACCGCATTGCACTTCGGGTCCTCGTCCCTCCTCTCACCTCACTTCACTCACACACACTAACTAGCATGCATTAGGAGAAGAGAGATTATGCAAGAGGATTAAGATCAAGACTCAATTACACAAATGGAGAGTATATTGTATTATGAGAGAAATTCACTTATATACATGGCCATAAGTGTTCACACTCACTTAAACTGTGGCCGGTTGGGCACTTTAGGCTCATAAGAGGCCTAATGCTATTACAATGACTACTCTCATAATATATCCATGAAGTACATCACTTAGCACTTCATCCTAACTTGCTCTACCACACGCTCTTGAAGCGGGAATTGCCATAAATACTCTGTCGTCACACCATTATGGGTGCCCGTCCAAGTTGTAGCTTTGGACACTATTGCTTCATATCTTGAATGTATGCCCCTTTGGTGTATCTACCGTTACTCCTTGATGTAAGATAATGGAGGTAGCTCTTGTTAATCCCAAAATTGGATTAACAATATCTACCGTTACCTGTAAATGGGATAGTGGCTTAAACGGGTCTACGAATTTGATGCCCCATTTCTGGAATAATTCTAGGGGAAGGATCGGATTGTGCGGTATCTTGTCTCTATCTATCAAATGGCCAAGAAGTTGGCATACGTCACACTGCTTGGCCCATCTATACTTCACACTGCTTGGCCCATCTATAGGCATCGGCGATTACAGTCGGCCACCAGAGACCGGCTTGGAGGATCTTCCTCCGATTACTTCTCTAGTGAAATGTCCTCCACTAATTCCTTGATGAGCTTCTTTGAGGATAGCTTCCTATTCATGTGGTGGGATGCACTGCGCGAGGAGTTGATCAATCCCCTTTTTGTATAATTGGCCGGTTATCACTTGGAAGGTCCGCCGACGTTGGAACAACAATTTGCTTCTGCTAATCTCTAGAAAGGCTATCCTCCATTAAACTTGTGGCAACAAATGTTAGCATTTCATCGTACCAAGTCTGGGGAATTGGGATGACTACGTCAGCTAAGAACAGCTCTGCATTGAGTAGGTCATCTACTACTCTGCTTGGGGCTTCTCTGAACTCCAGCCGCCAGGATAGCTAATCTTCCACTGTATGATTTGCACCCGAGGTGTGCACTATTGTGAGCTCAAACTCTTGGAGGATCAACATCCACCTAACCAGCTTGCCTGCCAAACTCTGCTTATCCACTAGATACAGCAAGGTGGAGTGATCCACATGAAAGGTAAACTTGTTACCCGATGAAACTTAGTAACCAAGTAGATCATGCCTAGTGCTTCCTTGTGTGTGTGGTGGAGTAGATCCACCACACTTGGCATCAGAGAGCCTTCGACTAGCATAGTAAACTAGTCGGAACCATTTCCTCTCAGCCTCCTACATCAGAACATTGCCAATTGCCACATCACAGGCATCTACAAAGACATGAAAGGGAAATTCCCAGTTTGGGGCTTAGATGATAAGTGCTTCAGAGGATAGCATTAGTTGAGACTCTGGAACGTGATGTCGCATTCCTTTGTCCAATTGAAATTGGCATGCCACCGCAACTGAAAGGCGCTTTGATATGTACCATCTATTGGTTTAAGGGAGTAACTACATGGTCCAGATACCGGAGCATGCGACTACGCGATCTGCTGACTTGCCCCAAACATCTTCTAAGCTCTTTCACAATCGTCAGGGTCAGAGCTTTCCAAATTACCCCCATCTTGGCTAGGTCTACTACACAATGCCTTCCTTGGAGATGATTGTGCCTAGTAACATACCACTTTGGACAGCAAAGACACACTTAGCCGGATTTAGGTTCAATCTAGAAACTCGGCCACTTGGCTAGGCAAAACTACAGGTGCATCAAATGTTGATATGATTTCTCGAAAACACTGAAATCATCAATGTATACCCGCCATGAAAGTGGTCATATAATCAACAAAAATTTTGTGGACCATTCGATGGAATGTAGCAGGAGCATTCTTGAGTCCGAAGGTCATGATGGTGGATGCAAAGGTTCCCCATTTCGTGAGGATAAAATATGTCTTCTGCCGATGTTCCAAGGCCATTTGAACTTTATTAGCCACTGAATCCATCCAAGAAGGAGTACATTTCATGGCCAACTACAACATCAAGCAGGGAATCCATAAAGTGTTGGGCTAATTACAAGGTAATTGTGTGGCAAACATAATTTAAAATCACCTATAAAAAGTACTCGTCAATACACACAATAAAATTTTTAGAGTATGTCTATTTTTATATATAGAGAAATTTTATGGTTGTCAACCCTTCTACTTTTATACCATAGTATTATAAGGCTCTTATTTTTTACATTTTGTTGACCACTATTGCAATAAAATTATAAAGATTTTTAGAAAAACAACATCCAAAAAGAGATTACCTGGTGAACCGCAACTGTTGTGAGAGGATATTTCTAATAGCCGAGCTCGTAAACCCTTAAGGTCTCCAAGATCTACAACTCCTTGAGAAGCAATTCCACCATGTCTCTCGCCGAGTGTTGTCACACCACCGTATTGCACTTTGGGTCCTCGTCCCTCCTCTCACCTCACTTCACTCACACACACTGACTAGCATGCATTAGGAGGAGAGAGATTACGCAAGAGGATTAAGATCAAGACTCAATTACACAAATGGAGAGTATGTTGTATTATGAGAGAAATTCACTTATATACATGGCCATAAGTGTTCACACTCACTTAAACTGTGGCCGGTTGGGCACTTTAGGCTCATAAGAGGCCTAATGCTATTACAATGACTACTCTCATAATATATCCATGAAGTACATCACTTAGCACTTCATCCTAACTTGCTCTACCACACGCTCCTGAAGCGAGAATTGCCATAAATACTCTGTCACACCATTATAGGTGCCCGTCCAAGTTGTAGCTTTGGACACTATTCCTTCATATCTTGAATGTATGCCCCTTTGGTGTATCTACCGATACTCCTTGATGTAAGATAATGGCGATAGCTCTTGTTAATCCCAAAATTGGATTAACAATATACTTGTTACCCGTAAGCGGGCTAGCGGCTTAAACGGGCCTACGAATTTGATGCCCCATTTTTGGAATGGTTCTAGGGGAAGGATCGGATTGTGTGGCATCTTGTCTCTATCTATCAAGTGGCCAAGAAGTTGGCATACGTCACACTGCTTGGCCCATCTATAGGCATGGCCGATTACAGTCGGCCCACCAGAGACCGGCTTGGAGGATCTTCCTCCTGACGATTACTTCTCTAGTGAAATATCCTCCACTAATTCCTTGATGAGCTTCTTTGAGGAAAGCTTCCTATTCATGTGGTGGGATGCACTACGCGAGGAGTTGATCAATCCCCTTTTTGTATAATTGGCCGGCTATCACTTGGAAGGTCCGCCGACTGCAGCGAACAACAATCCGCTTCTGCTAATCTCTAGAAATGCTATCCTCCATTAAACTTGTGGCAACAAATGTTAGCATTTCATCGTACCAAGTCTGGGGAATTGGGATGACTACGTCAGCTAAGAATAGCTCTGCATATTGAGTAGGTCATCTACTACTCTGCTTGGGGCTTCTCTGGACTCCAGCCACCAGGATAGCTAATCTTCCACTCTATGATTTGCACCCGAGGTGTGCACTATTGTGAGCTCAAACTCTTGGAGGATCAACATCCACCTAACCAGTTTGCCTGCCAAACTCTGCTTATCCACTAGATACAGCAAGGTTGAGTGACCCACATGAAAGGTAATCTTGTTACCTAGCAAATAGTGATTAAATTTAGTAACCAAGTAGATCATGCCTAGTTCTTCCTTGTGTGTGGTGGAGTAGATCCGCCATGCTTGGCATCAGAGAGCCTTCGACTTGGCATCAGAGAGCCTTCGACTTGGCATCAGAGTCGGAACCATTTCCTCTCAGCCTCCTGCATCAGAACATTGCCAATTGCCACATCACACGCATCTACAAAGACGTGAAAGGGAAATTCCCAGTTTGGGGCTTGGATGATAAGTGCTTCAGAGGATAGCATTAGTTGAGACTCCAGAACGTGATGTCGCATTCCTCTGTCCAATTGAAATTGGCATGCCGCAACTACTAAGTCAAAGGCACTTTGATATCTACATCTATTGGTTTAAGGGAGCAACTACGTGGTCCAGATACCGGAGCATGCGGCTATGCGATCTGACTTGCCCCAAAAATCTTCTAAGCTCTTTCACATTCATCAGGGTCAGAGCTTTCCAAATTACCCCCACCTTGGCTAGCTCTACTACACAATGCCTTCCTTGGAGATGATTGTGCCTAGTAACATACCACTTTGGACAGCAAAGACACGGTTAGCCGGATTTAGGTTCAATCTAGAAACTCGGCCACTTGGCTAGGCACAATTACAGGTGCATCAAATGTTGATATGATTTCTCGAAATCACTGAAATCATCAACGAATACCCGCCATGAAAGTGGTCATATAATCAACAAAAATTTTCTGGACCATTCGATGGAATGTAGCAGGAGCATTCTTGAGTCCGAAGGTCATGACGTTGGATGCAAAGGTTCCCCATTTCGTGAGGATAAAATATGTCTTCTGCCGATGTTCCGAGGCCATTTGAACTTTATTAGCCACTAAATCCATCCAAAAAGGAGTACATTTCATGGCCAACTACATCAAGCAGGGAATCCATAAAGTGTTGGGCTAATTACAAGGTAATTGTGTGGCAAACATAATTTAAAATCACCTATAAAAAGTACTCGTCAATACATACAATAAAATTTTTAGAGTATGTCTATTTTTATATATAGAGAAATTTTATGGTTGTCAACCCTTCTATTTTTATGGTTGTCAACCCTTCTATTTTTATACCATGGTATTATAAGGCTCTTATTTTTATACCATGGTATTATAAGGCTCTTATTTTTTACATTTTGTTGACCACTATTGCAATAAAATTATAAAGATTTTTAGAAAAACAACATCCAAAAAGAGATTACCTGGTGAACCGCAACTGTTGTGAGAGTATATTTTTAATGGCCGAGCTCGTAACCCTTAAGGTCTCCAAGCTCTACAACTCCTTGAGAAGCAATTCCATCGTGTCTCCCGGCGAGTGTTGTCGCACCACCGCATTGCACTTTGGGTCCTCGTCCCTCCTCTCACCTCACTTTATACGAAGCAACTGGAGGCGACTGGCAGTAGGTGGCCGAGCGAAGAAAATAAGGCGAACGGTGCGGGCAAGCGCGTCGTTGCAGAAGCCGCGTGGAGGCAGCTGGAGCCGGCAGGAAATCCGGGAGGGAGCGGGCGAGCGGCGGATAAGGTTAGTGGATTTTTCTTTTTTTTTTATTTTTTATTTTTATTAATTTTTTATATTTTTTTATATTTTTAAATAAAAAACAAAAAAATAATATTTTTTTAATTAAAAAAAAGAAAAAAAGAAAAAAGAGATTAAAAAAGAAAAAAGAGGGAAAAAAAAAGAAGAAGAAAAAAAGAGATTTAAAAAAAAGAGAACAATTAAATATTAAAAAAATAGAGAAAAAAATTAATTAAAAAAATTAAATTATTTATTTAGGAGTCCATATTATTTGCATAATTTTTATTTTTTCATTTCTGTAATTTTTAGCATAATTAGAGTAATTTGCATTGTTTTAAATTTTTGTAATTTAAAAAAATTAAAAATAAAAATAAAAAAACAAAACAAAACAAAAGGAAAAAAGAAAAAGAAAAAGAAGAAAAAAATAATTTTTATTTTTTTCCATTGTTCATTATTTAAATTTTTGCATAGTTAGCTTGCATTTTTTATTTTTTTTAGAAATTTTGTAAATGATGCATAATTAGTAAATTCATATTTTTATATTTGGCACGAAATTTATTCATTTTATTTAAAAAAACACACAAAAACAAAAACAAAACAAAAACAAAAACAAAACAAAAACACATAAAACCAAAAAAAAATTTGACCTTATGCAATTACGGTCGAGACGTCTTGTAGATTCTGCCATAGGGCCTAGGGCACCTTCTAGAGTACCTACGCAAGAAAGTGGGACCCAATCGGTAGGCAATTTGGCAGATATTGCTGAAACCCTGTCTGAGTCCCAATCCGATACCCTTTCCTCCAGAACAACTAGTTCATTGTCCATGGACAATCTAGGGCCGACAAATAGTCATCCCGTAGCCCCAAATAGAACACCCTCAAGATCCTTTAATCCATTTGAAGCTGACACCATGGGGTTAACACTCAATGTGAGACTCCAATATGTCTACACAAATGCTCAAGGAGCTGAGATCTTTAGGGACCCACAACAACGGTATCTTGTTAAGATCGCAGACATCTTCTCAGAACTTGATAGAGCACCTCTAGTCAATGACCAGGGTAACATGTACATGGGTGGAGATGGTGTTCGCTACGAAGTCACCTACCATCCAGAAAAGGTAGACAAATTAGGGGAGCTCTCTAAAACCGAGTTCTTAGACTTATCAGAACTTTCCAGAGCAAGCGAGTCGAGAGATGACTGGCTCATCGAGCCGGACATGCCTGGACCCTCCAATGCCCAGTCCTCAAAGCCATCCATAGATGATTTACTTCTTGTAGATCTAAATTTGGAAAGGGATAGGAAAGGCAAGTGTAAAATGGATCAGGGGGCTGAATGCCAATGGGAGTTTGTACGACAAATTCCTGTGACAAAGGTCTTACAGGATGACCCACTTCAAGACGTCTATAAGGACTCGTTAGAGGGATATTATGCCACAACTAGATTGCCACAGCTAGATCTTCCTCTAGCTCATGTGGTGGTAGTTGAGAAGCGTGCAGGACACATGAACAGAATAATTGATAAATGGGCCAATGAATACCGAACCTTAGATTGGAAAGAGATTCGGGAACTCACGTGGAAAGGACAACCATTATTTATGGAAGTGTTCTCAACAAATACAGCCAAACTAGGAGAGACAGCCTTTCTTGGAGAAACTGTTGCTCCTCCCCTACGAGAGTTCACTAGAGAGGGACCTTCAACATCCAAGTGGACCACAGCTAGTAGCCCAACTCTAGCACCAAGATATCGTCCTACACCAAATGTGCGACCACAGGTCACACCACACCAACATCTTTCTCACTATAACAATCGGAGGATAGGGGAGCCAACTCGGCCTCCCATAAATGCACCTCTTGAAATGCGGGTGACAAGATCTTTGGAAGGGTTTGGTGAGGCTGGTAATAGGGTACCCACACCAATTTTGGAAACATGTGGACCATCTTTCCAACGAGAGGAACAATTCCCACTGAGAATGAGAGGCCGTAGGCCCTATGATGAGTATTCAAGACAAGTAAGGCCATCAACTCTTCAGAAACTGGTAAAGAAGTATGAAGGGTCGGGAGATCCATACGACCATGTAGCAGCATTTAGGCAAGCAGTTCGAGCTGAGCAAGTGGCTGATAAGCATACTCAAATTGAAGGCTTTGGACTCACTCTTGAGGGAAAAGCCCTGGCTTGGTTTCAGGCATTAGAGGCTTCAGACAAATCTTCTTTGCGAGTTTTGGAAGAGAGATTCATTGCTGCTTTTTCCTTGATGGGAATTCAACATGACACGGTAGCACACATCTACTCTTTCAAACAAGGCAAGAATGAGAGTGTTAGAGACTGTGTAAATAGAATGAAGCAGTACATTAATCATTGCCCAGAAGATGAGAAGCCCGCCCAAAGTCGATTAATTTCTCTCTTCTTAAAAGGACTCAAAAATTCGACACTGCATACACATCTCTATGCGAAGAAGCATACAAGTTTCAATGAGTGTTGCCATGATGCTATGGATTTCACCGATAACTTCAAATTCCAGGATGGTTCTGGCCCTGAGGTGAAACCTAGAGATCAGTGGGGTGATGACCAAAGATCAGGGTCTAGCGCGCTAGTAAATCTAGACCAGATAGCTAACCTAGTACTAAGGAGATTGGGACAGACCTATCGTCCACCCATGCAGCCACAACAACAGCAGCAGAGAATGAGGAGTGTACTTCCTACAGGTCCTCATCTTTGTGGAGCATGTGGCGGTGACCATAAAACAGAGGACTGTAATACCTTTTCTCCTCTAGTCACAAACCAACCCACAAAGAAGTGGTGCCAAGCCTGTGCTTGGAACTTTACCCACACCACACAGGAATGTACTCGCATCGCGAGAATGAGACATGAACGTGAGCAGCCGAGGGGTGGAGTGGCTCCACAAATGTATCAACAGTATACTAGTTTTGAACGTAAGCCACCGATGACACAAGAACAAGCACGACCTGTTCTTGGTGCTCAACCCCCTGCTCCAGGGACTGCTCCTGTGAGGGTTGTTGACTACGACAATTCAAATATGTGTAGAGAATTGGTAAACCCAGGCTATGTGGAGGAGGAATATGTATCATATTCATCCAAGGAAAATATCTTTGAAAGTCCCGCATACCCAAGCCCAGCACCACTAGATGTTCACCCCCAGGGGAACAAAACTCTTTAATGTTGCTAGGCGGCTACCAACCTAGGACTCCAGGCCCCTCAGGTCAATGGCAGCCAAGGAAAGTAGAGGCCAAACCAATGGGCCCCTGTTATGAGTGCGGAGAACCCCATTGGGCTCGTGATTGTCCACATCGCTCAAGGCAAGCATCTCGGTCAAATACAACAGTACAACAGTTTCCACCGATTGAAAGATATTGTCTAGGGTGTTGTGTAGAACACTTCCCAAAAGACTGTCTGCTGAAACCACATGAGGAAGGCACCTCTCAACCAAAGGTCTCACTCAACCTTGTAGGTACAGTTCCATCACCACCTTCATCTGAGAATGAGGATGTCGTGCCACTTAGAGTCATGACTAGATCACAGACACGAAATGCCGAAATACAAACTGATGAGACACCTCGAACTAGGGATGCAAAGACAAATCTAGTGGACAAGACCCTACAGTCCAGTAGAAAAAAGACCACTCGGCGGAAGAAGAACCAAAACAAACAAACTAAAAGTACATCCACTAGTTCTCAAGAAGCCTCTAAACAAAACATGAAGGATAAAACTTTTACATCCCAAGAAGTGCATGAGGAACATCAACCTCAACTTGGGCCTAGTGCTAAACAAGTTGAGGCTAGTACGACTGAGGATAGTTCTGGGGGTTCTGTTTTTGTGGATAAAGTGAATGAGACTCTAGAGGCCATCATTGATGCTCATAGAAGTCGCATTGCAGCTTTATCTGAGCTACCCAAGAAGCTTCAAGAATACCCAAACCCTCGTGAGGAGAAGATCAATCTAGCTGTACATCATCAACTCATTAGGGAAGCTCAGTCAATACTTGAGGGACCACCACCACCTATTCCTCGGGGCCCAACCTCTCTTAAGCCAACATTAGAAACCATACCAGAAGTGTCGTCAAGTCGGGAAATGAAAAGTGAACTCATTTCACAAGCTCATAGCGAAAGGTCTGCACCAATTGACACCCAATTGAAAGGGGGTAATCTGCCACCACCTAGCCTTGTCTTCCCATGCAATGATGAAGTTATTGATGCTAATGAGGACATGGCAAATGAGATGTGGGCTGCAGTTCATGAGAAAGTTAATGAGAACATGTCTTCTATTAGTTCGCCTCCATTCTCTGAGGTGGATTTTACCAGGGGCACGGAAAATAAATTTAGACACCCAAGCATCCAGGAGGAAGTTCAAACAGTTGTTTCTCCTAGAAGTAAGTATACAATGAAAACATTACCATCATATCTGGGAGAATATGAGAACTGTTCTCAAACCTTGAGGATACCCTCCATGCATAAAAGGTTGATAAAGGAGAAAGATATGAGTATGGTGCAAGCTATTTTGTCAGCACCAGTGGCTTGTACCTTACCTTTGCTTGATTTGATAAAAATTCGACCTGAGTTGTGGAATGATATTGCCACATGTTTGTCAGAGCAGGTATTGCTACAAAAGGGTCACCACCCCCATGAGTGTACTATACACCCTGAGACAAAGCATGTAATGCCAGTTCCTATCAACAAAGTAGGAAAATTTTGTGAAGACGATCAGGGAAATGCTACCCTCCCATTAGAAGTGCGAAAAGTATCTTCAACTGCAATACTTGATAGTGGTGCAGGAGTGGGCATTGTGACAAGGTCCATTTGGGAAAAATGGGGCAAGCCAGCTATTAGAAGTACCAGGATGCGCTTGCAGCTAGCAGATGGAAGCTTAGAACATCCCCTTGGGCTGCTTGAGAACATATTGGTCACCATTGAATATGAGCACACCTTTGCAGTAGTGGATTTTGGAAAACATCCAAACTACGAAGTGATATTGGGTAGACCATTCATGCGACAATTTCAAATGATTCAAGATTGGGGATACAATTATTTGTACCTCCGACATGATTCTGTCATCACAAGGGTCAACCTAAGGAATCACTCATATCGTGATGTAACAAGGTCTCCAATAGATGAGTTTGATTCTGCTTCATCTGAGGGCTCAAGAGTTACATTGTCTGATGGGCAAGAAGATCTGTGGATGTGTGGAGCCTCATGTAGGGATTTCAACACTGAGAGACTTAAGGGTAATCGAAGTGTATCAGATGAGGCATACATTCCACAACCCTTCCCTGAGCATTTAATTGATCCATTAGAATGGAGTCATGTCCTTGCAACATTATCGACATGTGCTTTACCGAAGCCAATTCAATTTTGTGACTCAGATGGATATGATATTATTCCTATACGAATGGTACAACCACGTGCCCTTCTAGATGATTTATACTATAGAGATACATCCACAACAGCTATGCATGTCGAGGAAGTCTCAGTAGAGGATTTGACACTCGAATCTGCTAATGATGCTGATAAGGAAGATGGCTGGGACTCTAATTTTAATAATGATGTGACAATCCCTGAGGAAGAGTTAGGAAAGGCACGCCTACTCTTGAGAGGAAGGGAGGTTCAAGTAGAGATCCCTCGAAGCCGACCTAAACGTAAATGCTGTAAGAGCCATAAAAGAATCCGTAGACAAGATGAGCGTGAACAACGTGAGAGACTACAAAAAGAAAAGGAAGAGTCTAAGAGTGAAAACTCTCGACCACCACCTCACTTCTCAGGAAAGAACGGATATCTATACTATGTCCAAGCACAAGATAGTATCAAAGACCAAGTCAAACGATCAGATGGATTCCAAGCAGGGGAAAAGCTAACAACTGTTAGCAAAAATCGTAAAAAAACAAAGAAACAAAAACCAAAACTCACGTCTAAAACTGATTCAAAAAAGAGTGTGGGAAGTGCAAAGACAACGGTTGAACAAAAAAATCCGATGCAAGATAGCAAAGGAGAGCTCAAAACCGCATGGTCTTCAATGAGTGAAGACTCAAGTGGACAAGAACAAGGTCTCAATGTTCCTCCTAATTTCACACAGTACACTCTTCAAGATCGGAAGATTGTTCTTCAACAGCCCATGCGAAAAAACCAAGCGTGCCAGGGATTTCATACGATGGTCCAGAGGATGCAAAAAAGATTGATATTGCTAAGCCAGGAGAAGAGCCTCGCTATGTGTGGATTGCCACAGACTTGTCCTTAGATGAGGAGAAGTTATTAATACAAACAATAAAGGAGTATCGTGATGTTTTTGCTTGGAGTTATAAAGACCTCAAAGGAGTTGATCCAAGCATATGTCAGCATACAATTCCATTGCGAGAGGATGCAAAACCCTCCAAGCAACGTCCTTATACCTACAATGAAAATTTTGCACGGAAGATAAAGGAAGAAATAGACAAGCTCTTAGAGGCAGAATTTATCTATGAGATTGAACACACTGAATGGGTCTCCCCTATTGTAGTGGTGCCCAAGAAAAATGGAAAACTTCGAGTATGTGTAAACCTCAAGAAGGTAAATGCAGCTACTGTGCGTGATCATTACCCACTTCCAATCATGGATCATGTTCTGGAACGAGTTGCAGGGAAAAAGGCATATAGTTTCTTGGATGGATTCTCCGGGTACAACCAAGTGTCAATTGATCCAAAGGATCAACACAAGATAGCCTTTGCTACTGAAGATGGCATCTTTGCCTATCGTGTTATGCCATTTGGTCTAACAAATGCACCCGCAACCTTTCAGCGGTTAATGAGTCATGTATTCAAGGAGTACCTTAGGCAATTTCTTGAGATTTTCATGGATGATTTATGTGTTCACTCACAAGAGCGTGATGATCATATAAAACACCTGAGACTTATGTTTCAAAATTGTCAACTTTATCGTATATGCTTGAATCCTGACAAGTGCAAATTCATGGTAAGACAAGGGAAAATTTTGGGCCATATTGTTTCTCGCAACGGGATTTCAACAGATATGGATAAAATTGATGTCATTGTCTCATTACCTCGGCCTATCAACCCTAAAGGGGTACAAACATTCATGGGACATTGTGGCTATTACCGTAGATTCATCTACATGTATGCTGTCCTAGCCAGACCGTTATATGCTCTTCTTGTAAAGTTTAATTGGACTGATGAGTGTGAGGAATCCTTTGAAAAGTTGAAGCAAGCATTAGTGACTGCACCCATTTTACGGGCACCAGATTGGAACCAAATCTTTCATGTCCATATTGATGCTTCAAACTTTGCAATTGGATGTATTTTGGCTCAATCGGGAGAACACAATAACGATTTCCCAATCTCATATGCTAGTCGACAGTTGAACAATGCTGAGAGGAATTACACCACAACAGAAAGAGAAGGATTGTCCATGATATATGCAGTGAAAAAGTTTCGCCATTACCTTTTGGCAAACAAATTCATATTTTTTGTGGACCATCAAGCATTGCTATATTTGGTGAATAAGCCTTGTGCAACTGGAAGGATAGTAAGGTGGTTTATCATCCTTCTTGAGTTTGATTTTGAAGTTGCAGTTCGAAAAGGAACAACTCATCTAAGGGCAGATCATTTGTCTCGAATCACCTCTGGCGAAGCTCCTATGGGTGTGGATGATGATATGTTAGATTCAACACTTTTCCTTGTAGAGACAGCTCCTAGATGGTCTGAATCCATTTTAGAAATTTTGACAAGTGGGCAAATACAACTAGCGGGTCCTAATGTGGACCTATGGCGACCATTCAAGCTAATCTCAGGGAGATTATATCGTCAGGGTAATGATGGAGTGTTGAGGCTTATACCTAACCCCGACCAATATGAGGAGATCTTGGAATGGGCACATGCGGGTATCGATGGAATCCATGCATCAGCTACAACTTGTGTGCGACGTATATCTCAAGATGGGCAATGGTGGCCTACCCTGCATGCAGATGCTGAAACATTTGTTCGTAACTGTGCTTCATGTAAAATTCAGAAGCCAATTCATAATGTCACATTATTCCAAATTTCAACTACACCAAGTTGGAGTAAGTATATTGTGGACTACCTTCAGCATGGTCATACGGATCAAACAATTCCTAAACATCAAAAGCAGGCTATTAAAATTGAAGCGGCAAACTATATGCTAATAGAGGGCCAACTCTACAAGAGGGGCAAGGATGGCAACTTACGCATGTGTGTATGTGAAGCTGACTATCTGAAAATCTTAACTCATGCACATGCAGGTGTTGGTGGTGGACACTTTTCTGGCAATACCACAGCAAAGTTGATTAGGTGGTCTGGGCTTTGGTGGCCAACCTTACAAATGGATGCCGAAGAATATGTGAAACGTTGTGACGATTGTCAAAGGACCAAACCTCCCATCACAAAGGACAATATGCCATTGCGGCCTATGTTAAGCACACGTGCTTTTGCAAAATGGGGTATTGATTTTGTCGGTCCCATTAAACCTCCAGCTCGTAACACGCATGCAGAATATATTATAGTCGCAACCGACTATTTGACTAAATGGGTTGAGGCAAAGGCAACAGTCAAAAATGATGCCAGAACCACAGCCAAGTTCTTGTATGAGTACGTGTTTACACGCTATGGCTTACCTATTGAGATCGTTAGTGATCAAGGTGTACACTTTGTAAATGAAGTCATAGAATTTTTGCTTCAAGAATTTATGGTAATTCACAAGCGTTCTGCACCCTATCATCCCCAGACCAATGGACAAGCAGAGAGTACTAACAAGATTCTCTGCACAGCACTCACAAAGATTGTTGAGGGACATAGGACTGATTGGGAGCAGAAGTTGCACTCAGTTCTCTGGGCATATAGGACAGCCTATAAAACATCTGTGGGCACAACCCCATTTGAACTTGCTTTTGGGCTAGATGCAATTCTTCCCATTGAATTTCTTGTACCTACTCTACGAGTAGCTAAACAATTGGATTGGTCTGGTCATGAGCTTTCACAACGCGTTGACGAATTGGAAAAGCTTGATGAGACCCGCTTATTGGCAGTAATGGGGATGTATGCCGAGAAGAGGAGACAAAAGCAATGGTATGATAGAAATGTAACAACTGGCCGATTCAAAAAAGGAGACCTGGTTCTCTTGTACACACTTAAGAAACATAAGAGAAAGCTCAAAAAACGTGGCCTAGGACCGTTTGTGATTAATGAGCTTACTCCAAGTGGTGCAGTGCGTTTAGAGACACTAGACGGTGAGCAAATGCCTAACTTCATTAATGGAAGTTGTCTCAAGAAATACAATGAACCATTAACTGAAGCCATGCTTCAACAGATGCATGCTGCACAAACACGGAAAGAAGCACTTGACCTACTTAAACGTCAGGCTCAAGAGGAGGCTAAAGCCAGAGTTGCAAAAGCCAAGGAGCGTCGCAAAGCTTCTATGTTAGCCATACAGTTGGCTACTGATGAGCCATATGTCGAACCATTCAATATTCAAGTGTGCCTTCATCTTCATGAGACTACCTACTTTGTCTCTGCCTTAATTGACTCTGGTGGAGATTATAATGTTCTCTCGTTTGACACCTAGATAGCCTTGGGTCAACCACCACTTGTGCAAATTCCTGTGGACCTACGAAGCTTCTCAAGAGAAGATAACCCTATAGAGGAAAAATGTGTCATTATGATGACCATTCAGGATCACCAGATGTCAGTGTCCTTTTATGTGGCACATAAGTCCAAGGCAGTAGTGGAGGTTGTTCTCGGTAGATCGTGGTTAAGTGCTACCAATTGCTCATTAGATTGGAAGAATAGACAATACAAGTTGCAAATTGATTCTGATTGCATCTTGGGATCTGCTACACCACGAGCTTTATCGTATCAAAGGGGTAATGTTTCTACCTTACCCAACCCACAATCAAAATCTGATCTTGAAGCTCCAAAACAAATGATGTGGATAGTTGATGAGTACTCAAGTGAGGGCCATGGCTGGCATGTTCCAACTACTCTAGTTGCTGCTCAAAGAAGGCCAGGTAAGAAGGAATTATCAATGTGGCTACCCAAAGATGCGTACAAACTTGTACCATCTAGTCCAGTTGCTAAGCCTCTTAAGAAGCACATCATTTCCAAGCCCAAACCTCGGATTGTTACTCGATGGGTCCCAAAACATGTGCTCAAAGCACAAGGCTATTATGAGGGTGCAACAGCAATTTGGCTTCCAAAATGCCATGCTTTGACAGGGGTAAAAGAGTGTTTCAGAAAGATTCCAAAAGCCACAATTGATTGTCCATATCAGTGGGTGCAAAAGAAGTCAACACAAAATCTTCAAGAAAGGAAAGGTGGCTGTGATAGCACCTACAAAACTACTTGTGTTGATCTTCCTAAAACATGTATTGAAACACTGGTTGTCCCGATTTCTCCTTGTAACACAATTCAACCATCAACTTGTGTACCTACGACAAGTCCAAATGTGTCTCATTTGAGCATAGATTCTAGCATTTCAATGCCTAAAACCTCTTATCTTGCTCAAATTCCAAGACAATTGCTAAAGTTTCCACCGCTTCAAAAGGATATACCAAAAACTAAAGATAAGGCATTAACACTACAATTAAAGCTCTTTGGTAAATCAATGTTTGAATAATGTAGTTCCTTATGCTTTTAGAAGATGTGTTCTTTTTGAGATAATATTGTTTTTTTGATTGGTATTGTCATGATGGATATGAGTGTTCTAAATTTCATTGTTCTACGTCCAGATAACTCCTGATGGATATTTGGCGAGATACATGTCCACCATGCATTGACCCTGATAGTACTCGACCAGATCATCGTGGGGGTTATAGTGCTCCTCCATTTCAAACACATTCTAGGTACTTCTATGCTCCCTTAGGTGAAAATTGCTGTGGGCATCACTTTGTCACATTATTCTATCAACAGCATCACCCATTTCCACATTGTCAAGAGTGTGCACGGCTTGTATTAGAAGAAGCTTCACATATTTGTTGGATATGCCGCTCTTACTTTAGACGATATGGCACGGGCTTAATGAAGCAAATTGTGGGAGTTACACCCCAACGCCATAATCTTCTTAATGTGAGAATACCAGAGAGAGGACCAAATCAGCGTAGATTACCTGAGGAGGTTCAAGCACAACAATGGAGGGATACAAGCCTAAATGACTTGCAACCACCGATCTTGCAAGCCCTCCTTCCCCAAGCCTCCACATGTCAATATTGGATCAATATGAGTACCTACATTGCGCAGTTCCAAAATCGAAACTGTCTGATTAACCTTCCCATAGAACCAATGCCATACTTTAGTGAGGAAGCACTCCTTCCTCTACCACCTTCTCCAGCGGCCGGTTTTTGTGAGGGGTTGTCTCTGCATCCTGAGGAAATTGATACCACCTTTCCAGCAGACGAGGACACGGATCCACTACCAGCGCAAGGGTAAGCACATCGACTCCACAATAAGATCGACAAGCCAGGGCACTTTTATCCCACTGAGTTTTTCCCCTCGGCTGTATTCGGTGTTTGGCACCAATGGAAAATTTTTTATTCTTTTCTTCTCTTTTCTTGTTTGTTAATAAAAATTTTGCAGAGATCTTCGCTAACACAAGAGCATCAAACACACGCCCCAATAGTCCACCTATCGTGCACACAAATTAGGAAGGGGGGAGACATGCTACGCCTACAAAGATCAAGGAGGAGCAATCTGCACAAAATCAGCAAATGCATCAATGCAAACGAACAACATCAACAGGGCACTACAACAGGTGTATTCAAATCTTAATCTTTATTTCTTTATGTGCTCTTATATGGTTTGCATGTTCACACAATGTTGGCTGGTTTAAGTTTTTGATTAGTTGTTAAAATATGGTGAGTGAATTCTAGAGTCTTAGAAGACTTAGGAAAAGATATTTCTATCTAAAGACAGTGTAGGATATATACCAAGGGAGTATGCCAAGTTCTTATGCTTTCAAGGTATATTAGTTATCCCTAGTGGTAGCTACCTCTTAGATATGAGCTAGGTGCTAGGAGTAATAAAAATTTATAATAATTATACCCTTTAAAAAAATATATATATACAAAGTGAATTGAGACATGAAGCGTCTACCGCTGTGTGAAATGCTTGGTAGGACCTGGGGTTGTCTTAGCACCTTGGGGCCGATGCCTTGGTTTCCATGGGGTGAACACTGATGTCTAAAAGCCTCTGAAGAAGACCTTTGAGGAACCTATCGCCTTGATAGATGTTGGTAGGACTCGGGGGTACACTGTGGGCCCTCGAGACCGATGCCCTCATCTTCATGGGGTACTCCTTAGGTCATAAAAGAAAGAAAAAGGGTCTGTCGCCCTTGAGATACTTAGCGGTCTTTAGATTCTCTTGGCGGAGGTCTCTTGGCCATTGCTTGGGTCTCTTTGGGATAGAACCTTAATCTTTATCACCTTCTACACACGTATCAAAAAAAAAACACCCAAAAAAAAAGAGAAAAAAAAAAGGAAAAAAAATGAGTTCCAATCACCTTTGCTCATATTTAGGAGTAGGTTTGCCACTTAGGAATAACTTACATACTTGTAGGACATTGAGACTACGGTCATAACCGGCGGTGTACAAAGCACACTTGCCTTTGCATAGCACTATCTACCACTTCAGTCTCATTTGGACTAGTCTTTACTCACCTATTTTAGTACTCATTAAAACTTTAATCAGCCTTGCACTTGTATGCTCACGTGTGAAATTATCATTGCTGGTTTTTCTTTTCTTTTCTTTTCTTTCAATAAAGGACTTTACTTGTATCCATTGTTTTTTTTTGTTGCAGCTCTTGCTACTACCGCGCTCGAGGACGTGCGCAAAATAGGAAGGGGGGAGTGTTGCATGACAAATGAAGATCAATACAAGGATGCAACAAAAAAGACACTTAGGGCTCTTGAAAAGAGTTCAAAGTTGTAGATGAATGTGGGAGGGGGCTTGACAATAATCCCACATGGGAACTTTTGAGAGTTCTAGAATTTTTGTATAAAAGGTAGCTCATTTGAGAGCTAGAGGACTCTCTTTGGTCATTTGGTTGAGAGGCTTATAGAGAGAGCTTGCTCCATAGCTCCTTCTCAAGTGCTCTCCCAAGGCTCTCCATCTCCATTCTTGTTTCAATCATGTACTTTCTATTCTTTACATTTTCAATGATATGAGGTTTTGGTCTACACTCTTGCTAATCTAGATTTCTTAATGATGTTTTGATTTGTGAGTTGTAGAGTGCTTGTGATGAAGCTTGTGCTTGAAATAATGTGTAGTTGAGGCTTGTGTGATAGCTCTGTGCATATTAGGTTCCTTGCATAAGTTGCATTTGTGTGCTTAAGTGTAGCCTAATCTTGATGCTTTGATTATGTAAGATTGATTGCTTGAGTGTTGAGAAGGATTGAGTAGGACTAGAGGTCATTAGTGTGTGGTTAACTCTTCTTCTCCCATTCGGGATAGCCTCTATGCGCTAACCGGGTTACATTCACGGATTGACAAGTGTGTGGGTTGGAGTGTAGCCTCCGCTATGCTATGATGTCCCAAACAACCCTCCTCTGCTGGATTGCTTGATAGCTCTTGTTTTGATTTATCCCTGACTTAGTTGACTTTAGACCTCCTTCCCACTTTTGTGTCCTCTGACACTTACAAACCCTTAAAACCTTAAATCCCACAATGATTCAGTATTACATCCCCTTGTCTGCTGACATCAGTTAACCTCAACTTGACATCCCCTTGTCTGACATCAACTAACCTGAACTTGACCCTGTTTGACATTCTACAGCTCATAAAAACTCTATTTGACTTTGACAAACCTCTGGTTATCAGTAGATTTGACCCTACCTGGCTTTCTCTCAGCCCAAAAAGATTATTTTTACCCTTCTACACCTTCAGCTAACTTTTCCTAATGACAGTCAACTGACACTAATTGACCAAAAACCACTACTGACCCTATCCCCAGTCAGCCAACTCTTAATATGAACTTAGACATCACTCGTGCGATAGATCTTCTCACAGCAATCTCAATCAAAACATCATAACCCACCACAATCAAAACACGATATCACAAAACTCAACCATCCTCTCACAATAGGTTCAAACCCAAGCGCTATGTTTTCTTCATATTTGTAAAATCAATTTTAGTCTCAACATCCCTAAGACTCTGGGCTCAAACAAGAAACATAAAAAAAGGAAACCTGAATTGGTAGCTTTTGGGTAGCTCTCCAAGTCTTCATATTCATCTCCACAGCTTCTAATCTTTTTGCTGGATTTTGTAGCCATCTGAGAGACATCTTCTACAGATTTATTTCTCTCTCTTCCACTCACTCTCTTTATCTTCTTCTTCAAACACAAACTGCAATTGAGCATGTCCTAGGTAGCACCAAGTTCCAACAGAGATTTAGTCAGAGATCCTGGGCTTGCCTCTTGCAACCCTCAGCTGATTCTTTGACTCACACTCACTCTCTCTGCTCTGGCCTAGCCCACACCTACTCAAACTACTATGAGCTCCTCACTTTGAGCTTTTCTTTCTCTGCACTCTTTTGCCTCTCTTTCCTCCTTTAAGTTTGTCCATGTCCTGACTGCATAGGGCACAAAAAAACCTATCACATATTTGCCCCAACCCCGTTGTGAAACACTTGAAAGTTTTTACCCTATCTTTTTTGCTCTACATGACTTTGATAACCCTGCTTGAATGCATCTTGCCACCAAGATCCTTCAACTCGTAGCTTCTATTAGAAAAAGCTTCGTGCTGCACAACATAAGGACCTTGCCACTTCACTCTAAACTTGGTATGGAAAGTGGTATCAAGAGCACTGTTATATCTCAATAGAAGCATACATTTCTCTAAATTCTTGTTACCTAGCTTCTCATTAAATGCTTTTTGACTAGTCTTCTCATACCACTCGATGGCTTCATCCTTATCCAAAAGAAGAGAGTGCAGGCTGGTCCATCTCTTCTTCTCTTGTTCCCCTTATGCTAAATCATGCTACAAGATAAAATCAAGTGAAGGGAGCATGATATTAATAGGCAACACACACCAATCACATAGACTAGATGATAGGGAGTGAATCTTATAGCATTCTTTTCTGACACCCTATATGACCATAAAGCCTTGTCCAAATACATATCCCAATCTCTTGGATGCTCTTCCATGAGCTTGAATAACTTCTACAATACACCATTAAAACTCTCCACAAGCGCATTGCACTAGGGATGATAAAGAGTAGTAAACCTATGCTTTATGCTCAGCATCTTGGTAAGATCCTTCATCACATCATCCTTCATCTTGGTAAGATCCTTCATCACATCAGCCCTAAAATCTCTTCCTTGATCAATAACCAGCTCTAAAGGGACTCTAAAATGATATCAAATCATCTCATAAAGGAACTTACAAATATTTTGCTGTAGCACTGCTTGTTGCCTTGGCTTTCGACCACCTAGTCAGATAGTCCATTATATAGTTATAATATAATGCTTCTTGTTTTTGGTCCCTAGAAGAGGTCCTATAACATCTAAACTCCACTTTTCAAAAGATCCATAACTCAAGATATGATGCATAGGCTTTGGAATTAGCACCCTTTTGGGGAAATCTTGGCACTCTTGCACCAATGATTAATATCCCGGTTCATGCTTGTCCACATAAGCTTGGTTGTCAAGATCTTGCTCTTTGTGATGTCAACTCCATAATGGCCTCCACATCCCTCCTCATGGCAAGCCTTTAAGAAATCTTGGATCTCATCACCATGACATACAACTCTTCACATAACACCATCAGTCTCTTTGTGTGATTACCAATCAAAACATACCTCATGGCTCTCTTGACAATCGCTTTCCTCTTTGAAGCATCCAAATTCTCTCTTGACAATCGCCTTCCTCTTTGAAGCATCCAAGTTATTTCTTGTAAAATCTGTAAGAAGAACATGCTCTTCCTCATCATGAAAAGACTCTATACCTTGATACAAAGGCTCCTCAACCTCTATAGCATGCACATCTTTGGTAAAGACTTGCTTTGCCAATTCGTAGCCTCTCTTGTTGTCATCCTTGAATACATGACATACTTAGAAAGATTGAAAATTGTAAAGAATATTTCTTACCTTTAAAAACCAACCCTCCATCTCATCTTTGTTGACCTTCCAAGTGCCCTATAATTGCCTTATGATGAGCATGGCATCACCTTTTATGATCAACATTTTGACCTCGCTTCTTTTGCACTCTTCAAGACCCAAACAATGAGGCTGAAATATTCAGCCTCATTGTTGCTCTTTACCTCTATTTCTTGACAACATACCATAGCTCTTTCCCTTGCTCATTAAAAAAACAAATTTTTCTCCTCCTTTGCCCCCGACACTTCTCTTAAAATCTCCATCAAAAAATAATATACCATTGATGTCTTGTAAATCCTCATGCAGGTTAGGACTAGGTACAATCTGCTTCTCAACATCCTTGATAGACTTAGGCTTTATGTGAACTTCCCGATCGGTGAGAATATCAACCATGTGAGATCTCATGCTATCCTCTTTGATGAAACTCATATCAAACTCTTGAAGAGTCATAATCCACCTTTAAACCTTTGGGTTACCGCCTGGGTATCTCATGACATGAGGCAACAAACTACATGAGGTAAGTACCATAAAAGCTCTATAAATAAAATAAGATTAAGCCTTTTAGTAGCATAAACAAGATTCCAAAGCAACAATTCAACCTTATGCCATGACCTCTCTATCTCACTCATTGTCTTGCTTGCTAATGTAGTAGATTGGCCTCGTGTATGACTGCTTTATGCCTTTTTGCAAAAGCACTGCCCCTACCACATGCTTTCCAACTCTAAGGCTCGAATAGAATACCTGGCTCCAATCTAGGGGCATCATGATAGCAAGAGTGGAACGCATATCCTTGATGTTCTCAAAGGCATTCTCCTCCACTTGAGTCCACATAAAAGGATCTTGTTGACTAGAATTCTATAAGCTCTGCAAGCATATAAAAAGACTTGGAAAAATACTTGAGTTTTAATTGGATAAATACCTAAGTTTTTGTACAACACTCATAAGCTGCCCTGTTGATTTTGGGCTATCCATTTGCGAGACAAACTTTCCATTTTTGCAGGATCAGGAGTTATGACATTCTCACTCACTTCATGACCCAAGAGTACTACCCTGGCACTTGCTAGTTTGCACTTAGCCACATTGAGTTGGACTCCATCTTCATCAAACCTTTTAAACACTATGTCCAACCTCTCCACATGTATCCATCTGTCACTATAAACACAAAAATAATCCATAAAAATTCTAACAAAGTGTTGGCCATAGGCCAAGCTAGACTACTGTAGCCACCCCTACTGCTGTCAAGTCAAATGGCAATACCACCAAAGGTCAGAGCCCGTCGAATGTCAGTTGGCGCACTTTATCACAGAGGCAGTGCCTCGTTAACACCTAGTTAGCACACTTTAAAACTGAGGAATCACAGTACCAAACGGATACTGCATGCAAGCAGTATAAAAGGATGTAACTGAATCTGTACAAGGCTTGTATAATATTCTCTTTTTTTAGAATAAAGAAAGACTCTTGTTTCTTATGTTTTCTCTGTATATGTGTGGTCCCGCTGTGTCCCTGTATATTTAGTCTCTTCACATAATATGTCTAGTGGAGTTACTTGTTAAGTCTCTGGTGTCTTCTTCTTCTTATTTTTAGCATTCGGGATTGTTTGCAAGAGTCGATCGATCTTATACAATCGTATCCTTCAAGTAGTTATTCGTAGCCTTGCATTTGATTTATATCCTCCTAGTGTATGCTGTGTGCATAACCAGAGACCCTTAGTAGGTTACTTGGGGACAACGATCAGTCACCCACAATAACATTTTGGTGACCACGATGCTTTTTGCTGCTTCTTGTTGGTGCTGTTTTGCTTGTTGCTTGATTGCTTTTGTATTCGAATCAATCTCCCTTATGTTTGAGTCATTCATTCACGTCTGCACCTGAACAACGCTACTTGGCGTGGCTTGAAGCTTGAGAACTCCAGTTTGACACACCCAAAGAAGCCCCCATAGCCCCTAAACCTGCAGACTCAATCTTCAAATGTGAAGAAGAACCCGTAACCCGGATCCACCGTTGTTCATACCACCACCCCCACCTTAACCACCACAACCCCATTTCACCCCACCACCCTCGCTGTTCATATGCCCACCGCCACCCCCACTACCCCAACCATGACTTCTCAACTACAACATGCTTTCGCAACTAGCCATCTCACCGTGAAGTATCCCAAGTTCTTCAGGAAATCCATGAAGTATGTGGATGCTTACATTCTTCTATTTAACAGTGCCTGGTGCATCAATGTTCCTAGCCTAGTGGACAAAAATCTAAAGAAATCAACCTTCATCCCCGACCTTACAGAAGAGCGCCACTCTTTGGGTTGCTCAGTATAAGTACACCCATTTCCCCACCGATGACACCATCCGCCGTTGTACATGCCTTCAACAGTTTAGAGAAGATAAGACATCAGTGCATGTGTTGGATAAGTTGTGTCGTATGAACCAAAAGAGCCTAACAACGGAGGATTATGTTGCAAAATTTTGGAAGCTTCTCCGCTCAGCTAGGTGTAGCCAATCGACCCATGGAGGAAATCCTAAATTCTTATTTCTTGAAGGACCTTAGTAAACAACTCAAATTGGCCGATGCTGATCTTGCCATCATGACTCTAGAGAAGCTGGTAGAGTTCGCTGAGAGTCGAGCGTGTGCTGGTAAGCTCCGTCAAAAGAAAGGCAAGTCTAAGAGTAAAAGGAAGTGCAAGAAGTCCGCTTCCAAATCGTTGGATGAGGATGATGATTATGATAACTCGTCATCAGCAAAAGTGAGAAATTGGAGGAGGAGGAGGAGGAATATCACAAGGCACGCTCAAAGAGCAAGAAGGAAGGGAAGCCAGCTAAGTAACTAGCTGTAGCCATGGCTCAGTTGACCAGTGAAGGTGCGAAGTCCACCCAACCGTCTGGTCAAGCACTATATGTTCAATGCCTGCCTCTCAAAACATGTATCTCACATTGATGTGTGGTGCACATTTGTACGGCCCCCATTATGAGGAGAAGCCATTGGTGCACATATCTTTAGTGGGAACCCCAACTTAGATGCTGGAAGGGGTCATAGTTGTGACCGTTGATGGTTAGGAGATGATAAGGGGTACAAGCGGCATTATAGGGAATATTCAACAAATGTCTTACGCAGATCAAAGAGAATAGAGGAGCAAAGAAGGTCTTCTGAATGGCATTGTCAATATGGCCTTGATGGTTGGCTGAGAAAATCGATTTAGTGAAGGAGCCCATAAATCTAGAAGAATCTTGGGCAGTCATTCACAATAAACACCACCCACCCACCCGTTAGGAATTCCCAAAAAACCACTAACCTTTTCATTTACTAACTATCCCTTCTTATTCCTTCCAGAGGAGGAACAAAGGACCATTGAACATCAATCAACATCAAAGCCATCTACAAGCATGTCAATTCTCCCCACACAAAGATCTTCAACGCGATCATGAGGACGTGATCACCGTCAAGAAGGGGGGAATGTTAACCCATTCTTAGGGTTAACAAGAGTTACTACCATTATCTTACATCAAGGAGTCAAGGTAGATACACCAAAAGGTCATAAATTCACGAAGCAATGGTGTACAAAGCTACAACTTAGACAGGCACCCATAATGGTGTGATTGAATACTTATGGCGATTCCCGCTTCAAGAGCATGTGTTAGTAAGTTAGGATAAAGTCCCAAAAGTGATGTACTTCATGGATATATTATGAGAGTAGTCATTGTAATAGCATTAGGCCTCTTATGAGTCTAAAGTGCCTGGCCGGCCATAGTTTAAGTGAGTGTAAACACTTATGGCCATGTATATAAGTGAATATCTCTCATAATACAAGGATACTCTCCCATTGTACAATAGAGCCTTGCTCTTGCTAATCTCTCCCTAATGCATGCTAGTGAGTGTGTGTGAGTGAAGTGAGGTGAGAGGAGGGAAGATTACCTATAGTGCAACGCGACGGTGTGACAATGCTTGGGAGGTGCAGTGGAATTGCTTCTCAAGGAGTTGTAGAGCTTGGAGACCTCAAGGGTACAAGCTCGGCCATTGGAAAGATCCTCTCATGACAGCTTCGGTTCACCAAGTAATCTCTTGTTGGATGTGTTTTAAGGGGGGTTAGGGTAGAGCCATAACAAAAACTTTGTGCAACTAGCCTAGCTTTGTATTTCTCTAATGAACCGTTAGATTTATACTTGGCTTTCCACACCCACTTGGTGCCAATTACCTCTCCTTTTGGTGGCCAATCTACCAGCTCCCAAGTGTTGTTTTTGATGGTGTTATCATATACTCTGACTACATTGCTGCCTTCCACTTTGGATCTGCCCAAGATTCTTCTACATTTATGGGCTCCTTCACTAAATCCATTTTCTCAGCCATCAAGGCCATATTGACAATGTAGTCATATACTCTCACTACATTGCTGCCTTCCACTCTGGATCGCATTTTTATATATGTGAGCATGTTTTTTTTTGGGTTTTTTGCTCATGTTGTTTTTGGCAATCATAAGCGAGATGTTAATAATGGGATAGAAGAAAGGGAAGGATCTGGAGAAACGTAGACGTAATCATTAGAATGAGATAGTGATTCTCAGTTTCTCATTTGATTCATTGAAGCGACATTCATCATTTGAAGAAATTGGCCTTTGATGATGTCCCTTTATGTGGCAGGATTCTTGTCAAATGTTGTTAAGTAGGACTTGTTCATGCATGCTTCTTTCCATGTGCTTTTTATGCTTTTATGTATATTTAACTACTCTTATGAAGTAGATATACATGATGTACAAGAAGTGAGTCATATAGAGTCTTATTGAACTACTCTGTGTTAAAGTAGCCACTTGTTGTTGGCAAGGATTCAAAGAATAACATCGACTTGCGAGGCTAATATAGATATCTTCGATAAGGATTGGAGATTATTAATTTTTTAAGATGGTAGCATCGTTTGGAGAGGTTTTTAATTTGAAGGAAAATTCTAGGTGATGGGTTGTACCATTGACTAGGATTCTGCCCACCATGTCCCCCCCATCCAGAGATGTACCTGGAAGAAGTTATCGATGGTGAGGCTTTGGTGCAAATGTCCTCCAGTGCATGAGTATGGATATGTACTCATGGAGTAGCTACTACATTAACATAGCCAAAATAATAGTAAGCTATAAGCTTAACAAAAATGGAATGGCTATTTAAGATCCTTGTTGGGAGTTGTTTGTGATATTCTACCTTTTTTAGGTAGGCCATATGTGTGACTACCTTGTGTTTGTGTTTTTTTTGGGTGGGGGTTCCATCTTGCGAGCAACAGGTTCTTGTGGCTACTCTCCTCTTTGAGAGAATAGGTTCTTATGTCTGCCACGTATCTTCTACACTTATATGTCACATCTGGAGGGGTGAAAAGAGCATTTGTGAGCTTATCTTTGATGTGCTCATAAGTCTCCATTTGCAGACGTGGGAATTGATTCTTGAAATTTTGGCCTAAACATTGTCGAAGGCGGTAGGTAAGACCGCTGGTTGGTTACCATTGGGGTTGCTTGAACACACAAGATCTTGTGTAGGTGCTGAATGCACAAGAGTGGTTGAATGACTTGCTTAGTCTTGCTTGGGTTTCCATTCTTGTCGAACTTTAGGTGAAGCTGTTGGGGGGTTGAAGTCGGTAGTAAGGATTTCTTCACTTTGTTCAATTTTGGCAACCATATGATGGGATTACCATCATGGTATCCTTGTTGTTGAAGTACGTTCACAGGCACCCATCTTGATGAACATTACAATGTGGTGGGGGGCTGATGCTTTTGGTGCTGAGGTTTCTTTCTTTGTGTGGGCTTAGGTGACTTTTTGATGTGACTTGGTGGAGTTCTTTGAGGAACTCACATAGGCTTTTGTGGACGGTGTTGTGGAGTACTTTTATTTTTCCTTGGCTTCTGAGTGCTGCATTGAGGAAGAGGCTTTGATGATCGAGGAACCCAAATTGGATTGGTGTCTCCATAGTAGCCTTGGACTACAAGTACTTTCTTCTCCACCCACCTTTTGATACCATTAAGATACTTTGATTTGTGTTGTCTTGGTGGATTTTTCTTTTTGGTGGAAGTGGAAGGTTTTGGGCCCTCCTTCACATTGGTTGGCGTTGAGGCTGCAGGTTTGAGACTTATGGGAGTTATTGTTAAAGGTGAGGTTTAGGTCTTGTACAAAGTGGTGGTTACTGATGTGGAGGCTTTTAAGCATGCAGCCCCCTCTTTTGGCAAGGTTGGTTGATGAAGAGGCATTTGCTCTGGGGCTTTTCCCTTGAGTTCCTTGTTAGATGGTCGCGCTTTGGGAACTTCTTCAGGAATAGAAGTGGATTGCGAGGTTGTGGCATTGGACTTTGTAGATGAGGATGGAGTTGAAGGAGTAGATGCTTTATCGGAGTCAGTCGTTTTGAGGCAGATGGTAGGTCATTGTGTAGAGGGGCTTTTGTGGAAGAGGCTTGTAACCTTTTGCATTGAGCATCATAGAAATCCATTAGGGGACTGGATCCTCTTCTGTGCAGTATAGTATTGTTAACTCTTTGTCGTTGATCATCATGATGATCCTATCGCTAGTAAAGCACAGTGGTGTTTGGGCAATAGTAGTCCATTTATGCCCCAAGATCAAATCTGCTTCCAACACATTCTCAACCACAAAAAAGTTGCAAGGGGATTAGTTTCAATATACATGTTCAAAGTAACCCAGACATGGCATGTTCAAGTCTTGTGTAAATGGAATTCTTTCAGGATGAGCCGTGAGTGTTGGTTGACCTAACAAGTCCCATAACTCGAGGGTCATGAGATTTTGCTCTCGTGTATTGGATAAAGCTGTGCTTGAATTGTGGTGATTTTATTGGAAAGTTCCAATCTAGCCATAATTCTTGGGATATTCTCAGTAAGATATGTTGGAAGTTCCAACTCTTCCAAGGTCTCGTCCTCCCATAAATAAGAGAAATTGCACGATGCCTACAAGAGTGTTCAAGGTGACTGTTTGCATGGATTCATCAAGTGAATACCATGAGTCACATATCCAAGTTCCACCAAGGAGATGACATCATACTCAAGGGAATCTGTGGTAACATGGAATCTAAATTCCACATCTCTAGCGATTGTTAGCATAGCTAAAGTAACCAGGAACTTCAATGTTTTCTCCATTGGCTCCTCTTGCAAGACCATTGTCTGTAGGGATGAGTTTAGGTTGTCCCAATGATACCTGTGTATATTATCAGGATGTTATATGACTAGCTTGAGGGCTAATCAACGTTTGCGCTTAACATCGTTGCCTATAGGGAAATCTAACCATGCCATGATAGAATCTTCAAGAGGAACCATGGATGTTTTAGTTTGTGTTTTAGCTTTAGATCCCATTTTGGTTTCATATTCCCATTCACTCTCATCCTCTTTTTGGCTCTCAGCTTTTTCAATATAACCCAATGTGTACAATGGTACACTTGGTCCTCTAACAATTCTAACTGAGGTCTGTTTGGAAACTTGCGAATCTATATAGTCTCGTTCTATGTACCTCTTGATGTCTTTAAATAACTCATGTTTAGTTGTGTAAAGGTGCAAGGGCTGATGCTATGCTGGCTTCACCAAATGAGAGAAGAGCATTCCTCCAAATGAGGTTCTGGGAGACTGCTTTAATTTCATAAGGGATTCATTGAATTCTTCACATTCTTTTTCAACCGCATAATTTGTGCAATTTGTCTCTAATGACTCTTCCATAGAGAGTACATCTTCCTCCTGAAAGGGAAAGCGATACTCCTCAGGTTCTTATATTTTGATTGCTTTTTTAGGATTGGCCTCATGAGGTTCAATCACAACCGGTGATCCTGTTAACACTCAACAATGTTAAGCATGCTCTCTCTCGAGCTTGCCTTTTATGTTTCGCATATGTCATGTGATCATGATTTTCAATTTGGGGTGGTTGGGCGGGTTCTAGTTTCGTGATTGGTCTATTAAGTGCAATGTGTGATGAATCAGAACTTGTTTCAACCTCACTAAGTGATGTACTAGAACTTGTTTCATCTTCTGACTTTCTTTGGATCATTATGTTTTCATTACGTTTTCCCATGCGACAAGATCGAATCCGAG
The DNA here is from genome assembly GCF_041138505.1 of Cibotium barometz. Taxonomy (NCBI): domain Eukaryota; kingdom Viridiplantae; phylum Streptophyta; class Polypodiopsida; order Cyatheales; family Cibotiaceae; genus Cibotium; species Cibotium barometz. The sequence continues at coordinate 37,463,280 of NC_141090.1, read as the reverse complement.
TTTTGGTATCCTGTGTCACACATGTGGGTGTTGTGGTTTGAGTGGTGGCCTTTGAGGTGGATGCTTTTGCATCATGTGTAGCTTCTGGCTCTTTTGGATTTATGTTTTCCATAGGTTCCTTTTCCCTATCCTCGGCAGTCATTGGAAGCACTGACTATCGAGAAGGCCAAAACTCCACCGAGAGAAATCCCAATCTATAATGAAGCCATCCCAATGATCCAGTTCAAGTTGGCCGGAGTGGATATAGCAGAAGTTCTACTGGATGTGGCGGATTCGGAGTCAACATACTCCAGCCCCATTCGCCTGTCAAAATGGCAAATGAGCGGCGAGTGCAACCCCTCGATTAATCCGCGAGCTCACACTGGAGGTAGTTGGATTTACTTTCCAGATCTCAATAGTGGTGCTCCAGACACGGAGGATATCTGTTAAAACCCTAAGATCTCTCTAGATAATTGTTATGCATAAACATGCATAAATCAGGCATAAACTCATCCACCCGACCACCCCCGAGCCCAAGGGATGCACACATGAATAATAATGAAATACATCATACCTCTACCTTGATGTCCCATACCATCAAGAGGTATAACTCCAGTCCAATAGCATGTAGCTATAGTGTGAAATGGTAGGTGAGTAGATATGGACCTCTACACAAGAGACCATAGCCTAAGCCTCCAAGCCCCCAAGCCTCCAAGCCTCCCTTGAGTGTGCCCCATGTCCCTATTATATAGGAGGGACCTCAAGTGACTCTTGACTCTCCATTTCCCATGTGTGACCCTTGGATGCCTGACCCTAACCTTAACCCATAAGGTTAGTCCTAACCCATGCTCCACTAGAGCTTGTTCCCATGCTCCCATGCTCACAAGCCTAATGTGAGTTAGCCTCCTAGTATATGCATACATAATGTGCATATAACATACTTCCCCTCTCTCAAAACATTGCGCTCTTGCAATGAAAAGAAGGAGAACTGCGCTGAACAATCTCAACTAACTCCCAAGTCGAATCCTCTATTTCCCTATCTTTCCACTTAATTTTAACCTCAGGGATTAGTCAACTAGAAGATTTCCTTTCCCTGAATTCAAGTACCTTATCAGGTTCATGTGGAACATAGGATAATTCTTCGACTTCAATGAGTTCTTGAGGAGTAACTATATTATCCTCACCTCCCAGTTTCCCTTTCAATCTATTGATATGAAAGACTGGATAAACTCTAACATGTGGAGGTAGTTTTAAGTTCAAACGCAATACAAAGTGCTTTCTGTTGGACTATTATGAAAACCATGTGCAGTCAAATATGCATGTATCTTTTCATACCAAGCTCGTGGAGCTTGCTTTAAACCATATAAAGCCTTTTTGAACCTGCACACTTTGTTTTCCTGCCCTCTTTGAACAAAACCACAAGGCTGCGATACATACACCTCCTCATGCAAATCTCCATTCAAGAACGCAGTCTTTATGTCCAATTGATGTACATTCCAACCATTATGAGCTGCCAATGCACAAATGCTACGAATGGTAGTCATACGATAAGTGGGAGCAAAGGTCTCATCAAAATCAATGCCCTTTTCTTGAGCATAACCCTTTGCAACAAGTCTAGCCTTATAGCGATCAACATTGCCATCTGGCTTTCGTTTCAACTTAAAAACCCACTTACATCCAATGACCTTTTTACCAATAGGCAAAGACCATGTACCATTCTTCATTATAGCATCATATTCACTTTGCATTGTAGCCGACCAATTTTTTGATTTTTGTGCCTCATCAAATGAAAGAGGTTCTTCCTCTTCACACATACTAGACACACCCAAAGCATAACAATCTGATGCATAAGAGGCATGCTGAAAACTTGAACGAGTACGACTAGACATAGGTGCATCAATTTTACTATCACGCAAGGTTTGCACCAGCCATTTAGGCATACCTCTAGCCTGCTCATTTTCAGCCCTATCCTCATAAATTATATCCTGTAAATCTGCATCAGAAATAGGCTGATCTATGATGTCGTTTGAAATCTACATAGGCTGAATATTTGCCTCATTAGGACTTACATTTGAGCCAAACATGCATCATGTACAGATGGGTCATACTGGCAATACACGCTAAACGTCCATTCTGTATCATGCACAACATTTACAGAATCTGCATTTGTAGAAGCATCCGCTATTGTGGCTGCATTTGACTCTTTCTTCTTTGCCTCTTTAGCCTTTAGCTTAGGGCAATTCTTAATGACATGATCAGTTGCCTTACAATAGTTGCACCTGATTTTTTTCTTGCCTTTATCTCAAGAGCCTTCTCAGACCTATTGTTGCTACCTGTGGAAGGAGAAGAAGTTGTAGACCTACTAATAGGAGAAGAAACATTGGAAGGGGCTGCCTTACCACTTCTTCTCTACTGGGCAGCAACAAATGCCTGATCAACTGCACGCTGCCTGCTACTAGCCCTGTTTTGCCTGGACTATGCTTCTTTGTAAGACCTTATTGACTAAAGTATCATACTTGACAACATCAGGTCTATCCTTAGTAACAAGTCTCCACGTGGAAGCAAAAGTCTGATATGACTCAGGTAAAGCATCAAGAACAGTTTGCAGAAGAGAATGATCAGGAATAATCTCACCTGCAGAAATCAACTGTTCCTTGAGATCTTTAATCTCAGCAAGAAAAACATTCATGTCATCATCTTCCTACATAATCTTCGATTCTAGCTCTTTATGCAAGTAAGAGATTTTTACCTCGTTACGACCTGCATACAAACCAGCTAGAATATCCCAAGCTTGTTTTGCTGTTTTAGCTGAGCGAATATGTGGAGTGATGTTACGTTTGACAAAAAGTGCAATCAAGGCATGAGCCTGCGCATCTTTACCATCCCAACGAGCTTGTTCAGCAATGGGTAAAACAGCAGCAATAGTAGAGCTGCTAGAACCTACAACATCCTCAACACATCCTACATCCACAGAACCTGGACGTACATCCATACCCTGCATAATGTTCCACACTCCTTTTGCAACTAAAACATGCTGTATCATGTATGCCCAAAGTGGGTAGTTATTGTCTCCATCCAATTTGTCATCAGCACAAACAACATGCGAAATACATCATTGTTGTATCAGCCATGGCCACTGACTGAAACCGATGCAAAAGCTACCTGTAATGAAGCAAAGACTGAACAGAAAACAACTCGTGCTACGTACCACGGTCCACAATAGAATACGTATGCCTGTTTTGCAGAAAACTGCACTATCGAAATTTTTACACAAAGTGGCGAAAATACCTGTACAGAACTTGTAATGCAAAAACGGAGCCCGAAACGACCCCAGATGTAATTTTTGAGAATGTTAAGCCCCACGAGCTTATCTGCAGAAGAGTACAGGGACCTGCAAACACTCGTGAAAGCTCACCTCAATCGGAGAACGTGAGTCGGAGGGTGCTAGCGGCATAGCCCTGGGAGTCGATGCCTGCTCTGATACCAATTGTTGGAATTAGGGTTGCAGGAAAGCACACAAAGTTTGGAGAAAAAGAAGCAAGAATGCACACACAATGTATTAGATTGTGTCAATGTACAAAAGATAAGTTAGCCCTAGAATAATGGGCGTATATACAAGCCGAAGGAAAAAACCTCCTAAAGAGGAAAAAAGTGCCCCGACGGTCCTAAGTGTGTTCACACACATCACTGCCTATATATATGGCAACAATATATATATATATATATATATATATATATATATATATATATATGTATGTATGTATGTATGTATGTATGTATGTATGTATGTGTGTGTGTGTGTGTGTATACACATATGTATATGTATATATATGTATATGTGTGTATATGTGTGTGTGTGTACATACATACATGCATGCATATATATATATATATATATATATATATATATATATATATATATATATATATATATTAGAGAGAGAGAGAGAGAGAGAGAGAGAAGGGAGGACATAGAAATTAGGCTTTATTTTTTGTTTTTCAAACTACCACCTGTGTAACAACCACCGTGACAAAGGAGTGTAATAGCCATGGCAAAGGAATGAAGGAAAGGCCTATAAAAGCAATATCAAGCCTTTTTCTAACAATCTTAATTACTTAAGGTAAATGTGTATAAAATGTATGAAAATGCATTCTTTAAGTTAAGAAAAAAAATTAGTTGTTTTTTAAATTACAAGGGTTATGTTTTCATTAATTGTAACCGACAAAAACTACATAAAAATGCTGTTGTTTCTAGCACTCACATTCACTCATATTTTTCGGCCTCTAAGGTCTATAGAGACCTAGGATCTAAGAGAATATACCAAAGGAAAAGTACTTGATTTAGACTCTAGAGCTGTATGCAAGCATGGATTGCATGTTGCCACATTATTACAACGTGCCACCCAACATAAGTCAAGTGGTTATATACTAGCAAATCAACTATGCTACAATAATATTATAGAAGGACATTGTCTCTTCCTCAAGTAGTTAGACTAGCAAATCAACTATGCTATAATATTATTATAGATTGTTTGTGGCAATGCACATCATGTACGCATTATATTTGAGATTAAATACGTAACATCTGTATGACTTGGATTTTTTAATTATTATTATTTTTTAACAATGGGAGGTTATATGGAGCACCATGTTAGGCCATATTAGCTATAAAATCCTTAAAGTTGAATGTATTTTTTCATGAATTTAAAACATAAAAATATGTTTGATTTGGCCTCACCAAAATTAAGGCGAATTGCTAATCGTGGGTTAGTGCATTGGTTTGAGAGTCCCTAGGTGACTTCTCCTGTGCAAGCGATGGCATCTAGTGTGTGTGAGTAGTGTACTTTCAAATTTCCGGCCAAGCCCAAAAAAAATGTATTTTCAAATTTCCAACCAAGCAAAAAAAAAAAGAAAAAGAAAAGAAAAAGGCCAATCAATTAATTTATGCCAATATATATATATATATATACACACACACACACACAATTCATTCATTGAAAGACAGTGCTGCTTACTTGGCCATCCGATATAATATATATATATATATATATATATATATATATACACACACAATTCATTCATTGAAATCCCCACATAAATGACAGTGCTGCTTACTTGGCCATCCGATTGTTCTGTAGAAACAACTTTGTAATTATATATATATATATATATATATATATATATATATATATATATATATATATATATATATGTATAAATACGGATATTAGGGTTCATGGGCAGCGCCCACTTTGGCAACGGCGAGCCTACACAAGACTGTAGCTTTTTATCATACAGGTCAGTGTGCAGCACCCTAATTTTATTCCTTAAAAAAAAAAACAGCTGAAATTTCTTTTTTTCCCCCTTTTTTAAAAAAAGAAAAAAGCTTGAAATGGCTCATAGGTAACGTTTCCCCTTGAGTCATTAAGGACAATTATGGGTTTGAAGTGAATTTTACATGTCGTGTATGTATGTGTGCATGCATGCATGTTCATATGTATGCATACATGTATGTATGTATGTATGTATGAAAGTTGCCTTCCCTGAGGCTAATTTTCCATGTAAGCCAATTTTAGAAGTTTTATTTTTTTCAAGCCTGAAAGGAAGTTCACCAGAATTTATCAAATTTTTGGCCTTTAATGTACTCTGTGTTCTTGAAAGGAATACACTAGCATTCATCTCCATTTAGTGCTAATCTCTCTTTGTGAGGTTTTTAGGGGTATTAAGAACCACATTCACAACACAGAATACCATCTTAGTGCATTAGAGAAAAGATATAGGAATGGGAGAAGCACTAAGAAGCCCGCGCCGGGCTTGTGCTCGAGTGCCGGAGTGAACCTAGTAGTACCCCCAGGTTCAAGTCATGGTATTGTAGGGTGGGTTGTGGGTTTACATAAGATCAACCACCACCTTCAAAACCTTGAATGAATGCACCTCATCTGTGTAGAAGAAAGATAGCAGTAGCCCCTCACATCTCAGAAGTTCTCATCGAGAAGTATGATGCTGCCAAGACTAGACAAGGTGTAGTATCATTCTATTGATCACAAACAACATGTTGCCAAAGTTTTGAGACAGCAATCAAGTCCTCTCTACTGTGAGCTGGGTGTAAAATATCTCAGATGTGCATATGGCAAGGCTATTCCTTCATCAAAATCCAAGGTTACTCACTCAGGAATGCCATTTTCTCCTCTTGCTCGTAGTGCGAGTCAAGGTTTATCTCTTATGAATGCAAGCCCATCATTTCTGTAAAATGTTTCTCTTGGGGGGCAACGATGGGTAGCCGAAAGCTTGATTTGCTTGATGTAAAGGTGATGACATATGACCACGGCTCATGAAAGGAGAAAGGATTATGTTACACTTTGTGAATGCAGTTTCTGCTACTTATTGGGCTTACCTCATTCACCAAGCAACTTGCAAGAATGTCAACGGAAGTATCCACGGGAAATCTATGGATATTTCAATGCAATTTATTGGCTTTCTACCACTCTAGCATGGGGGATAGTCTTGGGGAGGAGGGAGAAGCTTTTCCTGTTTAGATTTGCCATCCTTGACTATCCACACCATCTCCATCCCCCAGGAAGTGTGCATCTCAAAATGGCAATGCATGAGCCAAACCCCTGCAGAAATGGTGCACACACAAAAGCTTAGTACTTGAGCAATCATCCACCAAACTGTTCATCTTATCCCCAAGCATTGTTTGAAAGCCACAATTTGATAGCTTCATCAGCTCTCTTCCACCATTATGAACTTGTGTTTAAGCATTCACCACACATACTTGTGTAAAAGATTTCAGATGAGAATTTACCCGGATTGTCAGTGTAGAAGCGTAGAGCAACCCACCCTCCGGCCGGAATGGCTATGGTATTGAATGCAGGTGCATCGACGAGGTTGAAGGTGCTAGGATCTGTATCAGCATTGAAGTTACCGAAGCCCGCCCCGACCACGTAGAAGTTGTGGCCATGCAGGTGGAAGGGATGGCTCTCAAAGAAGAGGTTCCGAGTATTTTGAAGCACCAGCTGCACGTTGGTTGCAAACTCCAACACCTTGACTCTGGTGCCTATCTCAGCATGCTTATCGGCCAAGTCGATCCCTGTGTAGTTGTAAGCAAACAATGGGTCATCGGGGAAGTCTCCTTGGTATGTGTTTTCTGCCAATTCAAGGCCATTGATCGGGTCATGGGTGCTCTGGTAGTATGCCTATTATGGGACATCACAAGATGAAACAGTATTTGGATTATGATTCCAATTAAGAGCACAAAGCATCAAAAGGTAATGTTTGATTACCCACAAGATTGACTTGCAGCATTAGAAAGGAGGTAGCTCATGTACCTGCAAGATTGATGTTTGAGGGTTTCTAAAGGTTATGTTGCTGATTGAAGTGGAGACCTTGCCTCCAGAGGGGCCATGGCAGACCTGACCAGAAGGGCAATCCTCCACAGAGTAGCCAGCTGTGAAGAGGAAGCTGCGGTTCAACTCCTGCGGGACATGGGCCGGGTACTTTTTACTATCCAAGCTTCTCAGGCTCTTCAAGTAGCTCATAGCGAAGTTGGAGTCGTTGGCTGCTGGGAAAGCAGGCAACAGCAAGCTGCTTGCAATGTTGGATTTTGGTTTGGCTCCCTTGTAACTCAGCAGAGCAGTGGCTTGAACCATGGGGTAGGGTACGAAGGCAGTTGGAGCAGGAGAGAACACAGATGCAGCCATGTAGTAGTGACCCACAGCTTGATTTGCTGTGAAGAGAACATCTGCTGTTTGGCCAGGTGCAAGCACTATTACATTGCTAGTGTAGGGTTTGGAGAGAGAGGCATCAGTTTCCACAACTGTGAGCTTGTGATTTGCTATCTGGAAGTATAATTGGAAGTTCATGGCTGCATTGATGAGGCGAAGAAGGTAGGTTTTTCTTCGCTTGACATGGATGATGATGGCATCTGGGGGTGGGAAAACATGACACACTGATTTCAGATCAGCTTCACATACACAAGCAAGATGGGCTTTTCTCTGTGCAGCTTGTGCTTGGATATAATAATGCTTTGTATACATGACACTCTCACCTTCTGTGGAGCAGTTGTAGAGAAACCCGGGCTGCCCATTGATTGTCAAAGCATTTGATATATTATAGCCTCCTCCATCAGCAAGGCCATACCGCTCCACATCCAACACATCTGCATTCCACCACTCCCCTGCAAGCATTATCCAATCCTCATGCACTAAGGAGAGAGAAGAAGAAGAAGAAGAAGAAGAAGAAAAAGCTCTTTTAACGTCGTAGGAACAATCCCAAGAGACCAAATATGATCTTTTAACGTCGTAGGAACAATCCCAAGAGACCAAATATGATCTATCTGACGGAAGTGAGATTCGAACACAAGACGTGTTGAATAACAACTCCATGAGCTAACCAATCTACCACACATTGGGTGATAGAAAGGAGAGAGAGAGGATGCACAAGTTCAACATTTTTGGTTGCATCCAAATTTTTAAAAACAATAATCAAGGAAAGCATCTTCTATTTTACTTTCTAATTTTTGGATTTCCTGTGTCTTATTAAATTTTTGGAGACTTGAGAGAGAGAGAGAAAAAAAAAGGAGTGAGAGGTTGAATTAAAGTGTTCCAAAAAAAAAATGGAGTTTTTATTTTAAAAGAAGAATTAATTGGTAGGTAATTTGCATGAGAGGAGGTACCTAGAATGATGGGAAACTCAGCATGGGGGATCTTGGGGAAAGGGTAGGGGGTGCCCAGTCGTGGGAGGATGAGGAAGGCGCCATGGACGGTGGCACGGAGCCAGCTGAGGTGGGCATGCCAAAAGAGGGTGCCCATTTCTCTCACCACCGTGAAGTTGTGTGTGAAACTGTTGTTTGGCTGGATTGGACATTGTGTTATGTATACTGGCCCATCCGACCAACACGAGTACATTTGTCGCACCCCATGCCTGCCCACCATCATTGGAAAAACAAAACATTAACCTATGGCACCAAAATTGTTTTTTTTGTATATTAATTCATTAGTTGAGAGAATAGAACCTTACATTAATTAATTAATGTAAGGTCATTTTGTATTAATTAATTAACTGTTTTTTGTATTAATTAATTAATTATTTTTTCATTCTTTTAAACCACCCCACAACACACCCACCCCCCTACCCCCCCAATAAGGTGTGGGGTTTAAAAACCTCCTCTTCATGCACACAAAAGAAAAAAAGAAATAAGTATTTATACTACACACACACACACACACACACACACAAAATTTATTATTTTCTTAACCTCCTCCCTTTCTTGCATCATAATTTTGTTCATCAGCACTTTCCCTATGCCTTGCACAAGCTTGATTGCATCCCATAAAGAACATCATTTTATAAGAACCTATGTCCCTATACATGAAGGCACCCCCAGATGAAGACATGCATGATCATTGATAATTTGCAGTGCTTGTTAGTCATCACTATGAAAAATGTTTTTTTAAAAGCCCTTTTGACTTTACAGAGCTAGAGAAAAAGATAAGCAACGAAATCCTTCATGTATTGCATATGCAACACGGCAATTTTTCTAACTTCCCATGGAAAAAGACATCAATTATCAACTTGCAAATACATGAGCAATAACAGCCTTTTTAGGTTCGTATTTAAGTGTAAGTATGCACTTGACATGTTTTATTGGAACTATTCCAAATTGTAGCCAAACTTGATCCATTGATTTCATATGTAGCAATGATTGGAATGAATGCATTCTTCTTTCATGCTTTAACACATTTCCCATTCAAACATTGTTTGTTATGAATAAAGATGTAGTAAAGCCTACATTATTTCCTCACATTCAAATGAATGTACAAAATTAATTACTCCTAATTCTGTCTTCTAAGACCCATTTGAAAAAAAGCAATCCCTTATTTGGTCATTATTGACACCAAAACATGTTAACTTAAAAGAGGAGATAAGTGTGCAAAGCCCATGTTTTGACAATATTTTTTGCTACAAGATTATAAACTATGTAAGGATGACCAAAATAAGCAAATACAAGAGAAGAAAACTCTTTAGAAAGGAGCACACCCTTGAGAGAGAGAGAGAGAGAGAGAGAGAGATATTTATGTGTGTTGATTTGATTTTTAAAAAACAAAGAAAAAATAGAGCCTCAAAGTTTTACTCACACTTAAAGTTATAGACTCTAGAGTTTCAAGGACTCCTCTTGAAACGGTTTACAAGATGTAAAGACAAGCATACAAAGGTATATGTAAAAGTTTTAATATTTTTCATGTTGTAAAGACAATCATACTAAAACATGTAAAATATTTTGGTTCTTCTCACTAAAAGCATACAAAGGTATATGTTAAAAAAATTAATATTTTTCATGATGTAATGACAATCATACTAAAACATGTAAAAGATTTTGGTTCTTCTCAATTTCTCACATACGTGAAGTTTGTTTATGACATTTAAGGCTTCCTTTCCAAAGGAAGAGACAACAAAAGAAAGATCAGCCTTTCTCATGCCAACAAATGCACAAGTAATGCCAAAAAAATGCATAAGTAATACCAAAAAAGAGTAAGTAAAAAATGCACAAGTAATACCAAAAAAATACACAACAAATGCACAAGTAATACCAAAAAGAGTAAGTAAAAGGTCATATCAAGAACTAGTTAGGGATCTTGTCATATGTGAACGAGTTGTTTATTAGTACAAGTAATTTTGAATTGTGTAATGTATCAAGGTGTGAATTGAGGAGAATTAAGTTAGATAAGCTTGTTGGTTATAAATACAAGTAATTTTGAATTGTGAATGAGTTGTTTGTAATTAATACAAGTAATTTTGAATTGTGAATTAATACAAGCAATTGAGGAGAATTAAGTTAGATAAAGCTTGTTTGTTGTAAATACAAGTAATTGTGAATTGTGAATGAGTTGTTTGTAATTAATAGAGGTTAGATTAGCTTGTTTGTTATTAATGCAAGTAATTTTGAGGTATGAATGAGTTGTTTGTAATTAATACAGGTTAGATTAGCTTGTTTGTTATTAATGCAAGTAATTTTGAGGTATGAATGAGTTGTTTGTAATTAATACAAGTAATTTTGAGGTATGAATGAGTTGTTTGTAATTAATACAAGTAATATATGAAGGTGTGAATTGGGGGGAATTAAGTTAGGATTAGCTTACCAATGTATGGTCAAGTTGGTGGAGATGCGGTTTCTCACTTGGACAATAACACGATCCCCTTCCCGGACGGTCACTGTAGGGCCCGGAAACTGCCCATTCACAGCCACCAAGCTCTTGGTGTGGCATAGCCTGCTCACATTCATGTAATGGATCTGCCCAAAAAAGGAAATAAAAAGGTTAACAACCCCATTCTGCTACTGTTAATTAACAACCCAATTTTGCTACTTTTAACTAATCTTTCTTCATTCGGCATTCTTTAACTTCATAATCTAAGCAGCCCAATGTTTTACTCACGAATACTGCAAAATCTAGCAACCTCTTTTAGTAGTTTCTATCTAAAATGCAATTGATTTCTGACCCACACTTGCATTGTAGGCTTTGGACAGCCCAATTGCAGCTCTAATCCTTCCTAATCCCTCCTAATGATGCCAGATTTAAGAGCCGAGCTTTGTTTTTAATCCAACAATCAATGTAAGGCCTCCCAATGCATCAAATCTGCACTTGTTTTCCAAACAAATCCCATAACTGTCTGCTTTAGCACCCAACACACTCTCTGGACATTGCGCTTAGTCGACTTGACCCACTGATTACAACATAATTAAGCTTCTTTTGATGCTAATCAAAGGCAACCTCAAAATGCAGGTGATGGGTGGTTGAGTTTCCGTCATCGGAGTGGACACATGCTGCAATTAGGGCGAGGATTAAGGCTAAGCAAGCAAGGTGGAGGAGGATCCTTGCCATGATTAAGCAAGATAATTAGCGCATGCAAGGGGCCTAATTGTGGAAGTGTGATTGATCACACATATATACACAGTGTGTGCATTGCAATTTGAAGGGGACAACTGGTGCAGAATATAAGAAAGGTTGGTAACAAGTCCTCAAATCAAGTAATTAAGTGAGTCCACTTCAAGGTTGCAACCCCTAGTATTTCTTTGGCCCAAATAATGTCCACCCATTTAGCAATCTAAGGTTTTTAAAATACAATTAAGGTTGCTTTTGCCGGTGGAATGATGTTTTCAAATGTCATGTTTTTGCAACCATTAGTTCTTTCTCAAACCAACATCAAACCTATCTTATTCCTTTCTCAAACCAACATCAACACACCTCTATTATCTTATATACCACCACTACAGTACCCTCTCCATAACTAACTTACATCCTCCCAACCCTCCCACTTGGTTTTTAACATGCAACACCTCACAATTTCCACCCCCAACTTTTTGCCATCCATTTGGCATCCATGTGCACGTCAAGTAAGGCACTAACGAGCATGGCACTGACAAAAGCCTCTCAGCCAACTGATTACTTTCTGATTCCATGCTTAATAGTATGCTTTATCATGCGGCCTACCCAAATTGTACAATTCACCGTTTGCAATTTTTATAATCATGGACCTTACATGTTAATGTTCCTTTTATAATCAACATAGTGTGTGACTTGAGCGGTAAGCCTATGCAAGGACTTTAGCCAAGGTACATACATAAGATGGAACCATCACATGATCACGTGCTAAGTGGTACATGTAAGAGTTCTGGAGCATCATCACTACCCCTTATTATTAGTCAAATCCTCCTTCTCCAAGGTTACCCCAACTTACAATAGCTAGTGAGGGGGGTGAATGTTTTCAAGTTCACCAATATCAGACATTAATTTCAAAAGTGACAGTGCAAATTTACTCTCTTCAAATCTATAGATCAAATAAAAACATTTATGGCAACATTACTAAGTTCGAGGAATCACTTAGATTTTAGGGGTTTTCCATTTTTTCCTTTATAGCAGCATAGATACTAGTCTATGATGGACATAAGGGATGGTTTTTCTTTATAGAAGTGTAGATACATGGAAGTGCTTGTACTAGTCCTCCATGCGCTTGTTGACTTATAACAGTGGTGTTAAAATTTCACAAATCAAACTTTTGCTATGCTAACAAAGCAAACTTTTTAGTTCTAGTTCTAGTTCTTTTGTATTTGTATCAAATTTAAAGGCATTACATAAATGTGAGAATGCTTTATTGAATTCATGTTAGTGGCTTGAATAATGTTGCATTTAAAAACCTTTTGTATATAAAGAATATGATGCTACAGGTAAACAAACAATGGAGTCTCTATAATGTATTTTAGTCCAAGCATTTAAAATCCTTAAACGTGTATAGTGAATATGATGCTACATGTAAACAATAGAGTCTACATATATAATGTATTATATTACTTTTTAAGCTTCTTCAATCAAAATACTCTACCATATTGTTTTGAGGTCTATTCTTTATATTCACGTACATAGTACTGAAAATTGTTTACACTCATTATAATTTAGATTTTCAAAACTTTTTAGCTTTTCAAAACTTTTAACATGGTCTACTATTCAATTGATAAAATGTGACAAAATGTAGAAAAGAAAATTTTTTTGAGTGATTTTCTTCTTTTTTTATGGGATCTTAGTAAAGTGAATAGTTGAACAAATTACTAGCATTCTACCAGTTTGAAATTACTAGCATTCTACCAGTTTGAAATTAATTCTATAATTCATTCTAAAATATTAAGACGTTATTGTTGATGTGTCAGCCAAACTAATCAACTCTTTATCTAAACATAAATTGATGAAAAAAGAGAAAATTGTTTTGAGTGATTTTTTTCCTATTTAATGTGATGTTAGTAAAATGAATAGATGTAAAAATTACTAGCATTCTATTAGTTTGAAATTAAGTCTATAATTCATTCTAAAATGAAGTTGTTGTTGGTATTTGAGCTTTAAAAATCAACTCTTTCTCCAATAAACAAAAACTGATTAGAGTAATTTGTGAGTATATTGTGCTATAATTTAGAAGTATAACTTTTTCTATATTAAACATTAGACTATCATCACTTTTGTACTTGACAGAGTGACTAGTCAATCACTTGAATGTCTACAAAGGTGTACTCCAAGGAAAGCAAGTCAACCACCCAAAAAGTATGGAGCATTCTAAAAAGAAACTAGACTTCCACACCAAAAACTAGAATATTACACCAAAAAATTAGACTACTACACCAAAAATTAAACTACTACCACCAAAAGTTTCATTTATGAATCCCATTTTCTTATGGTTTTAAACACCAACCATGTTGGAAACGCTACTAATGTCATTTTATATTTTTCAAGAATGGTAATGTTCTTGTAATTTTTAAAAATTTTATTTAGTCACATCATGTTGAAGCCTCCAAAAATTATATGTCAAAAATACATATGCTAGAATATCACGTATTGCGAAAAGACATATGCTAGAATATCACGTATGCCGAAAAGACATATGCTAGAATATCACATATGCTGAAAAGACATATGCTCGAATATCACACGGACTTATGGAAAACCCTTGTTTACCTTGCAAAATCTTTGCGTGTACTCTTCCATGGAAGTGATCTTGTATGGAAACTTGCAAAATCTTTATGTGTACTGTTCCATGGAAGTGTCTTGTATGAAAATTTGTGCAAGTGCTAAGCATTCCTACCCCCCTTTTTTAAGATATTTAAGTTTTGACATACATGTAGAAAATCTTATGGAAGAGATATTATAGTGTATTTTACTTTTGAGAGAGAGAGAGAGGTTTGGTGGAGTGATTTTTTTGGTATCATTTTACCTACATAGAAAATGTTCCTAAGAATCTATGATATTATTCCATCTCAAAAGTAGACAAAGATTATAATAAAAGGGTTTCAAAAGTAGATGCACTCATAAAGTGTAGAATATTTTGAGAGCAATACAAAACAATGGAGACAATGGAGAGAGGACGACCTACGGACTGAAAGAGGACCTAATGCACATGAGCATGATCTATTGGGTATTTCAGAGTTAGTTGGTGTGAATACCCTCTATGGGTGTGAACAACTCTTATTAAATTCTAGGCCACAAGATAAGGCTTGATGTCTATAAAAGGATGTACTTGGGAGGTTCTCTAATTACAAGAGTATCATTTGAGTTGTGCAGTCTTTTCTCTTATGCTTACTATCCTCTCTCTCTCTCTCTCTCTCTCTCTCTCTCTCTCTCTCTCTCTCTCTCTCTCTCTCTCTCTCTCTCCCCCCACACGCACACTCACCATGGTTATCCTCCATCCACCATAGTTATGGCTTGTTCCTTCATTCCTCTCTTTGCACATACTCCATCTTGGCACTATGAATGCTAACATGGAATAAAAGCTACTCACATCTCTTTTGTATGTTTTTCTCATGCTATGCTGCGTTTTGCTTCTCCATACGAAGGTTTGCATTTTTCTCATGCTATGTTGTGTTTTGCTTCTCCATATGAGGGTTTGCATTTTTCTCAACCTATGTGCTTCATTTTTTCAGTGTTGTGTTTGTTGTGTTTTCTTTTCTAACGCTATGCGCAGCCCCATGGTGCACCTCTAGCCCATAGCCACCTCTCATCCTCTTTACACACCATAGGGTAACCAATAAAGCAAAAACATAGCCCATCTTTAATGCAACAAGACAAACTTAATAGTCTATAATGTAGCCATCAGAGAAGTCCTATGGGGTAGCCAAGTGCATGTATATTGTTAAAACCTATAGCCATTTAACATAAGGGAGAGAAGGGTTATTACTATTCCACCTAGTCCTACAACAAAACACAAGCATCTGATGCTCACTTGGTACTCCTACAGCATCTACGACACAAAAACACAAGTATAACCAACCTATAGAAGCATAAATACACATCACAAAGCTATCTAGTAGATGCTACATCAGAGGGCCAGGCACTTTTTTAAAATATGAAGAAAATCATCAAATTCAAGTCCCCTACATCAAATTGGAGCTTCTAGAGTGCCATGGAAGATCCAAGCATCTACATTATGGCATTGTTGCCTTTCACAACAAAGTGTGCATCAGCATTGGCATGGAAACTTTGTCGAAAGAGACTACTCTTCACCGACATATGTTCGAGGGGAAGTTTTTAAACTTCCAAAATTTTCTAATTCCTATTATGTTTTGAGTCATGGGTTCTCTACCCAACAAGTCCCCAAAATTTTGAATATTTTAAGTCATGGGTTCTCTACGTGGGACCAAAAATCTAATACTTTTGTGTTTCTTTTTGTAATCCTCCATCTTTTTCTCTTTACCTTGCTTAGAGAAAAGGGGGGTATTTATTATCTTTATCTCCCGAGGCAAGACTTGACCTCTGAATCCTTCATGTTGAACCATGTTATATGAGCCTCTAAGCCATGTTTTTATGCCTCTAAGCCATGCTTTTATGTCTCTTTTTGTAATGCTCTATCTTTTCCTCTTTATCTCCCAAGGTAGGAGTTGACCTCTAAATCCTTCACGTTCAACGATGTTATATGAGCCTCTGAGCCATACTCATGAGCTTCTAACTTAGTAACGGGAAACATGTCTTATTTCTTTGTTGCTAGTTTTGGAGTATAGAGACTATTGAAGGTTTTCTAGGCATCACCTTCATCATTTCGAAGGGGGGTATTGAGTATTTTGGAGTTATTTTGGAGTTAGTTGGTGTGAATAACCCTTATTAAAGTCTAGGTCATAAGATAAATATTGATGCTACCTATAAAAGCATATACTTTTGGGAGGTTCTCTAATAAGAAGAGTATCAATTGAGTTATGCAATCTTTTCTCTTGTGCTTTTGCTATCATCTCTCTCTCTCTCTCTCTCTCTCTCTCTCTCTCTCTCTCTCTCTCTCTCTCTCTCTCTCTCTCTCTCTCTCTCTCTCTCTCTCTCTCTCTCTCTCACACACACACACACACACACACACACACTCACCATGGTTATCCTCCATCCACCATAGTCATGGCTTCTTCTGCCATCCCTCTCTTTGCGCATGCTCCATCCTAGTGCCACGAGTGCTAACATGATCTTGTTTCATTAAGCTCACTTTTTTTCAACACAAGAGTTCAAGTTGTGAGTTTAAATTATGTGTTGTGGGCTTAGAAGTGCATTTAAATAGAGAAATAATTGAGATTACAATTCAGGTTTATAATAAGGTGAACATAGGAGTGTGACAAGAGAGAGAGTAGGTGAGGCTAAACATACTATAGGACCAACAATAAGGCAATTAAGTAAACCTTTGAACAAAAAATAACAAAATAACAAGATGACCTGGGAGAGTAATAGTCTCAATAGACAAAATAATCTAATCCTCTTAGCATGTGGAGAGCATAGTTTATAACATGGTAACATCTATGCTAGGTCATGTCTCACTAGATATGCTTTAATCTTTTGAGATCTAGTTATTATGAGAAGGATATTATTAGGCCTCATGATCACATGTTATTAAAAAATTAACATCTTTGTTGGTCAAAAGATGTTTGTAGAAGGAAAACTTTAAGTGAAGAAATAATTAGCACTGCACTAATAAGACACTTCTTAAACCTCAACATTATCATTGTGAACACTCACATGTCAAAATTCAATGGATGTATTAGCAAAACTTAATCACAAGATAAAAATCTTAAAGTAAGAGATATGGAGAATAATGCTAAATTATTGTTATAAATTAGTTACAATCTTCCTACTCATGCACTCGATTAAGGAGATATGATTATGATCTAGGTAGACTTTGGTGGACAAAGTTGGTGGTGGATAGAGGATGTCATGCACATACAAGGAAAGGTGGAAAACCACTACTCAAAAACACCCAAAATTTCAAAACCATCTTTCTCATGTTTAATCCTCTTCTTAATCGAAGAGCATGATCTAATTTTCCCAACCGAGAGGCTCAAAACCACTCTTACCGAGCTAAAGTACATATCCCTCCATCTCTCAACAGCACACATGGTGATTTTTGCTTCCTTAATTACTTCTCTAATTTCTGGTTGTGTAGGTAGGCCAATAGCTTTTCCTTTACCCTTTTAAAGCTTTAAGCTTTTAAGATGTCAAAAGCTTAACTCAAACCTTTATATATAAGCTACAAAGCTTCTTCTTTTTTCATTCCTACCCACAACACATATTATCTCCTGCAAAATTATTTTTCCTCTTTAGTAAATTCTAAAAAATATTGCATAGCTATTTCTTGGCTAAAAATACCATATTTTTTCCCAAAACTACCATTTTAAGCCCAAAAATGTCATAAAAATCACCTTTAAAAATCTTCAAAATTTTCTTAAAAATTTCTTGAGCTTTTTCCAACAAATGGGTAAGTTTTGAGCCACTTATTGCAATGCCAAACACAACAAAATCTTCTCCACTCAACATTGTTAGTGTGCATAATGGACGGTTAACCCCACTGTACCATTAAATGTGTTAACACAGCTGCAAGCCTAAGATGCAAACCAGAAAAAAAAATCTACCAATGTTGAAACTTCAAAATGGGTCATGAAAAATATTATAACACATCAGACCAGCAAGGATCCAAAGTTAAAGGATGAATCCCAGCAGAGATCAAAACAGAGATAAAAACCAACCAAAATCTCAACTACAAAAAAGGGATCTAGACCCTTAAAAACCCAATAAAACCTAAGATAAGCATAAGGTGGAGGTTGAAACAAGCTCAAATGAGAATAGGAAAATCAAAACACCTCACCGAAGAGACTCAAGTCAACTCAAAATGTAGGAATATCCACCACACTGCACAAGAAACGTCAAAACTTGCATGTGAAACTATTGATGTTGATAGCATAAAACAAGTTTTGCTAGCAGACAAAGAGACTAGGATGAAAGTGCTACATGGAGGGACACAAACAAACCTTTGTCCTATGCCACCATATGAGAATACAAGAGATTAGAAGCACGTGCACACCCTCCCAACCAAATGATGAAGAATTGAATTCAATCGATAGTTCTAAGTATGAAACATGGGAGAGCATGGTAAGACTAGTTGCATGGTTAAGCAAGTCACCCACTGACTCCTCCCCATCAACTTCCCAAATGTTCATGCAAGAGAAATGCGACCAACTAGAGGATTATCAATTTCCCTTTCAAAATGAGCCAGATTTGCCAAATGAAACTCAACGTTTGAGACAAGGTGACTGGAGAGAACTCAATGTGATGTACAGAGGTGGAATGATGCCATTAGCTTATGGCAACAATAAGCTAAAAGCAAATGAAACAGGGCTAAAGTTCCTAGTGGGAAAAAATATTCAATGAAAACAAGTAGTGATTGGCCTTAATGCTACTTGCAATACTATTTCAGGAAGAATTCGGGCGTCTTTAGGCTAACCCATGCTCACTCCTAGACAAATGAATATGCTAGATGTTGAAGGCTAATACCTTAAAGTTTTGGGTTAATTCTCGCACATAATTCTAACTTGGATGATAACATCAACAAGTGTGAATTTCAAGTCACCCCTAAGGAGCTAGAAGAGGTTGTCCTGGGTGGTGATCGGTTGGTCAACACCTGGTACTTGATTGATGAAAGGCATGGTGGTGATTTTTGATAAACGCATGTGAATGGACCATTGAAAAGCACCTTTGGTGTGAACATCATACCAAAGAAACAATAAAACTAAAGATAATGTAACACTTCTGGAGGATCAGTAGGCGGGCTTCAACCAACGGCCTGATGCTTGTAGCCAGGTTTTTTCCCCCTTTTTTTTTTCTTAGGCTGTGCCCGTTGGCTATTCTATTGATGGACGAGATGCTTGTGGTTGCCTGCTAAGAACGCGACTCTAGTGTCACGCTTTTTGAAAAAAGACCCAACCCCAAATATACATATTAAGTGCCCTCAAATTGTAGATCTCCATGAAGGTGTCCATTTTGTTTCCTCAAAACTCAGAGTAACGGCCACATATTTTGAAGGAAATGCCATAGCCGCTATGTCTAAAGAACCTCCTTTACAAGTTTCACCAAGGAAGCAACAAGATCTAAAGCACCAAACCTCGTCTACAAAACAGCCACTCCTAAAAACAATTCCCAATTACCAACACTGGCATCAATGGTCAAACCCATGTCTAACAAAGAACCCCAAGATGAGAATTCTACCACCACAAGAAAAAAACCTCGATCAACATCACTAATAAAAAAAAGGCCTCACACCATCATCCATGATGGTGTTGAGCTTAGAGACCTTAAGAGTTACGAGCTCGGCCATCAAAAAGATCCCCATCCACAACATGTTGAGGTGAGTGGTTCCTTCTTTGCTATCTCTTAGCCTTAATAGAGAAGAAATTTAAGAAACAAAAAAGTGAAAGAGAGGGAAAAAAGAAGGCATAACTTCTTTTTCATGAGTCGTGCACTTCTCCAACCACCCAAACCACCTTTTCTTGATATTTTATTCATTTTACAAAAAGTGAAAAATACATTACCTATCCTAAGGTACTAATTGGGAATTTATTTTTCTAGCTAAGGTTCTTGTACTACTAACGAAATGAGCAAATTTAGATATACATTGGCTTTTACAAATTTGTGGACCCACTATTAAAGCCAATCACTTACAAAGTGGTCATAAAATATTGCAATGAAATTTTACAAAGTCATAAATTCCATCAAAGGTTAATAAACTAATTAATTTTGCCAATGTAGAACACTTTGTCGTCGATACTAGTTTGGTACCAAAAATAGGGGTTATCATTCCTCTCACGATCAATCATGAAGTGTCCTCACGAGACGAGCACAAAAAGAAACTCCTTTACCATTATGAAACCACATCACATCAATCTTCACATACACCTAATGTCATTTAGACACCCTTCTTCTTCTCACACTTGTCACAACAAACACACTTTTCTTCTATCACTCTACTCAAACTCCACACCAACATAAACTTCTCCTTACACACCTCAAAATGATAAGGCAAAAGAACAACTCCACATATAAGCAAGAACATCTCCCCAACTGTGCATATACTAGGAGTCATTTGAGGGCCCTCCTATATAATAGGGGCATGGGGCACACTCAAGGGAGGTTTGGGGCTTGTGAGGCCAAGGCTATGTTATCTTGAGGCTTAGGCTATGGTCTCTTGATGTTAGCTTGAGGCTAGGTTATGTTATGCTCTCTTGTGTAGAGGATCATATCTACTACTAATCTACCATTTCACACTATAGCTACATGCTATTGGATTGGAGTTATACCTCTTGATGGTATGGGACATCAAGGTAAAGGTATGATGTATTTCATTATTATTCATGTGTGCATCCCTTGGGCTCGAGGGTGGTCGGGTGGATGAGTTTATGCCCGATTTATGCATGTTTTTGCATAACAATTATCTAGAGAGATCTTAGGGTTTTAACAGTGGTATCAGAGCAATCTCTAGTTAATTATTGTTATTTTTCTTTTTTATTACAATTTTTTTCTTTTTTTTGAAGTAAAATTTAATATTTACTAATAAAAATGTTATTTTGTTGATTTGTGTTGATGATTTGCACGTGGATCTTTGATATGGCGATTGGAACGCGTGTTACTACTATTCAATGGACGAATCAACGTTGCAGGGAAATTCCGTGAGTTTAATGCTATTTTTTTCTATTTTATGGTTTAAAAATAAGCATTAATGGAAACTTTTACAAAAATACCACATATTTTATTATGGAATATTTTGGTAGAATGGATTCCCTGAATTTCTA
Source organism: Cibotium barometz (assembly GCF_041138505.1). Taxonomy (NCBI): domain Eukaryota; kingdom Viridiplantae; phylum Streptophyta; class Polypodiopsida; order Cyatheales; family Cibotiaceae; genus Cibotium; species Cibotium barometz. Next base: position 37,441,682 of record NC_141090.1, on the reverse strand, counting down.
TAATTTTTAGGAATTTTTTTTCTATTTTTTTAGAAATTTTTTGAGCATTTTTATGGATAAAATTATATTTTTTATACATTTTGGTGGGTTTTTTTGCGGGTATGTGACCAAATTTCTGTCGATTTTTTGCTGAAATACAGTAGGGGGCAGCATGTTGATGCATGAAATGCTCTCTCGTGTGCGTGGGACCATCTTCGCCTCTCAAATCTGATTTTTCTTGTCTATTTTCCTCCCGCTCGTGTGAACTCTTAAAAAGAGATTTTTAATTAAATATTAATCATAATTAACATTTAATTATGATTAGAATTAGTTTAGTTAAAAAGATTAATTAATGCTTAATCATCCTCTCTGTTAACAAAGAAGGAGGGGGTGGAGAGTGAATGGTATGGAGAAGAAGAAGAGGAGAGAGGGGAGAGGAGAGAGAGAGTACTCTCTCCCTCTCAAATTGGTGCACACGGGGGGGAGCCTGCGGGCGAAAATCCCCCCCCCCCACCTAAAAAAAGCTTAATAAGCTTTTGAATAAAGCTTATTAAGCTTTTTTTTTTTTTTTTTTTAAACGAGTTTTTTTATTTAAAAAAACTTTTGAATTTTTTTCAAAAAAAAGCTTGGAAAAAAGCCAAAATCGTCCGGGAAACCTTTTGGTTTTCCGCTTTCCCGAAACCTTTTGGCTTTCCGAATTCCAGAAAATCTTTCGACCTTTCGGATTCCGGAAACTTTTGACTTTTTACATTCCGATTTTTTTTGTCTTTTCATTTTCCCGAAACTGTTGACTTTTTATATTTCGGGAAAACCATTGGGATTCTGAAATTTTTTACCGTTCGTATTCTAAATGCGTTCGGGGTAAATTAATTTTTTTTAAAATTTCTAAAAAATTAGTGAAAAATTAGACAAAGATTATTTTAATTTTTTTTAAATTCCTAAATTAGTGAAAAATTTCTAAAAATTTAGTGAAAAATTAGACAAAGGTTATTTTAAATTTTTGGAAAATATGGGGTTGGTGTTTGGCATGTGGTGTGTCCATTCGGGCGCCTGTGATCATTCAAATTCCTTTTAAAATATATTTTTTGATCCAAAAATTTAGAAAATCTATCAAAATTATAAATTTTTATTGGATTTGAGAATTGTCGGGCAGAATTGGAAATTTCGTGAACAATGGGATTCTCAAGAGAAATTAGGAATATTCTAGAAATTATTTTTAGAAATCTTAGAAATTGGTATTTTTTAAAATATCAATGGTATTTTGGTAAATTAATTGATAAAAATTTTCTGGAAAAATATAGGATTGGAATGCCATAAGATAGGTTTGCTGGAATTCAAAATTATCATATTTTGAGGCTCTATAAAATTAGGAAAAATTCATGATAGTTCTTTTTCTTGAGAATTTAATATTTTCGAGAGTTATTTAATGTTGAAGTACATTTTCCCGTGCTGACATTAGTTAGATGCGGGTTATTCGTATATTATTAATACGATTGTATCTTGTATTAGTAGTTATTTCTATTTGGATTAATTTTAAACGATGTTTTCATGATTTTTTACCATTGTTTAGCCATTCTTTTTGGACATATTCCTTACTTTCTTCAATGATGGCTAGAATTTGCGTTCAAGGTGAGTTTCATTTTTGACACTTTTCTATGATAATTTATTTTGCATTTATTTAAGTGTGGTTTGTGCTTAATTTCTTAAGCTTAAGACAGAATTTATCATGGGTTAGTTGATCTGTTTGTTTTGGTGGATTTGATTGGATGTTTTCCAAGTTTTATTTGGACTCATCAGGTTCTGTCTAGATCACTTGTGTATAGGGGTTTTTTAATGAGTGCTACACACATGTGTTTTCACTTGCTTACTTTGGAGTTTTGCTTGAACGACACCATGTTCATATACTCCGGATTGATGAGTTGGCCACCAATTTTAAATGCTTCTTTTGGCATGATTAATGATCATTAGATGGCATGCATTGATTTTTATGATCAACTATGGTTTTCATGGATTTGAGAAGCTTCTATGCTTTTATCCATGGTTTTATAAATAAGGATCTTTTGATCTTTTGGATAATAGCATGTGCTTTGAAGGTAGCATTTGTCTTTGTTTTTTGCACGTAATTTTGGACTATGTTCCTTATACTTTTATACATATTGCAACTCAGATACCTACTTATTTATGTATCTAAGTGAGTTATCATTAGAAAGGCGCCAATAATTCAATTTCTTTTCTAATGATGTACTCAGAAAGAGTTATTCCTTGATGTAGTCTTAGGAATATAGAGACAGATTTTAGTATGTGAAAGTCTGGGATAAGGCCATCTTACTCCTTTTATACAGGATTTTATTCATATTTTCCTAGACGGCGGCATACTAGGGAGTTTCAAATTGTTAAGGTATGTATGGGTGGTATCATGGTGGTATGGGACACTAGTGATCCCTCACATATATTATCTTATGGGATAATTTGGGCTCAAGATTGTTGCCTTGCTTACATCACTTAGCATGTTGACCTCAACATTCAAAGACAATCTCATTTTCTAAATTCACTAGAAGTTATTGTGTGGGCATTCTCCAGATAAACTTCTTTTATCTATAGCCTGCATGTATTGATAAGTGTAATCTCGTCGGTATTATCACTTGTTGAAATCTCTTTCTTTAGAGTTCAACGAGTTTATCTTGTTGTGTTCAGATAAGGAAATTTAGATTTTTCCTTTGTTGGCATTTCTTTCTCTAGTTCCCTACTCTAGGTGATTTATACAATCAACCTGATGGTTTAAGGATGGACATATGTGACTCATCGAGACGCTGATGACTCTCTATGTTGATATGGGTAACTCAGGACGTCGATTATTCCATGTACAGATGTGGGTATGTCGGGACGTTGATGAATCCCTGGTTTCTGCTGTTATAATGCCATGTTTTTCTGCTTTATTCCGAATGCTTTACAACAACGAGGAAATTACTTTGAGTATAAATTCCTCTGATCATCCACAGTTTGATGGGCAAATAGAGCGTATGACTCAAATTGTAGAGGATATGCTTCGTACATATATCTCTGGAAAAACATCAAATTGGGAAAAATATCTTCCAATGATGGAATTTGCCTATAACAATTTTAAATATACAGCTATTGGTTTTAGTCCGTGCATACTTATGTATGGGTATCAACACACGACACCTATTGATGTTGGTCTTAAGGACATCGAGCTTGATGCATCGAGGGATTTCTTGCGTGATATGCAGGAAATACTGATCGAAGCTCAGGATAGGGCACGGTTCTATGCAAATAGAGAATGCTCAACTTGGTCTTTTGAACCAGGAGCATTGGTTTATTTAAAAGTTCCTAAAGATTCTTAGACTTTTCAACAAGAAAATGCTCGAATTTATCTCCTAGATATTGTAGTCCATTTCAATTTATACATTGGATTGGCACGGTTGCGTATGAACTCAAACTACCTCCACATGTTAGAGTTCATCCAGTCTTTCATATCAATAGATTGAAAGGGAAACTGGGAGGTGAGAATAACACAGTTACTCCTCAAGAACTCGTTCAAGTTGAAGAATTATCTTATGTTCCACATAAACCTCATAAGGTACTTGAATTCACGGAAAGGAAACTTTGTAGTTGACTAATCACACTGAGGTTAAAATTAGGTGGAAAGATAGGAAAATAGAGGATTCGACTTGGGAGTTAGTTTGAGATTATTCAACATAGTTCTCCTTCTTTTCATTGCAAGAGTGCAATGTTTTGAGAGAGGGGAAGTATGTTATATGCACGTTATGTGTGTATATACTAGGAGTCTAACCCACATTAGGCTTGTGAGCATGGGAGCATGGGAACAAGCTCTAGTGGAGCATGGGTTAGGACTAACCTTAAGGGTTAAGGTTAGGGTCAGGCATCCAAGGGTCACACATGGGAAATGGAGAGGCAAGAGTCACTTGAGGGCCCTCCTATATAATAGGGACATGGGGCACACTCAGGCTTGGGGCTTGTGAGGCCAAGGCTATGTTATCTTGAGGCTTAGGCTATGGTCTCTTAATGTTAGCTTGAGGCTAGGTTATGTTATGCTCTCTTGTGTAGAGGATCATATCTACTCATCTACCATTTCACACTCTTTCATGCTATTGGATTGGAGTTATACCTCTTAATGGTATGGGACATCAAGGTAAAGGTATGATGTATTTCATTATTATTCATGTGTGCATCCCTTGGGCTCGGGGGTGGTCGGGTGGATGAGTTTATGCTGATTTATGCATGTTTTTGCATAACAATTATCTAGAGAGATCTTAGGGTTTTAACAATTAAATACATTGAGAAAAATTAACAGGATTACATTAACAGGAGGGGTTTTTAATTCAACTTTAGAAAAAAATCCATTAGTTCATAAGTAAAGAGGGGTTGTTTTATTGGGTGGGGGAATTTTAGTTAAGGGGTTTTTTAAATACCTCTCTTGAATGCACGTGATACCTAGAGTTTTCTAGTAGTGCACCCCCCGAGCCTCGACTGTGTGGCTTTAGTTCTTTTTGTGTATCTTTGGAGAAGGCCGCCGCTGATGATGAGCATAAGCTCTTAAATACTTTTGATACACATCTACAACAAGCAATGCTGGCTTGCAGTTAGCTATGGACACCATGTAGGAGATGATGTTGGCTTGCAGTTGGTTACGGATTTGCATTTTGAGATGACCTGCTAAAGCTCTTGCCATGGATTTAAGTTGAAGCTTTCCTTGCCCACAAAACTAATGTAAAGCTTTCTCCCAAACTTGAGGATTCGTCTCTCTCTCTCTCTCTCTCTCTCTCTCTCTCTCTCTCTCTCTCTCTCTCTCTCTCCATTAACTCTACCGGAACCTCGAAAATCTTGAGCTCTTTCTCTCTCCATTAACTTTACCAGAACCTCAAAAATCTTGAGCTCTTTTTACCATTGGTGGAAAAAGTCCACATGAGAGAGTCTATAACCTTGACGTATTGAAGTCAATGGTCTTCATTCCCTTCTTAAAAGAGAGATAAATCTTCTCTTTTTGAGCATTTAGAGCCCCAAGCTACCACATCCTACCTGCTACTGTAGATATCACTTTTAAATTCAAACATACAACGTCGCATTGCTGCACTCAACATATATAGACCGAAGCAATTTCCTTGCCATCTGTTATGGTATATCTCATGCTTATTCTAGTTGGGAGGATGTCCATGGTTGCAAGGATGTGCATTCAATTCTTGGAGTCTTCCTACTTCCTTAGGAAGTAGGGTTTTTGGTAATCTTCCTTCAAAGTGCATTGGCTTGTTTTTATCAAAACCAATAATCTCTTTAGAGTATAATTCTCTATCTTTTTAAAGTGTGTCAGCTTGTTATCCAAAGTAGGCAGAAATTGAAAACTATGATCTTTCATTGAGATAGAAAAGATGCTCATTTTGTGAATGATAATGTATAATAGGAGGAGGACAACCACTTGTGGTTTCCATAGTATGTTAAATATCTACAATGATAATGTATAATAGGAGGAGGACAACCACTTGTGGTTTCCATAGTATGTTAAATATCTACAATGAGTGAGGATCTAGATGCGTTTTTTGGGTGGATTTATGATGGGTTATTTTGATCATGATGTGAGACTTTTGACTCAAGTCTTGCTACATCAACTATGGGTACTTTTATGGTACATTAATATTTTGGAAAGTCTCTTTAAACCAAATTTCATGTGGTGTTTTTTGGACAAGTTTGCTATGTTTTTTTTAGCAAGATGTGAGACTTTTGACTTGCAAAGTACTGTGAAGCCTTTGTAAGAGTTCTATAATGTTAATAAACTAGAACATGCTTTATAAAAGATTGCATTTTGATGTTTTGAGTTATGGTGTGTTTTCCTATGTAAGTTTTGAGAGAAATTGAGAGAAATGAACTTCTTCACAATTTGTAGAAGAAGAGGAGTTGGTTAGATATTTCATTAGCTTTCTCAAGCATTTGAACTGTTGTTGCCTTCCGCATGAATGCTATTTGAATAATCAACTACTAGATACATTCATGCTCCATGGACTTAACCATGAAGCAATCTACAATGGCTTAGTCATTACAGGGATCATTGCATGGGATGAAGTCACAATAAATGCCATCCAACTAGAAGGTAATCTAATGGTCAAGGGAGCCAAAGCATCAAATTCTAAATTTGTTGCTTCTAGAGTCACAAGACATAGCCCTTCTACAGTTAAAGCCCTTGCTAAAGGTAACACTTTAGCAGAGATGAATTTCATATATTTCATGAAAGTACTCTAAGAGGGAATGAAGGCCAATAGATCCCCAAAAAAATGTACATATGTATCTAAGGAGAGAGGTTCAATGGTGCTCAATTTGTTGACAAGGACATTCGACCATTGAGTGTCCAATCCAAAGGGCACACTATAATGGTAATTGTACTTTTTGTGGATGTTATGGTCATGATGCTTCATAGTGCCGCATGCATTTGCAAGCCCTCTCACTAATGCTTGCAGACCCCAGTAGTTGGCTTTACCAACTCCATCATAGCCACAAGCCATAATGCTCTGCAACACCTCAACCCAATGCTGGGTCTAGTCCTAAGGGCATGCTATAATGGTAATTGTACTTTTTGTGGATGTTATGGTCATGAGGCTTCATAATGTTGCATGTATTTGCAAGCCCTCCCTAATGCTTGCAGACCTCAACAATTGGCTTACCAACTCCATCACAACCACAAGCCATAATGCCTACTATAACACCTCAACCCAACACTGAGCAAATGGCATAGCAACCTATTTTACAAGGGAGATTTGTAATGCACAAAATGTGTTGTTACCTCCACCCATTTTGAGACCTCAACCTCCACCCCAAGGATCACACCATTGAATCAAATAGGTTTGGAGAAACCTTTTGAGTGTCTAGAATACAAGGTTGACTTGGATAATGCCTTACATGTCACTGTGAGGACTCCCTAGAGCTTTATCCAAACTACTATCTAGTTGATGCAAGAGGCAGAGTCAAACTAGTATACAAGCTAGCCATAGTAGGAAGAGGTCAAGACATCAAAAACTCCACTGTCAACAGAATGCCTCTTCAATTCTATCATTGTCAGGGATCACATCGTGTCTCTGAGTGTCCCATAAAAAACCAACCAATCACCCAATTTGCATCTTCCAGCATGCCACCCGCAACCTTTAATTGTTGTGGGATAGATAATTGGATCAAAGATTTCCCAATGAAAGTGGTTGCTACAAATTATTAGAATGGTCCTACCATCACAACTCTCAACATGATTGGAGTGGGTGGTTAAACTCAGACATCAATTCTGAGAAATCCTAACCCATCTGTGTATGTAATATCGAGATCATGGCTCAAAACACACCTGTTCAAAAAAGAAAGTAGAAAATCAGGCTACTTTAGTAGCGGGATCTAAAAAGAAGAGGGGCCATAGAAGAAATAAATCCATAAAAGGGGGTAAAATAAAGAAAACATAATGAGTGAACTTGGAACACTTGACAAACCAATTTACATGAATGATATTGATGAGGATTCCAATTCAACGGACACACACCTTGGTTCTGAGCAAACTAGAGACACTTAAATAAAAACTAAGGAGACCAAAAAGGAAGGGATGCAGGCCCTCAAGAAACCAAACAAAGAAAAACTTGGTTCATACCTTAACCCTGTAAAGAAATTGGAACAACTTCATGAGTTGCTCAAGGTATGGTCACACATACTCAAGAGGAGTTAGAACCAAGACATTGTTCATGCAAACAACCTACTAAAACTGATCGTTACCCACAAAACCTTCGATATACTGAGTGTCATCCTTGAGGTCAATGAGAACTCAACTATCCCACGCATGGATTCTCAACTCTTTTTATGAGAATGTTTGAGTATTAGAACCCTGAACCTGCTCGAGGTAGAAATTCCAATATCACCAGCATCCTTGTAAGATTCCTCCCTCCAGCTTTTGAGGTGTACAGGTGTAAGAACCTCCCCTTCTGATCTTGTAATTATTCCCCTCTCTGAAATAGAACAAAGATCCTATTTTACCCTATTTTGGCTTGGAGAGAGAAAATATCTAGAGAGAGATAATCTAAAATTGAGATATTTTTGAATATAAAAATCCTCCTAGTGTCTAAAATGGTTTCCCTTGAAAGAGAAATTCAAAAAGAACTTTCCACTGTGCAATTGAAATTAATTGAAAATGTGTATAAAGGACCTTAGCCTAAGGGTCTAGATTTTCAGAAATTTTTGGATTATGGTCCAATTAAGGTTCCTATGGGCCAATAGGATCAATCCAAGTGTGGGGAGGAGATAAATCCAATGAATAAAATAAAATACCCAAAAATGAGTAAATGCCCACATAAGATGAAGAGTTGACTGAGTACAAGGTTTATTGGTTAAACTATGAGATATTACTAAAAAAATGAGATATTTTGGTATAATGATACATTTTTGACACCTTGGTAAGGAGGGGGGGAGACTTCAAGGAGGTGCCTATTTCACACATGTGGTGGAGTTTTTAACTCAAAAAAACTGTGATATTTTTATCTCTCCTCTCTCCCGGATCAAACCAAATCAAAAGGGAGCCAAACTAGGTCCAAATCTTGTCCAAATTCACCCAAACTGAACCTGGAAATTATAAAACCTAGTTGGACTTGGTTAGAGGCCTCTCTCACCTATAAATAGATCCTTAGTCTTTTGTAAAAAAATTTGTTTATATTAAAATAATGATATTTTTTATCCCTTAAAAATCCTCCACTTTTGGAGAGAGTGGAGTCTCTCTCTCTCTCTTCAACCACCATCCTTGGAGTTTTCCTTTCAACATACTAACTAATTTATTGGTTGGGGGCTTTTTCTAAGATAGAGAAGCAAGCAAAAACAAGAGAAAAAGTGTAATTTTATGGTTTTTCTCTTCTATTCTCAATGTTTTCACTTCTCAACCCCTCTCAAGCTTGAGAAGTTTCTAAATTAAGTGTTTATAATGCAAATCAAGCTTTTCTTAAGAGTTGTAATGAATAATTAAGAAAAGTTTACATTTATGCTTAATTAGGATGCTTTTTATGTTTATCTCTCTCTCCCCCAAAGAATGGTCATTCCTATGACCAATTCTCTCTATTCAATTGATGCTTCTTATATGGAGCAATTCTCAATTCACATTATGGTAATCTTATGAGTTAAATCCATAAATTGTATTTAAGGTTAAAAGATAGTTATACTATCATAATTACATTACTAAGTCTTATTCTTTTCAAAAATATTAAAAATTGTCAGTAATAGCAACAGCGAAGCTATGGCAAAAATTTTAAGAAATTGATACATAATTCATTCTTATGCATAACGTGAAAAGAGGACTTCCTACCATATTCTAGGATTGAATATCCTAGGCTAAAAGAATGATTTTCATCCCATTCAATGGAAAACTAATTTTTAAGATTTATGTATAATTAAATAATTAAGAAAAGAGAAAATTATGATAATTTTATTTAAATGATAAAAGAGAAATTCCCATAACATTTAGAATTCAATCATTTAAATAGGAAGAGTGGAATTCTTAGCATATTGGAATTAATGGATATTTTATTTAAATTCAAAGAGAAATTTTAGATAAATTTATTTTATGCATGAGAAATATTTAAATGATAAAAGAGGAATTCCCATAACATTTGGAATTCAATCATTTAAAGCTCCTTAGTTACTACAAGAAAAACAGATTTGACAACATTAAAAGAAACTATAGGGAGGAGTAGCTCTGAATTTGATATGGATTCCCAATCTAAAGAAAGGGATGAAGTTCTTCAAAACACCAAGGAGAATCTTTGAAGATGGCGGGATGTGAACACTATGGAGAAAATAATTATAGAAGGCTACAAGAAAGAACAAATACTCTATGGCTCGAGTACATTGGTGTAGTAGACTTACATCAAAAGTTTATAGATGATTGGGGAGAGGAGTTACAAAAGGTCAAGTATTGTAGACCACCCCCAATTGATATATCTAAGGTGGAAGTCTCTGATGAACCAAAATCGAGTCACTCAACCAGAAGGAAACAAAATCATGAACTCGTATAGAAGGAACAAGATGCTAAGGTTATAACTGAAATAGATGAGGAAGGAAAGGAAAATAAACCTGATTTATGCCTAGCACGTGAGCATTACAAGTCATACACCATAGACTAATGCAATTTTATCGCATAACCTTAAACCCTTATAAATACCAATTTTGGGTGAAACATAGAGTTATTCTTGGGAATATATTGTCCAAAAGTGGTATTTCCACTGATGAGAGAGAAAAATCAAGGTCATCTTAGAATTACCCCCACCAACAAACTATAGGGAGTCTAGAGATTCATGGGCCATGTTGGCTACTACCATCGGTTTATTCTTTTCTATGTAGAAATAGCTTGTACTTTATACAAGCTATTGATTGTATTTATATGGACTGAGAAGTGTCAACAAGCTTATGACGCACTGAAGCAAGCCTTAGCCAGTGCTCCAATCCTACACCTAACTAGGATCTCATCGTTCATGTACACATTGATGCCTCTAATTTTGCAATTGGATGTGTCCTAGCACAGCAGCCAAGGGAACACAAATTGGACTATCATATTAGTTTTTCAAGCTGGCAACTAGAAGAGGCTGAAATAAATTACACCACCATTGAGCATGAAGGTTTAACAATGGTTTATAATGTAAAGAAAGTTTGGCATTACCTTCTTCTTGCTAATAAATTTGTTTTCTATGTTGATCATCAAGCCTTGTTATATCTGGTGGTAGACAAACCATGCTCCATGGGAAGGATCACAAGGTGGTTGGTTGATTCTTCTTGAGTTCAATTTTACAGTGGTTGTGAGGCCTAACAAGAAACATGTCATGGTGGATCATTTATCCCGTATACAAACCATGCTTGTTATATCTGGTGGTAGACAAACCATGCTCCATGGGAAGGATCACAAGGTGGTTGGTTGATTCTTCTTGAGTTCAATTTTACAGTGGTTGTGAGGCTTAACAAGAAACATGTCATGGTGGATCATTTATGCCGTATACCTAATGGTGAAGCACCAATCGAAGCTGATAATGAGTTACCAAATGCTACGCTATTCAAGGTTACCAAATGCTACGCTATTCAAGGATCACAAGGTGGTTGGTTGATTCTTCTTGAGTTCAATTTTACAGTGGTTGTGAGGCCTAACAAGAAACATGTCATGGTGGATCATTTATCCCGTATACCTAATGGTGAAGCACCAATCGAAGCTGATGATGAGTTACCAAATGCTACGCTATTCAAGGTTGAGACTATTCCAAAATGGAGTGAGAAAATCGTTAACTTTTTAGCTAATGGTTTTCTAGAAGGAAAGGAACTAAGAAAAGATAAAGTAAGAAAGTTGTTAAAAGAGAGTGCGACTTTCTAACTTAATGCTAGAACTCTTTATAGATGTGGTGGTAAGGATGACATACTAAGATGCTACCCCAAGGAGGATGAATACTATATACATCATCAAATAAGCATACCAAGAGGTAGCTGGTAGACACTTCGTAGGTGATATTACAGCAAGAAAAATTCTCCAATCGGGGGCATTGGTGGCCCGCACTCTTCAAATATTGTGCACTATTTGTCAAGGGATATTATGAGTGCCAATGAGTGCTCTTAAATTAAAAGAACTTAGATTATGACTAGCCTCCATAATAAGTAATGCATTATAAAGCACTTTACCATAAGGGCTAGGCAATTGAATGGATGTTTGTAGAGGTGCTATGTGCTCCTCTGTGTCTCCTTTAACTTCTCCCATGAATGCCTATGTGGATCCTAGAATAGCTTCTCGTTGTTGCTGATGTTGGATTTTCTTTTCTTTAGCCTCCTATCAAGCTTGAGCTTTCTTTAGTTCTGCTTTTTCCTTAGCAGCCTTCTTATCATGTGCAACCCACAATGCTTCCTTGGTAAGAGGACCATAATACTTTTCGAATTTACTATCATTAAGGAAACCTATAGTTTCAACTCCATCAAGGGTCTGAACATGTATAGTACCTTGTGGAGTAGCTTTGCAAACCCTAAATGGTCCTTTCCTAGTATATTTGAGCTTTTTCTTTTCACTATGGACCCCATACATGAGTACAAGATCTCTTACCTCAATCTCCTTGTCCTTGAGATTTCAGTCAAACCACTTCTTTCTTTGATTCTTTTTTGTCAACATGTTTTGCATTGCAATTTGTCTTTCCAATATAAGTTATTCTACAACAAACAATCGGTCAGCCAATTCATTACAGTCAAGAGAAGTGGCAACCCAAATCTACCTTGAAATGGGTTCCCAAAATTTCTTCATCTATACAACCTCAACCAACAAAGCAAAGAGGGCCTTAACACAATAATTGGCACAAGAACTCCAAATTACAAGTTACTCCAAAATGGATACCCAAATGCTTATTGAGAGCTCAAGTCTATCACGAGGGTAACCATTGTATTTGGATACTAAAACATAAATGTATGCCACTAGTCTCATTGCTCGCTACTTACAAATTCCGAAGTCTCCTCAATGATGGATAAAAGCTTCAATAGCTCAAATGCCAACAAAGGGAAAACTATTGTATAAAAGAACCTTCACCACCACCAATGCCCAAACAAGTCGATCCCAAAGAGAAACCCTATCACATGAGACATGGTGATTGATGCTGAAGCTTCTACATCACAAAACCATTGTTGGCTATCCAAGCCCCAACCCCATTGGTTTTCCTAGAGTGACCCACTATGTAAGGACAAATTGCCTTACCCCGTTGCAAGTGTCAACTCCATTGCTCATCTATAAAGGAAAACCCATAAGCTCCATCTGGTCTTATGAGAGCTCTTTACCACCATTAAAGCTAGAAATTGACATGCCACAACAAGTAGCAAAGGGCGCGCCTAACCAACAAACACTGATGGAGCACAGTTGAAAGGGATGGTTATAAAAAACCTATAATACCTTTCGCAAGGTCAAGGTATGAATAATAGAAAGTAGGAAGGAGGGACTTATGCTATTATTATTACAGTTGAAAGGGATGGTTATAAAAAGCCTATAATACCTTTCGCAAGGTCAAGGTATGAATAATAGAAAGTAGGAAGGAGGGACTTATGCTATTATTATTACTTTTACCCTCCATGTTTTTCTCCCCAACAAGTTCATATCCATATCAAGAGGGAGCTTGTTGTTGGAAAAAGTTATTCCATGATAATATAGCTTGCACCAACAATGTACAACAATATAGCAACTATATATATATATATATATATATATATATATATATATATATATATATATATATATATATACAAAAAATCTGACTAACCATAAAAAAATAAAATAAAATAAAAATATAATGAGAAAGAGCACATGTCAAATAAGTGAATGAAGTACGACTCTGTTGGTGACTACAGACTATGAGCATGGACTTTTTGTGGATCGATATGAGTGACTCTATCTTGGACCCAGATTGCCTAGAATGGTACTATCAAGCATAACTAAGTATTCCTTCTTTATTACAAATCCACTCACACTATTTTTATGCACAACTAGGGGAGTGATTTTGTGGAGCCACCTTTGTGGACCTATTTTACCTACAGTTTCATCTCCTTGCACCATGTTTGTGAGAGCATCACACTTTGTATGCATCGTCCTACTTATGCTGGCACTGTAGAACTTATTTTAGGCACTATGGGACATGACTATTATAGTCCATGGTAGGAGACGACGTGATGATGTGAGTGTACTTTACCCAGTGGTGGGAGAACCTTGTAGAGTAGTAGGAGAGGAGGGCAAGAACTTGTGCACTTATACCATCATTCTATGAAATAATGTTACCCACTCCTTGTCCCTTTTGGAGCATGGTGGGTGATTTCCTAGACAGCTTAGCTCGCGGTAGCTACTTAGCTCACATAGCTATGGTACCCATGCCATATCATAGTGAGGATGCACTCAGACCATTGCCTCATATACCAAAGGAGATATATATAGTAGAAAAAAATCCCAAGTGAGGGGGAGAATCAACCTAGTGATGTTGTAAGATTCCTCCCCAACCCCTCAAGATGTCCAGTATCTTCCCATGTAATCAAATCCCTCCTCAAAAATATAAAAGATCTTGTTTTTACCCGTTTTTACCTAGAGAGAGAAAATATTCTAGAGAGAGGTTATTCAAATTTTAGATATTTTTGGATGGAAAAATATCTCTTCTTATTATTAAAATAAATTCTCCCAAAACAGAAGTTCAAAAAGATTTTCAGAAGGTGCATTAGAAATCAATTATAATCTGTTCAAAAGGCCTTATCCTAGGGGTCTAGATTTTCTGAAAATTTTAAAATAAGGTTTTGAGGGGCCAATCAGATTCATCCAAATGTGTAGAGGAGATAAATAGAAGAAATAAAGAAAATCCCCCGAAAAATGAGTAAATACTCACATAAGATGAAGAGTGGACTAAGGACTAAAGGAAATACTAAAATAATGAATTTTTGACACCTCAGATGTGGGGATTCCCCCTCATGAAGGAGGTGTCTATTTCACATGTGTGGTGGAGTTTTAAATTCCCAAAAATTGAGATATTTTATCCCTCCTCTCTCCTAATTCAAGTCTAGTTCCAAAAAGTAAGCTAAACTGACCCAAAAATGGTCAAAAATTGACCAAACTGATCTGGAAGATTCTAGAATCAGTTGGTTGAAAGCTCACTTTTTCCTATAAATAGAAGCCTCTCCCTTTGTTGAAGCTTAATAGTGTTTTATGCACTGTTACTCTACTCCTCCCCAGAGCCAAAAACTGTGAATTTCTTAATAATTCATTAGTTTTTGACCTTTTCCTCTTCTAAAGAACTGGTGGCCACTCTTGTTGCAAACAAGAGTAGATCCCTCAAACCATCAAGCCAAAGGAAAGCTCCCAGAATTTCATGTAAGCTAGAAATCTTACTTTTTCTTATTCTTTTAATGGTTTTCTAATTTTTTTGTTATCTTTAAAATGATAATCTAATGCTATGCCTTACTGGAAAGGCTTTCCCCCTCTCTCATTCTTAAATTCAGCCCTTCTTTATCCTAGTTAAATAATCAATTTGTTTGAATTAAACTTTTCATATTGTTTCTCTTTTAAAAGTGGAATTTGATTAGTTTAGAATGCTTTAAATCAATTGGGGATAATTTTTAAGTAAATTAAGAATACGAAAAATTAAAAAATGGTCAACCATACAAAGGAGGTTATGGCAAAATTTTCTTAAATTTTTGAAATAAGTATTACCTTTTATTATTCAAAAAGAGTAATCTCCATCGTTTGTGTATTCCAAAAGTGTTATTTTCATTCTATGCATAGGAAATTGAATAGTAAAAATATTTTATTACAAAAGTGTTATTTTCATTAGATTTAAATTCTATGCATAGAAAGATGCATATTGATTATTTTTTTATTATTATAAAAGAGTGATTTTCATTAGATTTAAATTCTATGCATAGAAAGATGCATATTGATTATTATTTTTAATTATAAAAGAGTGATTTTCATTAGATTTAAATTCTATACATAGAAAGATGTATATTGGATAATTTTTATTATTATAAAAGTGTTACTTTCATCAATATTGATTTTTATGCATAAAAGAATTTTTTTTATTATAAAAGTTTTACTTTCATCAATATTGATTTTTATGCATAAATAGATGCATAAAAGAATTTTTTTTATTATAAAAGTGTTACTTTCATCAATATTGATTTTTATGCATAAATAGATGCATAAAAGAATTTTTTTAATTGCAAAAGTGTTGCTTTCACCAATATTGATTTTTATGCATAAATAGATGCATAAAAGGATTTTTCTTTTATATATAAAAATGTTATTTCCATAGAAGTTGGATTTTATGCATAAATTGATGCATACAGAATTTTTATATCAAAATAAGAGTTCTCTTCAATCCTATGTTTAAATCCCATGAATATTGGAAAATGAATAAGTAAATACTCAGTGAAGGAAAATTATACTGTTTCATATTCTCTAAGATGGTAATGAGAAAATTCAGAAAAACTATCGAAGTCAAAATTTTAGATAAATGATTAATTTATTCCTCATAAGAATTCGACTAGTTTTGAATTCAGTTAAGCAAAATACTCAATGAATGAAATTCAGTAAAGTAGTAATTGAAGCAAAATACTCAATGAATTCAGTTAAGCAAAATACTCAGTAAAGTAGTAATTGAAACATTACCCTTCAAGAAAGATAGTTCAGGGAGAACCTTTCCAAACTCAAACCCTGAATCAGACTATGACCAAGACGTAACTCCTTCATCGTCGTCAGTTTCAAGAAAAGACGATGTGACCAGTTCAATAATCTACACTCAAATCACCCACCGAATCTGAAACTAAGATGAGACCTTTGATTTTGATCTGAGGATCAAGAATTCAGAATTCGAGGAATTTTGCTTGGGAATCTAGACCTGTGATCTAGAAGTCTTGGGATACAGATTTAAGATATACCCATTGTATTCAAAAAGAAAATCAAAACTGAAAACTTGCATAGAAACCCTGTTTTCTTAAAAGACTGTCTTACACCAGAATGCTAGAGGGAGCATTTGGTATATGTGTTTTCTAAGGGAAGTTTGGTTGCAACAGTTGGCAGGGAGTGTTCAAAGGACGGCTCATGCGGCAAAAACCTGCCCAGGTCTTGACCAGCCTGGGTATGGTGTAAAATGGTGTGCTTCCGGTACGATGGGCAAGGGCAGACGAAGTGGTCCCTAAGTGAAGTGCCAGGACACCTAAGGAGGGTATATTTTCTGAAAATGAGAAACATTTGGCATCTTTCAAAGATTCCATAAAAAAGGTTCGGTTTTTACCTCTTTTGCTTGCGGTGCTTAGGACACCCATGCGTATGTCGTGGAAGATATATATATATGTATGATGACGAGAAAATTATTATAATCTGTTACTGGATCTCGTTGGCTGACCTACTGTCTCAAAACAAAGTCCAGAGTGATACTGTTTTGTGAGAAACAAGGATTGAATAGAAATTTTGAGTTATGACATCCGTAACCAATAATTGTTTGTCAATGGATTGTTTTATAAATTAAAGTTTAAAGAGGAGTGTGCGCGTATTTGTATTCTAAAACAAAAGTTAAGAAAGGCATTCAATTATGGGTGGGTGAGTACTTGTCTAGTTCTACCAATTCTAGTGGTTGGGCGCGATGGCTAACCCATGGGACAAATGGAATCAGCAGAGTTTTAATAATAAAATTCATCAATAGGAATACGCTTAGAACGCGAATAGTTAAATAATAACCTGAAGACTTCTCAAATGAATAGATCAACGGCTGTGCGTGATTCAATTAGGAAAAAAGCGTTGATTCCTTCAAGATAAGTTTGTAATAGTTTCCCTTCTATCTGGTTTATTCAGATGAAGATTAGTTCAGTATCTTGACCTCGTTAGAAAAATTCGTTAAGAAATTCAAAATGGTGGAATCGTCCCCGTTTTCCAGGCATAGGAAATTTTCCCAATTTCAATTTTCGGAATGACCACCAGCTTAGTCTCGTGCTCGAACATTCGAGGGCGAGGCCTCGAGTGGGAAACCCTACCCCGTGCAAGAGGGTGCTTCTTCCGCTGTGCCAACAATCGGAATCCAATGCGCGGAGAGGGCAGTGGGATCCCACAGATGTAAAATCAGAGCATGCTTACAAGCTATGGTTATCTAATGATGAACTTGCTAGATGAGTTTGATTTACAGGTCATTGAGGTGTAGTCGTGCAAACCGGATCTAGATTTACAACTTACACGGGACATGCAACCTTGATATGGACTGGATTTTCCCACTTGCCCAAGTGTAGTCTACACCTATCCTCAACTAGACTACACCTATCCTCAACTATTGCTATTGTTTTCAATTTTAATCTTTTTTATGATTCTCCATTTAGTGTTTGTTTGAGTGCTTTTCTTGCATTGTTATGTGACTGGTCTATCACTTTTTTAATTATTACTTGGATAACCATTTAAGATTTTGTCCTAGTTCAATTCTTTCTAAGATCGACCTCCTTAAAGTATGCCAAAGGAGTTGTCAAGTACTCCACCTTCATTAGTGTGCCTGAATAGAGCCTTCTACATGAATTTAGTGTTTGTTGTAGGGTGGCGCACCCAACTTTTACATTTTAATCTTTTTATTAAAAGTAAAAAAGTAAAAAAATCAAAATAGGCTTGTAGTAATCACTACTCAATTTCATTTACAAGGCTAGATAATAGCTAGAGATGGTTTCACCAAAGTGGTAGTGTGTAGAGACTAAGGTCATAACCTAAGGCACGCTTTTTGCTCCATCTTAGTTTTGATTGAAATTAGAACAACCTTAATATTACCCTTGTCTTAACTAGAAAAAATTGACCAATTGCAAAAATCTCTCCTGAATACTTCATTAGCTGTTTGCATTATGCTTAAATTTCAATCATTGTCCACAAGAACACCTTACTTATTGTACCATGTTTGCATTATGCTTAAATTTCAATCATTGTCCAAAAGAACACCTTACTTATTGTACCATGTTGCCTTGTAGACCTTCCAAGACCTCCAACATTTACAATGCCAACATGTATCCAGCATCATCCTCACACATCTTCATCAACATATTTTGAGGACAAAATCTACATGGGGAAGGGAGTATGTTAAACCTTGCCGGGAGACCTTTATGGCATTGATGCCGGCCACCACATCAATTTGACCACTTTGCCGAAATGTGTGGAATTCACTTGAAAACAATGTTTTGTATATTTTATGTGTGTGCTGACCGCTTGTATATTAAAGACGTACCACCAGATTTTAGGTGGAGAGTGCTAGCTTTAGAATAGGTATTACACTAGCTAGAGTGACCAAATGAGCCTAAGGACCAGACTTTTAACTTTGGTTGCCCAAGAGTGTGAACCCTAGAGGTGACCACCTAAAAAACCTAAGATGTAACTCTCATGACACATCCTTTTATGCTAATTCAATTGAGTGCTCTTCTTCTCTATGTACTACCTTATGCCATTGCTTACTTGCTTGTGTGAGCTCTTATGTGTGCTTGCTTGCTTGCATGTGAGAGAGTGAGTGTGAGAGAGTAATCTGTGAGGAGGGTCGAGCTTTCTTTAGAGTGCGGCAGTGGTGGCGGTGGAGTGGAGCTTTGGAGTGTGGTTGTGCGGAAACATCATCTCCTACAAGAATCCCAAGCACAAGTATTCATGAGGTGAGTGAGATACCTTGCCCATGCAATTGTGAGCTAGGTCATGGAAGATTGGCTTCTCGATGGCGTTTGAGCTGTTTTATGCTCAAGAGTGTGGTTGGGCAAAGCCCCATGACATTGTTTTGTTCCTGCACTCTTTCTATGGTGCAAGGGTTTCTAAATAGCAATGAATAAAGAGGAAGTTAAGCTACTTAGGCTTAGGATTAATAACCTTTTAATCATAAATTAGTGAGCTTAACAAACCTTTAAAATGATAAGAGAGGTTCAGGCCTAGCTCTCCATTCTTACTTCACCATTCGTGAATCCGACACCACTAGCGTGTCACCATGCTCGAAAACCCCTATGGCATAGTTGATTCTGTCCAATTTCATGCAAGCTTGTTGATTTTGCATTTTTCCCCAAAAAATAAAGTGCCGATGTAGGTCAATTTACGTGTAATTAAGCCCATTTTGTCTTGATTCCTTCTGGTTGTATGTTTGCTATGAGGTGCTCCACACACTCCTAAGACTTTTTTCCAAATGGTAAAGAGGTTGAGCAATGGCAACCTCTCCACTAGCACAAATGGTTTTATAGCCATAAACTTTTATGGATAAGATGAGCTAATAGAGATTTAATCTTATTAATGTTGTATAATGATAATGAGATAAAAGGGATGTCATTGGCTCTAATACCAAGTTAATAGAAGTGGATTTGAAGAGGGTATGAGTGCATAAACATAGGAAATGAGAGGTATGGTGGATGGAAGATGGAAGAAACATAATTAGAGCATAATGTTGATGCTCATGAAGATATGAATTAAGGCTAATCACATACTCACATTGTTTTTTACATTATGAAAATGAGTTTGTTACATCCATTTGTAGCTCTCATAGAACTCTCATTCACATGCTTCATGCACACATGTGCAATCCATGTGTTCATAAATGCCCACATGCCTTGTGCACCCTTGCACCTTCCATGTGCCTACCACTTTTTGACCTTTGACTATCTTTTACATTTATCCATTCATATCCTCTACAAACCTTAGCCTTTATCATTCCAATTTCATGCCATCCTAAGCTTCATCTACCTTACTCCCACATACATGTGCCCCATATATGACATGATGGGCACCATACTTTGACATCTTTTGTAAGCATGGGCAATCATGTAGGTGAGTGATGAATAGATGGGCTTGCCTATAGCTAACCATCCAAGATTTCCTTGGGGTCGACAAAGTTAGTGTTGAAATCAAAAGAGGGAGAAGGAAAGTCACTCTCGATTAGTGGTGTGTTAGTTTCTCCCTTATTTTGATTATCATATATACTAGATATATAGGAGGTTATGGGAATAAACATCGGCGGTGGTGGGTAGGTGTTGTCCTAATCTTCTTCTTGCTTATCCTTATTCCCACATTGGAAGGTGGTGGTAGCTTCTTAGTGATGAAGAAATTGTGAAGAAATTGTGAAGGGCATGGAGATCCTCTTCCTCAAGGAATCAAGGGTACTCTATGTGCACTTGATTCCTTGATTCCTCAAGGAATCAAGGGTACTCTATGTGCACTTGCTTAAAATCATACACTAATGATGTTTGTAGAGTACAAAGGTGTTGTGCATTGATGGTATCAAAAAGTTTAAGAATGCCATAAGGGTGGTAAGTTACAGAATCACGGGTGAGAATGGGGATATAGTGGGTCGAGGGCCATTGGCATGCTGAATAGCAATGTAGCAAGGTTAATTTTTGATTGGGCATGGTTTTGATGACTGTGATTCTGCAGTCATGACAATTATGTAGACTACAAAATCAAGGTTTCCCATATTGTACTTCCTTGATTTGGAGGGTTGAAAAGAGCTTACCTAGGCATGTGCCTACCCATTGGTTGGTTATTCAGGCACATTGATGAGAGGGGAAGAAATTTAGAGGAGATTTGCTTCTTATTGACATAAACCCAAGCATACCTTGTGTTTGTCACACACACACATGCAGATTTTGATAGACATTAAGAACACAAAAGAAAGAGTAAGAAGGAAAAATATTCTTCTACCTGGAAAGAGATGTGGGTAGTGGTGACTAGTGGTTTTTGTGATGTAGTAGGTGCAAGTGCAATTGCTCGATGAAAATGTGAAGCTTGGAAACTTAGAAAATGAGAAAAATGATTAAAAAGGAAGGACAAATCACTTATTTATAGCTGGAGGGATCACGGTGTTAACCACATATTGGTTTAACACATTCTTACGACAACTATGTTTGCACACTTATGTAATGGATGCACGTACTATATTGTAAATCCCGTCATTTGATAAGGGAAACACCCTAAAGATGCTCCCAAGTATTGAGCTTTGAAGGACAGAGAAGAGGATCTTGGTCAACTAGCCAAACCATAGAGAAAAGCCTTGTAACTATGTTTTGGGTGCCTCGGGTCACTTACTCCTAGGCAGCCTAGTGGGAAAAGGCTTGGAACTACAAAAGCTAATTTCTCTTGTTTTTCTAACTCATTCTCCCATTTGTGCAATGAATCACACATAATCCTGAAATTTTAGTTTATGGGTATGTGAGGTTCTAGAGGAGTTGATGATGTATTGTAGGGATTATTTATGGCCTCCAAGATGGATTTGGGTAAATATAGTGTGAAATGATTCTAGGGACTAAGAATCATGGGCATGATTCTACAAAATCATGGTGATGATGAACTTGACTAGATTGTGAGAGCAGAGTGGCTTCAAGAGGGTTGTTAGTAGTGTTAGAACTTAGTTAGCATGTTAATCCTCTAGATTTTCTTCTGTTGTTGCAGGTTCTTCATTATATCTTTACTGGCTTGATTGGTTAAACCCAAGTATATCTAGATGAACCTCTTGATGTAGAAGGGATTTTTTTATAAAACCCTTGTAGTTCTTTCGTGGAATACAACAACTCTTACTGCATCCATCGAATCAACCAGTCCATAGAATCTATTAGCAAGTTCTTGTGTGAACATGTCATGTTTGGACATGTGTTCTTGGGTGTTTGCTACAATAGCCCTTGGGGGTAGAAAATTATGTAATTTACCTATTTTACCTCAGTTTGATTGGCATCTATGTTGGTTGGGAACGTTTTTGTGGCTTCCTTAGTCACATCTTCAGTGAGCACGGGTTTACATCGCCAATATGACTTAAACTTGACCTTTTGGCCACAAGATTAGTGAAGTCCAATTTTTGACTTGGATTCTTTTTGGGCACTCACATCTTTTTTATTACTTCGTTGATTTCCTAACAAGGACCCATTCTTGCCTTCCTTGTCCTTTCCAAGTTTTTCTATTTGGGTTTGGTGTTGTAGTTTGGTTATTAGTGGTCGATAGCGAGGTTCTTGTTGCTGATAGATGATTTTCCTTCATTGCTTCATTGTTTAGGTACCTAAATCTTCCTGTTCCCTTCATGGTATCCATGTGCCTTTAGTAGTTGTTTGGGAACCAAAAATTTATAAACATGAGGCTTTTTTCTTTTAAAGGTTTGCTATGAGGTGGGACTCTTGCCTTTTCCTAACACAGAAGCTTCCTTTCTTTGGGGCACTTGCGGTGTTTCTGGAGCGGGGAGACAATAATGTCCTTAGTGGCTCTAGCTATTCAGACTTCAGATTGTTGCTTGAGTCCAAGAAACTCCATAATGGCAACATATATCTAGATCCTCTATATGATAAGCGTGCCATCACTTTGTTCGAGTAGCATCTCCTCTTCCAAGGCACCTACAGGCATTACAAAAACCTTACATGGCCAAGGGTTATTTCTGGTGGTAATATTCTTTTTGAATTTGCAAGGCCCCTATTATTTTTGTATGCACACCACACCCTTGATTTTGGCTATTATCCATTCTATCTTTGGCTTGTTTAGTTTCACCCATGTCTCATACAAGAGTAAGTTGTGACTTACTCCCAAGTCAATCATAGCAAGAAGATTTGTGGCTTTTTCCTCAATAGAGAGTCTAGATTTGAGACAAGAAGGTTCTATCTCAAGGTCATCTTTTTCGATTAGGGTTAGAGTAGCCATGTTTACTCTTAATATCCATTCTATCTTTGGCTTGTTTAGTTTCACACATGTCTCATACAAGAGTAAGTTGTGACTTACTCCCAAGTCAATCATAGCAAGAAGATTTGTGGCTTTTTCCTCAATAGAGAGTCTAGATTTGAGACAAGAAGGTTCTATCTCAAGGTCATCTTTTTCGATTAGGGTTAGAGTAGCCATGTTTACTCTTAATATTAGCCTGTTTTATTTTGCTTTAGCTTTGGCAGCCCTTGCCTTAGCCTCCTCTTATGCCTCTTTCTTGAGTCTCTCTTATTTCAACATCTCTTGTTTCTTTTTGTTTGACTGTTTGTAGGAGGCAATTGATGTATTGGTAATTGTAGTTGTTGTGTGACTGACGTGGGTACCTAGACATACTTGCATCATGGCTCCCAAGTTGCATACAATGCACACAACACATCAATGGGCAATGCCTCAATTGAGGACACTCAGTGCTTGTGTGATTTTGTTGACATATTGAGCACCATACTAACTCCTATGTGGATACATATGCTGGTTCATGGGCATGTCCCTTATCTCCTTTAGCTTTATCTTATCTAGAAGCGCAGTTCATAGCTTATATAAGGTCATATCCTTTATTCGTCTCTATGAGGTTGTCATGTTGAGCACCAAACTAACAAACCACACACAGTGGTATGTCAAATACCAAAAGTAGAGTAGAGTACTTACCTTGTCATGGGGATGATGATTGCATCTTGTTTAGTGCTTCTTAAGGGAGGACCTCCAACATTACAGAAGCTTGTTGTTGAAGTTCCCATTGTTGTGACCTAACGTGCTGTCCACTCACAACTTTGTAGCTATGGTAGGGGAGAAAAATAACCTGCAAGCGTACACTCTTAATTTCTCACTTTCTCCCACATAAACTTCATAAAATCAACGAAGAAGAAGAGGATAAGAGTCTGCACAAGAGCAAGGAAGAATAATTGGATAAGAGTCTCCAACACAAGAGCAAGGAAGAAGAAGTGGATAAGAGTCTATACAAGAGCAAGGAAGAAGAAGAGGATAAGAGTCTATACAAGAGCAAGGAAGAAGAAGAGGATAAGAGTCTCCACAAGAGCAAGGAAGAAGAAGAGGATAAGATTATGTAGAAAAGCAAGGAAGAAGAGGATGAGAGTTTGCCCAAGAGCAAGGAAGAAGATTTGGATACACACGTGTGCACACCCGCATATGCACTAATGCAAATGCACACTCTCTCCCCCTACATACACACTCTCACACATATATATTATATGTCTCTCTCTCTCTCTCTCTCTCTCTCTCTCTCTCTCTCTCTCTCTCTCACACACACACACATCCTCCCCGTCTCTTCTCACACACACACTCCCACACACATAAACTCTATCTCACATACACACATGAATGCACATACACACATACTCTCTCTCTCTCTCTCTCTCTCTCTCTCTCTCTCACACACACACACACACACACACACACACACAAATATAATATTATGTTTTATTATATTTACACACATATACTACATGCGTACGCATATATGTGTATTGATATATATATATATAAATTTATATATACATGCGCATACACATATAATTTTAATCAATTAAATTTTAATGGGTGGGGATGTGTGGTGAGGTGTGGTCACTCTCAAATAAATGCATCTTACATGTAATGGGTGGGGATGTGTGGTGAGGTGTGCTCACTCTCAAATAAATGCATTTTACATGAGAGAGAGAAAGAGATACACACCTACACATTGAAGTTTTCATCCTCATGAAGCTCACTTTTAAGAGGGAGGCCTCTATTTTCTTTCTCAAGGAAATCATTAGATAAGAAGGGATAACTCTCCTTTCAAAAAAATACATTGAGATGAAATGAGAGAATTCAAGACAATGTGAATCCCTCCCCTTTCTCAAGGGATAATTTTAGCAGCAATTTCTAAAATCTCAATGTCTCATTCTCTTTCTAGGTCCCCTTTTACTCTCTCTCTCTAGGCCTTATCTCTCTCTATCTCTTTAGCGAGCTGTTTCTAAATTTGGAAAGCGATTTTCTAAAATCTCAATGTCTCAATCTCTTTCTAGGTCCCCTTTTACTCTCTCTCTCTCTAGGCCTTATCTCTCTCTATCTCTTTATCTCTCTCTACCTCACTCAATAATCTCTCTCTACCTCTCCCTACCTTACTCTACCCATCCACATCTCTCTACTTTCCTCTCTACCTCTCCCTACCTTACTCTACCCATCCACATCTCTCTACTTTCCTCTCTCTCTACCTCACTCAATAATCTCTCTCTACCTCTCCCTACCTTACTGTACCCATCCACATCTCTCTACTTTCCTCTCTCTCTCTACCTCTTTCTACCTCTTTCTTCACCACTTTCTACTTCCTCTCTCTCCACCTCTTTCTTCACCACTTTCTACTTCCTCTCTCTCTAACTTCCTCAATAATCTCTCTCTACCCCTCCACCTCTCTCTACCTCCCTCTCTCTTCACCTCCCTCCTCTCTTTACCTCCGTTCTTTCTCCACCTCCCTCCTCTCTTACCTCCGTCCTTTCTCCACCTCCCTGTATCTCTACCTCCCTCTCTCTATCTCTCTCAATAGTCTCTATTTGCCTCTTCCTACCTCACTCTACCCCCCTCTCTCTTCACCTCCCTCCTCTCTTTACCTCCGTCCTTTCTCCACCTCCCTCTCTCTATCTCTCTCAATAGTCTCTATTTACCTCTTCCTACCTCACTCTACCCCTCCCTCCTCTCTCTTCCTCCTTGTCTCCACCTTCCTCTCTCTGCCCCTCCCTCCTCTTTCTTCCTCCTTGTCTCCACCTTCCTCTCTCTGCCCCTCCCTCCTCTTTCTGCCTTCTCTCTCTACCTCCCTCAATAATCTCTCTCTACCCCTCCCTCCTCTCTAGCTCTTTTTGCCTTCCTCTCTCTACCTCCCCCAATAATCTCTCCCTACTCCTCCACCTTGCTCTCTCTCTCTCACTCTACCACCACTTGCTACCTCTCTCTACCTCTACATGCCCCCTCTATCCACCTCCCTATATCTCTCTCACTCTACCACCACTTGCTACCTCTCTCTACCTCTACATGCTCCCTCTATCCACCTCTCTCCACCTCCCTCTCTCTACCACACACATACAGACACACATCACATCACAATTCAAGTAAAGAATCAAACCACCCCATTTTAAAAAAAATATTATGGTGGACCTAGTTTTGATTAACGAAATATATTTGTACCAAATGTAGAGCTCCATGAGGGCTATAAACTCACAACACTCGTTGAGGATTGTAATGAGAACTAGACTCTTGTTGATGCTTATTTTGTGTGTTTCTTTATCTCTATTAGTGCTAAGTATCCTCCTTAATCAAATATGATCATGTTGACTTGCTATGAGCCTACCTAGCTTAGCATTTCTCAACTACTAGAAACTCCCAAATGAACACTTCAACTAATGACATAACACGTGGTGGTAGACATGGTAGGTATCGACCAAGCATTTCAGAGGAAGCTGTAAAAGGAATTCAGAAATCACTTGAAGGGAATGCAATTGTCACACAAGAGAAGGTGATTATGCCTGGGGTGTGTATGAGATTTTTTTGGGAGACTTAAGGAGAAAATTTAGAAGTAGTGAGTTATGAAGTTCACATCAAAACCCACCCATCTTGTAATTTCCCAGAGTTTGAAAACAAAAAGCCATATTTAGCATGTAAGCAAATGTATTTTGTTTACTTATGGGTGATGGGATTAAGTCAAAACGAGAATATGTTTATCCATCAGCCATTTTATAAAAAATAGAAGTGATGGAGCAATGCATCAGACTTTGAACGTGATCATCATAAAAGGTATTATTTGGAGTTCTAATGTCATCATTTTGGAGTGTTATTATAATTTATGTTAGAGGACTGCCATGGTGAAGTGGTAATGTTTCTATCCAGACGTACTCAACACCTTTTACCTTTTGATCAATTTAATAATCAACAATGGAAGAGAGAGAGAGAGAGAGAGAGAGAGAGAGAGAGAGAGAGAGAGAGAGCAAAGGTACGTGTGTTTTGTACTACATGTTTAGAAACATGCCTGCATGTTTTCATTTCATGTCTGGTGGCAAAGAAGGTGTGGGATTTCCTTTCTCGCGTATGGACTCCGTTGACAGATAGGCCTGTAAAAGTTAAAGACTAGATTTTTAGCAAGATTCCAAATGGGCTAGATAACCCATAACATTTAGTTTTCTTTCATTTTTTTAGGTGGACAGGTTTGTGGCATATCTAGTTAACTAGGAATGCCTTCATATTTGATGCAAAAGTTGGTATTACAGCTCACATAGCTCACGTAGGTCATATAAAAGGGCTACTATTGTGGCAAGTCTCTTCCTTTGCGCGGTCAACTCATTTGGTGGAGAATGACATGGCTATATATTGGATGAGGGTACTCCGAGCTACATCTGTGGTTTGGAGTAATTAGTGAGGGAAAGCTAATGCATCACATGGCGACCATGTGGCCATTTGTAAAGTAATAGAGGTACATGATCAAATGTGAGGGGGAATAACTTACCGTTTGTAGGAGAGAGCAATAAGTGCATCGCCTGTGCATCTTTGGCATCCCATCTGAGTTGTTCCGGTGTAGGAGGAGCAGGTACACTACCAGTAGAACCAGATTCACTAGTGCCAAACAACGAATCCAGAGGATGTGCTGATAGATGAAGGCCTAGCAGGCCGAGTGGTGTCAGGACCAGATAGATACATTCACAAGTTCTTTGCCACTAAAACATGATGCATCATATATACCCACATGGAATAGTTGGTTTCATCCAACTTGTCCTCAAACGAACATGTCAAATAATTCATTGGTGTTTTTGAACATATTACATAATAAAACAATATACATACTAAAGTATATCTGACACATAGGAATTACCTACAAGGGAGTCAAAGTACTTCAAATGTTTGTAGAGGAAAATGAAAACTTACCAAAAGTAGGTTGCAAAATCAATAGGAGCGGAGTTGGATGGGAGGCAACAGGTCGGAATCAGTTGACCAAGACTTGATGTGAAATCAGCAAGATGGAAGTAGACATGCAATCAATAGGTCTAATGCTAATGTGGAGACATCAGGCACCTAACGTTGACATGGAATCAATAGGATTGATGCTAATATGGAGACATCAGGCCCGATGCTGACGTAGAGATAGATCTGAAGTTGACGAGTTATTGGCAAGATGGAAGAAGCTGACATAGAATCAGCAGGTCTGATGCTGACGTGGAGTCAGCAGGTTCGAAGGTGACATGGCATTGGAAGATCTAAAGCTGACGTGAAGTCATTGGGTCTGATAATGCCGACATGGAATCAGTAGTTCTGAAGGTGACGTGGTGTCAGCGCAGCCGAAGCTAACATTGAATCAGCAGGTCTAATGTTGACATGGAGTCAGCAGTTTCAAAGGTGACATGATGTTAGTAGATCTGAAAGCTGACCTAGAGTCAATAGGTCTAATGCTCATGCAGCCTCAATAATTCCAATGCTGACGTGGAGTCAATAGTTTCGAAGTTAATGTGGCATCAACAGATTTGAAGATGACATGGAGTCAGTAGGTTTGATGCTGATGTGGTGTCAACAATTCCGATGTTGATGTGGAGTTAGTAGTTTCAAAGCTTATGTGCTATCAGCAGCAGCAGATTCGAAGCTAACGTGGAATCAGAAGATCTCATGTTGACTTGACGACAAGAGATCGGAGTTAGTAGACATGTAATCTGACTATACTGAAAGTAAACCTAGCTAGAAAAGTAAACTCGGATGAATTTATAGAAGCCTACCAACCCAAGGAATATCTGTAATTCCTCCAAATTGGTTGGATGAGGCCACTTAAGGATTGCCTCTACTTTGCAGGATCCTTTTGAATTCCCTCTGCCGAGATTATGTGACCCAAATAATGGATCTCTAAGGCAAAAAACTCACACTTTCGCTCTTTAGCGTAAAGTGCATTTTTGGCTTAGCAAATCAAACACTAATCTTAAGTGTTATAAATGCTCTTCCCTGGTGCGACTAAAGATCAAAATATCATCAAGAAATACTACAACAAATCGACCAAGATACGGGCATAAGACGCTATCCATAAACGTCATAAACATAGCTAGAGCATTAGTTAGACCAAACGGCATAACTAAAAACTCCTGAATTCAGAATGCAAAGTGTTACCTACTGTGAAGATAGGAAACCGAAGATAGAAACACAGACTTCTGAATGTACAGCAAGGTGCTGAATGCTAAAAGCCGAGAGCCACAACCTTAAAATAGATAGCGAAGCGCTGAATGCTGAAGATTGAAAGGCAAACACTAAATGTATACAATGCTGGCTGGTGCAGTTAAATGAGCCGACTAAGCAAAATCAACTGATGCAAAAGTCAAATGCTTAAGAAGAATGCTGAGAAGTTGACAGTTCAAAACTGATGGGGACACAAAAGTCCAATGTCAAAAGAAAGCTAAATGACTAAGCAGCAACCTCAAGAGTAGTACCAGCTAAAAACCTCTGTTTGAAAGCTGAGTGAAAAGCCAATCCAGGGGTATCCGGGAGTGAGAGCCTTGAATGTACGACAGTATTAACAAAAATAGCGCCAATGTGCAAAAGAAGGCAAAACCCTATATCTGATTGAAAGTGCGCAGAGCAAGATCTTACCCAGAATGAGTGGTGGAGCTAATGAGATGAAGATCAAGAGGAGCATGACAAAGCTCTAATACACCAATGTTGGATGTGAAAGAAGATGCTCTGCATAGACTCACAAACAAAACACGTACACGAGCTCATAGAGCGACAGAGGACTGTTGAAAATACAAGTGAATAGGGTGTGTGCAGGAACAAGCCCTTGGTTAGAGGCTGTAAAAGAGATTGAGTAAATGTGAAAGAACCTGTGAAAAGGTGAGAAGAATCTACTGGGAGAGAATAAAGGGTAGCATGAGAGAATTTAGGAAGTGTGGAGTTATTCTGGGAGATATTCAGGGAAAAGAGAAGAGGTGGAGAGAATCAAGCAAGAGGTGGAGATATTTTGGGAGTGAATCATGGAGAAATCAATGGGATTTGATGCTTGATGTAAACTCTATAAATTGAGGCATAGCCCTAATGAGAATTTGCTAGTTTTTGAGTATCCATGCCTACATTAATCTATTTGTCTCCCACTAATTACATCTTAATTATTTTCTAATCACTTTATTAATGATGTTGATTCTAGTGTTTGATCCACCATAGCTCATCACAATGCTCAAATTTCAACATGGTATCAGAGCCATGCCTAGAATCCATCAGGTTTATGAGCCCATTAGTTAATTAATCAAGATTAGTAGATAATTAGGAAATCCAAATTTTAGTTATTTTTCACTTCACCCTTCACCCCCAGCCAGTGGAGGATCTCATTCACCTTGCACACTCACATTTAGGGCAAACCCTTCTAGCATATGGTAGCCAACTTCCTTCGCTTCAAGCCCATCAAAACGGTGCAGCAAACCGCCAGTGAGAAGGAAGGAGAAATTGACGATTTGGCCGACGCATTTTTTCCTGAGTAATTTGCAGATCTCTCCTTCATCATATCAAATTCTTCTAATTCCTCCTAGCCCAAGGTGTATTCAGGCATGCTCTACAAGCTGGTGAAGACAGAATTCAATTTCATCAAGTCTACAGTGAGATCCAAGCTCTTCATCAAATCTGTAGGTGACTTTGGTAAAACAGAGATTAAGCTTTCAATATTTGGTCAAATCTTGTGTTTCTTGGCTTAATCCTCTACTAGACTCATTGCTATTAATGCCTTTGAAAGCATTTGAGCTCATTTGTAGTGTAAGGCACCAGATCTGGACTCCCCGCATACTCTGTTTTTTGCACACAAATCAGAGCATTAATTTGCTAATCAGTGATTAATCAGTGCTAATCACTATATTTTGGTGCAATTGAGGGTTCAAATTAACCATTACATATCTAATACAGATCCCTATAGCTTCAGATTGCAAATCGGAGTTGGTTTGATACTCCAACCATCCCGTACAAATTGGTTACCCTTGATTTAATGTAATTTTTGGTGATTTTATGCTGATAAATTTGTTGTAATCATCTATTAAACACCAGATTGAGTTGTAAAAGGGTAGACACTGCCCTTGAATCTTGAAATTGGATCAAGAGGTAAGACCCCCTTCACATCACCATGAGTTCAGCACAGGAAATAGCCAAATTTAACGGGGAACAATTTTATACATGGCAGACAAAAACCATGTATTTGCTGATGAGGAAAAATCTGTGGGGATTAGTTGAAGGGAGAGATGAATGCCCAGAGAGAGGGAAAAATGAGTGGAAGAACAGGAATGAAAAAGCATTGGGACTTATTGCACTCAGTTTAAATGATGAAATCATTCATCACATCACAGGGATACAATGGTGGGCAAAAGATGCATGGGATGAACTCAATAAATTATTTAGTACACAAACAAAAAATTCAAAGATAAATCTGTTAATGCAATTCTGCAAATTGGACATGAAGCCTTTAATCACACACTTGAACAAATATAAAAGCATTAAGCAACACAGCCATTAGCAAAAAGGTTGAAGATGATGAGGCACTAGCAGTGCTTCTGAAGAGTGTGGACAAAGGTGATTATGAAAACATTGTAGCAACACTAAAGAATGTACCTGAATTGAAGCTACATGAGATAGAAGCAGCTCTACTAGAGTAAGAGAGCAGAGGCAAAGAGAAGAAAGGGCTCGACTCAACAGCAGGAGAGGAAAAAGCATTCTTCACCCGAGGAGGATTTTCTTGAGGACGAGGACAAGGAAGAGGCAGAGAAGGAGGAAGGACCTTCACTTGCCACAAATGTGGAAAGCCAGGACACATGGCGAGAGACTGCTACAGCAAACCCAGTGGAGAAGGAACGACATCGGCAAACTTCATGGAGGCTCCAAAGGAAGTGGAGTCGGATCATCCTTTCTGAGAGAGAGAGAGACCCCACAACCCAATGTAACCTGTCCCAACAAAGTAAAACCACCTCTGAGCCACCGATGATGTAGGCCACGTGGTAGATGTATATGTGAGCACTTTAGTCAAGGTCACGGGCACTTATAGTAGCCTTGGACACATAGAGAGAAAGAGTGTCAAGGACTATGGAGTTTAGGGACTTGAGGCACTAGTCGCGGGCTATCAAGTAAGAGGGAAACTTGGTATAGGGTCCAGGTGTGCTAGAGAGTATTCACTTGAGGGGAGGTATTGAAAATACAAGTGAATAGGGCATGTGCGGGAACAAGCCCTTGGTTAGAGGCTGTATAAAAGAGATTGAGTAAATGTGAAAGAACCTGTGAAAAGGTGAGAAGAATCTACTAGGAGAGAATAAAGGGTAGCATGAGAGAATTTAGGAAGTGTGGAGTTATTCTGGGAGATATTCAGGGAAAAGAGAAGAGGTGGAGAGAATCAAGCAAGAGGTGGAGATATTCTGGGAGTGAATCATGGAGAAATCAATGGGATTTGATGCTTGATGTAAACTCTATAAATTGAGACAACATGGGACCCCTAGATGTGAGTTGGTTTGGTGTTCAATATGTTGTGCTAATCACACAAGTATGGAATTCCTCCACCTAAGACCTTGACAAGGAGGCATCTAGTTCACATGAGGACACCAAACCATGATACTGCCCATTCCTACAAGAATCAACCCTAGAGGGCAGCAAATCACTAGTCACACTAGCTCTACCCATTCATCACCTAGCTTTTCTTGCACTATTAGCAGGCCTATGCTTGCTCTAACACACCTCATCTGGGGTAATATGTGCCTCAACAAAGAGGAGTACTAAGAATTCCAAAGTTACCCCTACTACTCCTAGTGTTACCATAGTAACCACCCATTCCTTGAGTGATCCCCATGAACCAATCAACTTGATAGAAATACTTGAAGGGGAGGAAGAGGGAATAGGGGAGGACACTATCTACCTAGAACCCCTAGAGGCTTAGAGTCCCCCGAGTAGTCAAATCCTCAGTCTCACTATGTTCAAGATGTTGACAGGGTCCACCTAGTCTATATAGCTTACATTGTAATCTAATAGAGGGAGAGACATCAATGCCTTAGGACTTAGCATGCTGCCACATTACTATCACTACAAGGGACCTTACCGGCGGCAGCAGGTGGTAGAGTGTCCCCTTAAGAAGGCTATGGTAGAGCTGCACCAACCAACCCCTAGAACCTCTCTACATTGGGATTGTGTGGCATTGATCACATATACAAGGATTTCCCATTGAAAGCATCCGCCCTAGGTCACCGAAGAGCATAAGCTGACTACAAGAATTAACTTGTTAAGCACATCAGAGATGGGCTAGTACAAACGGTTCCTCTCAATGATGTGAGACGAGAATGCAAAATAGGAGGAGAGCTGCTCATCACGAAGCTGGAGAAGCTTCAGCCCCCTATACTCAAAGGGTACATAGACTAGCCCAATGAGTCCTACCAACAACTGATGAAGTCTTGGAACATGCTAAAGTCACCCCTAGAACTAGAAGATGAAGGTCCAAGAGGATAGGACAAGGACAAGACCACATGACAATTCAGGAGGGTTCATGCAAGGATACAACTTCCAATGTCTTTTCATCCTCTTTTGAGGAGGAATTGAATCCTCAGCCCACCCCATGAATTCCTTCTCTTCTAAGGAGAAACTTAATCCTTAGCCCACCATGGACCAAGAAGAATTGGTCATAGACCATGGCAACTTGTCTAAAAATGCAAAATATCTAATCCAATTGAGGAGAGCAGGCTAGAAGTAGCTCTCAGGAATTGGTAAGAGCATGCTAAGTGCCATTGGATGGTGAACCTTCCACTATTAGAGAAAAAAAGCCAATGCAGATTCAAGTTTCACTTTGCTCAAGAGAAAATTAAGGAAAGAACCAATTCATTCCGCAACACGAGGAGACTCAAAATAGGGCTTAGGCAAAGTGGACAAAAATTTTGAAGCCATTGCCTATAAAATCTTGGGAGATGATAGAAGAGTTCCACACTTGAAAGAGCCTATACACATTCCATATGCCATTATTGGTCCTAATACCTATGTAAGTGATAATGGACACACCCCACGAGATGGAACAAGAGTCACCACCTTCTTCTCCTTCTTAATATAAAATTTTGTCAGCTCCTTGATCTATAAGGCCTGCCCAAGTCTATGGAAAGACCTAATGGATTGATCTACAAGGCTTGCCCAAGTCTATGGAAGGACCTAATGGATTCTACAAGGCTTGCCCAAGTCTATGGAAGGACCTAATGGATTGGATGGATGT
>NC_141090.1:36427273-36654773 GCF_041138505.1 Cibotium barometz | reverse complement strand
CTTTACTTGTGCTTCACTTTTACTTCACTAATTTCTCATCAATCTACTTTGAGTGTGTGTAAGTGACCTTATTATGTAACTTTAATTGTGCTTCACTTTTACTTCACTAATTTCTCATCAATCTACTTTGAGTGTTATGCTTCTATTTATATTTCCTTGCTTGCTGCATCTATGTATGTGTTGTTACATTGATCTCCACTTCTATTTATCTTTCCTTGCTTGCTGCATCTATGTATGTGTTGTTACATTGATCTCCACTTCTAAAAAAATGCATAGGTATTAAAAGGTGGAATGCATACGTGCATGAGAGAGAGAGAGAGAGAGAGAGAGAGAGAGAGAGAGAGGAGTGGAACATTCTATTTATTTGTGCTATTTATTTTGAGCTATTCTTCTTTTAAGAAAAAGACAATAGAGCATTTAGAACTATCTTTCTATAAAGGCAAGTTGAAAAATAAGGCACATGCATGCAATTTGCCATCACTGTGCCTACATCGATGCAACGACAATTAACAAGTTATTCTCTCATGAAGCAAGGTACCTTTCTCAAGCATTTTCAATTATTGTGGTGGCCTATTTGGAAGCCAGGGGTTTGGCTTCTAGATTAGCCACCATGGTGCCCCAATCCTTTCCACCTTAAAAACTTAGTTTTTCATGGTGCTTCTTCTTCTTTTGATTGTTGACTGATCCTAACATCAAGTAAGTCATACATCAATGGTGGTTGATCGAGTAAGTCATATAGTAGTGGTTGATCGGTGTTTTTGGTGCTTCTTCCATGATTGATGTTGATGTGAAATGAGGGTAGTTTTTCATGGTGTGAAAGACTAGAGTTTTTCATTAATGTTCTTCCATGATTGATGTTGACATGAAAAATGATGGCAGTTTTTCATGATGTGAAAGGCTATAGTTTTTTCACTATGTAAAATATCCCTGGGGAAATGGTTAAATGCGATGTGGAATGTTTCCCTTACACATCAATTTTTGTTAATCCTTACCATTTTTATGTCTTTCTTAATAGCATGAAAAACTAGTTTAGTTTTTCCACACGATCATGAAACTAGGTGATTTTCACAATCATGAAACTAGGTGATTTTCATGGCATGAAAATGAAGGTCACTTTCGGTGGATTTGAGTTGACCGATGAGGCGGAGAAGTAAGTATGATTTGTAGATTTCCATCAACTTAATCTTCAACTTTATGACAATTTTCTTGGGCATGAAAAATCATTTGTTTTCCATGTCATGAAAAACTTTAGATTTTCACAATGGTTGACTTTTTAAAGGTTATTCTTACAATGTATGATTTGTAGATTTCCATCAACTTTATCTTTATCCTTATGACAATTTTCATGGGCATGAAAAACTTGTAGCTTTTCATGTTGTGAAAAACTCCAGATCTTCATAGTGGTGAAAACGTTGACTTTTTCTTGCCTGATTTTGGAACATTGAGTTTGATCTACCTTTGTTGAATATGCCCAATGATAACTGAATGTTGTCCCTCTTGAATTAGAAGAGAAGATGTTAGTGTACATTATCCCATTTAGCCATTATAAAATTAAAGTTATCTTCCATACCATCTATCAAAGTACCATAGACATTTTGATAGGTTCTTATGTGCACATCTGAGTTGTGTTCTTGTAGGGCTATCCTCTTTTTTTTTTTTTGAGAGAATGGGTTATTATGTTTGTTGATAAGTTTATGTAGCTCTCTCAAATTTTGCATGTGGTTAACTCCATAATAGATGGGATAGGCAAGGATGTTAAAGCTTGGAAGTGGCCTTCATCAAGTGGTGAGGAAATAGGTAAGTATCCCACCCTTTCAAAGTTGAGTGCAAGCTTGTGGTTCCTCCATTTTTAGGAGAGAGAGTTCTTGTGGATTGCTTATTGCTACTTTGGCCTCCAAACCATGTGAGATTTTGGCACTTTTGCCACTAAGGTTGATGGTGAGGCTTTGTATACACCAATGTGAAGGAATTTCCTTTATTATACCCTTGAGCATGTAGTAGGTGCATGTTGAAACCTTCTAGATTAGGAGTTGTTTACATTGTTGTTGAGGTTTCTTCTTTTGTGCACTCTTAAGGGGTCTTATGGATCTCTTTGGAATCCACTCTTAGCATTACCTTCATATTATCCCTCAGTTACAAATAAGTTCTTGAAAGCCCACAATGCTAGTTCCTATTGGGAAATCTAGCCAAACTTTGATAGAGCCCTCAAATGGAATCATACATTTTTTCCCTATTGAGAAATCTAGCCAAACTTTGATAAACTCCTCAAATGGAACCATAGATGTCCTAGTTTCAACTTTAATTTCAATTTCAATTTTAGTTTCCCATTCCTTTCAAAGATAAGCATTGAATCTTCATTCCATGCTAGTTCACTCATAAAGACTTGGTCAAAAGCATAATTATCTTCACTCCTCTCTTAACATTGTCAAGAGTGCTTGATGTAGTGTCTAGTGTGTGTACAATGGCATTGTAGGTCCACTCATCATCCAGTTACTAAGACTTGTTCAAAATCTTGTGAATCCTTTTGGAGGTTCACATGTGGTATTAGGATACCCTTTTATATAGCCTTTTAGGTTTAGGTAATTACAAATTGTTAAGCTTAAAATTATTCTTTCTTGGATTCCGAAATGGTAGTATTTAAAAAAGGTAGCTTCTTTCACTTACAAAATAACAAATTTAATTAGTTAAAATATTATTTTTGCACAAATTCATTGAAATTAATTTAAAATAATGATTTTTACATGTTTTTTTGTAGATGAGATTCCACAAAACTACCCACTTGGATTCTAGCATCCAACCAATGGGTTTGTTGGATGCTAGAATCCACTTGATTAGTGTTGGGACTTGCCCAAAGGGAGGGGGGACTGTAGGGGTTATTTGACCCCCCTAGCTT
The DNA here is from genome assembly GCF_041138505.1 of Cibotium barometz. Classification (NCBI taxonomy): domain Eukaryota; kingdom Viridiplantae; phylum Streptophyta; class Polypodiopsida; order Cyatheales; family Cibotiaceae; genus Cibotium; species Cibotium barometz. The sequence goes on along the minus strand of NC_141090.1, from coordinate 36,651,880 downwards.
GTAGGGCCAAGATGGTATACCCTACTTTAGTCTTTCATAGTGTCCACACTAGGAAATCTTTTCAATTGGGCTACTTTGGATGCCAAAATCTAGAAACTTGGATTTTGGTAGCTAGTTGAGGGGACTACTAGTATCCAACTATACCCACAAATGGCTATTACCAGTATCCAACTTTACCCACAAGTGGCTACTACCAAATTTTAAACTTTTTTGTATGTATGCTAAATTTTTGAACTTCTTGCTTTCTTCTTCACAACCTTTTTTGGATCTCAACATCCCAATAGTGTAAGTCTCGACATGCCCATGTAAGTTTACAATTTTCTTAGTTTTTTTGTTTCCAGTCTTCTTCTCATCTCTCTCTTTTGCTTAAACTTTTCTGCTATGTCTTCTTCCCTTCGCTTTTATATTTCATTGCTTGCCTTGCTTTTGTCACAATGGTTTCCATCATCACATCCTCATCACCATCAAGGTGTGTATCTAAAAAAAACGTTAGGCCCTACCGCTGCCGTTGGCAAAGGACATCACACAACATGCTAATGACTAAGTAAGTGCATGGCACATGTTTCCTTTTATGAGATCTTCTCTTTCATTCATGTGCTTCTTCTCATTTGAATGGATGCAAGCATACCATCTTATCACCTCAAAAAGTCTAAAAATTGAAAACCCTAACCAAGAAAAAAACATGCATACATGTGCATTCTCTTCTTCATGGAAATATTGACTTTACACACCATCATCACTACCAACCCTTAAAGGAAATCAAAGAAAACACTAACATGCTAAGCTATGGAAATTCACAAACCTGAAAAACTTGACTGTTTTTTTACATCCAAATTAATTCTTCCAAAGTGGTCCAAAACAAAATGTGATTTGGACATGCCAATTAATGATTTCAAGGCTAAAATCCCACCATGAAAAACAAAGTTTTTCATAGCTAAGGTATTTTACTGGTTTTCCATGCCATAAGGCATTTTAGTGGTTTTTCACACCTACTCAATTTGATAAAATGCAATCAAAAAACTTATTTCTTTACTATGTTACATTATGCTAAACCATTAATGAATGTAAATCAATCTGAAGCTCACTATTCATCGAAAAACAACTGGTTTTTCACGCCATGAAAAAGCAAAAAAAAAAATCATGTCACAAATTAATTACCTTTTGAAATTTATGGCTATGTCCTTAGAGACTGATTTAAATTTGGAAGATTGGAGTGTAGACTTTACCAAGTATATCATCCCATGCTTGTGTGTAAGGTTCCTCAAGAACTATAACTAGGGGATAAAAGGCCTCTTCCATTTCATGCTTCTTCCATGGAATCCTCACTTGATGATGTATATGTGGATTCAGCGCCCACACATGATGACTTAGTTGTGTTTCCCAAGAGTACACTGATCCTACACTCTATTGGTATAAAGATCTAGGGTAATTTGAAGCACTATCGTCTAGGTCAATCTCATCCCCTATAATGTATCCTGACCTTAGGAGCATCAAAAGGTGAAACCCCCTTGGTCTTACTTGCTTCCTCCATGGACTCCTCACTTGATGATGTATTTGTGTATTCACCACTCACCCACACATGATGACTTAGTTGTGTTTCCCAAGAGTACACTAATCCTACACTCTGTTGGTATAAAGATCTAGGGTAATTTGAAGAACTATCCTCTGTGCTAATCTCATCCCCTATAATGCATTCTGAACTTAGGAGCATTAAAAGGTAAAACCCCCTCGGTCATTAGATTGTACACAATAGCTTAAATTTCTTTCTGTTCTAATATCAAAAGGTGAAACCCCCTCGGTCCTCACATTGTACAAGCGCTTGAATTTTCTTCCAGTTCTAATATTTTTTTTATTTTCTTTGTTTGTTTTGTTTTTTTTTTTGTGGCTTTCACTTGGTTTGTTAAGAATCCTTCTCCTAGTCCTATGAGGGTTTGTCTAGTATGAGGGGTCGATTGGCAAGGTTTTTGTTTTTGTTTCATTTGTTGTTGTTTGTGCGGCTTTCACCTAGTTTGTTGAGGATCTTTCTCCTAGTCCTATTTCCATTGCGAGGGGTAAGTTATTAGGGTTTCCATTGCAAGGAGTCAGTTGTCAAGGTTCTTGTTTTTGTTTCATTTTTTGTGGTTTTGCCCATCTATCTAGCTTGGAGGGACAATTTTCCTTGGTTTATCTCTCACTAGTTAGCTCAGTTTGTTTGTACATTAACCTAGGTTAGTATTTAGTCTTTAAAATTATCTCAAGCTAAGCCTAATTTTCAACTAAGCTACGACACTAATTTGTTTACTAACTTGCTAACTATAAGGATTACTAATTATCCTTTGAAAATTAATTAGACTAGACCCTATCTCAAATGTGCTTGCAAATTTCTGGATCCAAAGCACCTTGCGAATCTAGCATTATCTCGTTTGACCATGTTATTTGATTTGTCCTTAATCACCTAGAAAGTTTGTTTCTTGACTGATTGTTTTTCACTTATCCTTACTATGCTCTTAGCTGGGGGGACAAGCTAGGAACTTAGTATTAGTGAAGGTATCCTTTATGTGTTTTAGGAATATTATGCTAGACATCTTAAAATAATTGAGTGATGAATCAAGTACTATTCTCACCACTTATGATAGCTTCAAAGGTGTAAAAATCATGTTTGGCCTCCTTAACCCTTGTATTGAGGATGAGTCATCCCCACCTCCGATGAAAAGACCCTCTCTGTCTCCTGGAACTCCTAACTCTTTTACCTCCTTTCTCACCTTGTCTACCTCCTCTAATAATAGCTAACCATCAGATGAGTCTTTTGTTAATTGCCTCTTTATTAATAGACTTTTTTATTTTATTCATCCCAAAGATGTGATAATGGCTACTTTTGATTGAGTGTTGCATAGTTGTGATATGATTAAAGATTTACGCTTTGGTTGGAAATATACTAACTCGCTCAAGAAATTTCTCACTAAGAATGATTTCCTAGGGATGCTAACATACCACAATGCTTTTGCATAGAATTCACTAAGTTCCGTAGGGACTTTGATGAACTTCGTTTGCATGTATGCACACCTAACCTTAAGATAATCACAAATACCAAAATTAGGAGATTATTGAGTAGAGGTTTAAATTATATTCCTCTTGAACCACTTAACCCAAATATGGCCATTGCAACACGAATTGATTACTTGGCTGACATTGCCAAAAGATTCCAATTGGAGTATAATTTCCATTAGGACTTAGCCCAAATTCTTCCATTTATATTTATGGAAAAATTAAAGGGCATTCCACGCAACTGGCTAGATGAGGAATTCAATTGGATGACACATGACATCCTAATAGAATTATCCAAGATTATAGATAAATTTATGATTGTTGGTGGGCTGGAGAAAGCACCCAACAATATGTCACTTATATGCAAACAATTGGCATATAGGGCGGGTTTGGCAAGACTAAAAGGTGAAGAATTTTACCAACTATCGGGCACACCATTTGATAATGCATAACATCTTGCTGAAGGGCTACAAAGGATGAGAATCCCAATGCTTAATACAAGATTACCTATTATGTTTTCTATCTTTAAAATCCACAAAAATAAACTTAAATGGATCTCAAATGCCTCCTCATGTTTATTCACGGATGTAAATTTAGTCCTTGTTGCTGACTTTCATGAAATTTGTGCTGATGATAAATAAGGGCATATTAGAGAACTCCTTGCCATAAACACTAACCCTTTCTAAGTCACTAAAAACATTATAGAAGTACTTCTGAATTTACCGAATCGAATCACTAACATATATACCACGGATATTACTCAATGTTATGAGAATATCCCCTTGGTGGACCAATATGGCTTGATTAATATCTTAGAGAAAATTTGTAGCATGATTTTAAAGAAAAGGTCACTATATAGCTTTAACAAAATATCACCTCAAAAGATAGATCCTACATGGGTGAAAAAATCTACTTGTAGATTTTGCTCTCCTATAATGTGTAATCTTTACTTTGCATTTTTTGAGTATAACATCTTTGCCACACATGCAGACATTAAACACAAAGCAACACTAGAAAGGTTATTACACTCTTTCCGCTATATGGATGATATTCTTAGCATCAATAACCCATAATTTCATCATATAATAAAGGGCATTTGATAAAAATAGAACAAACATCAGTTGAAACACTAATGATTGGAAATGAAACTTTTGTGGTTACAACAAAATATCTTAATCTTTAACTAAAACTATGACCACCCTTTATAGGACAATTCTCAATGAGGTACTCTTGAGAAAGGGATAAAATTTCTATTGTTCCTACTAATTTGTCAAAAGAAAGAGTAACATACCATTTTCTCAAGAAATTAACACAATCATTGGAACATTACATTTAATTATTTACTCTTCTTATGACCCATTTGCGGCCTTCAAAGCCTCGATTAAACTCATAAAGAAATTTTGTAACATTTAGAAAGAAGGATGTCATAAACTTACTGACTAACACTCTGGCCCTAAATGATTAGCCAAGACTTAATTTTAATCCGTTCTTTACTCATCTCTCTGATGAGGAAGTAGGCCCATACTCATGGGGCCTACTGCCTCATTTTGAGTATGGTGCTTGGGTTGGGGTAAGCGCGTGTGCACGCGCACACACACACACACACACCATTTGTGCTCATAATATGACATATATAATGGCACAAATTGCATGGTAGCCTAACTATATATTAACTAAATAAGGCTCATTGGACAAATCACTTGGGCTCATTAGGCCCTATGGAAACTTGACCTTGAAACTTAGGCTCATTGGGCCTTAGGGAAACATAATAGCGGTTTTTTCTGATAATAACTAGGGTTCTTTACTTCTGTAACTTTTTCACATTGAGCCTTTGGATTGCTACGACTCTGATGTGCCAGTCTTTCTGACTCTGTACACGAGTGTTCATCATAATCCTATAAGGGATAATGGTGGGCAGTAATGTTTTTGTGGCACCTCCTATTATGGTGAAGATGGAAGACTCATCCGCTCTACCTTAGTCCATGACCTATATATTAGAGTGGAGGTGAGTTCTTTAACTCACTTAGCATGTCTGCCTTCTTATTGAGCATTACACTATGTCTCTCACCCTTGCCTCTACGTAGGGTCCTTCTGCCCAAGTACACAAATACTCAACACAATATCTCTCACCCTTGCCTCTACGTAGGGTTCTTCTGCCCAAGTACACAAATACTCAACACAATTTTTTCATACTTTGTTTACTTGAATAAGTTGGGATTTTGCAAGTAATTAAACTAATCTATGGAACTATATTCATGGGCATCATTATGTGTTTTAGCTCTGAATATACACATAGTGTATCATGTGGATACATTGGCATATACAAGAGGCATGATACATAAGCGTTTATATATATCTTTTGGATCCCATGTAGGATTGATGAAATGAAATACTATTTACAAAAATTGAGTTGCATGTTGTATAATATGATTTTTCCCACTGCTGTGTTGCTATGATGGATTTAACGTGGTGCTTAGAAATGTAATGGCTAATGATATTGTGTGATGTAGTAATTGTTATAATGCACTAATGCCACTATTAATGGATTTTTTGATCATTAAGCAGCCTGTTTTGATTCTCTAGTTGAATGGGTAATGCTTGCATGTTTATAAACTTTGGTTTGTAAACTTTTTTGCAAAAAATGAGTGTACTATGTACTATGTAATTAGCTAGTTTTGATTCTCTGTGTGAAGCTTTACTATATACATGGGGATTAACTTTGGTTTGGGATGAAAATAGTTGGACCATCTCCTTCGCAAACAATGAGCATGTTTTGTCTCCTGGGCTAAAGGTTTACTGCTTACATGGTTATAAACTTTGGTAAAAAAATATTTCACCTAAACTATATTTGGACTGCTAACCTTATTATCCTTCTCTTTTATGGCTTAGACATGGGGCATTGGTTTCCTTGATAAAAATTTTACATGTATGAAAATTTTACTATACTTACTCCAGGATATAATAAAACTAACCTGATCCAATAAAGCAAAAAACTTTAATAAAAGGAATGAAAAGTGGCTCTGAAAATCAGTCATATCATCATGGCAAGAATGTTACAAATGTAGGGAAACCCTTTTCTCATTGTTTTGCAAGCTTGTGTAACTCTGCATTTATGATCTAATGCTAGATTTGCTTGATGGATGTAAATAAATTCCCTTAAATATGGAGAGTGTCAATTGGTGATGCTAGGAAGATCTTTTTGCATAACTGGTACTGTAAAAACAATACATAGGAAAAATTCTTTAAGTAAGATTTGTGTTTGATCTGTTGGGCTAATGGATATTGGGCTGCATAATTAAGGCTTTTAGTTGGAACCATGGCTCTAAATTTGACTCTGAACTATGTGAACTCTATGCATTTATATGTTGATCATAATCATAGCTGGCCTATATTTAGCCCTTGAATTCTCTATAGGAACCATGACTGTGCTGTTTTTATTCATTGTAGCTGCTCACTTATGAGGACTAATGTGTTTTAACTGAAATTAGAATACTGTACACATGATTGTTCTACAATTGACAGGTTGATGATAATTAGGTAACTCAGATTATACATATATTACTAGCCTCGGATGTTCTCTGCTGCCTGGCCTAGACGTAACCCTGAACTCTATGTAGGAACCATGTTTAGGCTGTTTTCTACTCATGGTAGCTGTTGTATACTGGTTTGTTCTGATTGAATTTGGAGACTCTCTTAGCTAGGATAAGATATTTACTTTATATATGAGTATTGGTAGCATGGGTTTTTGACCCTGTTGCCCTACATAAAGATGGGTTTTTACACAAAGCTATGGCCTTGACTCGGCCTTGAAGACTCCAATTTTCTAGTTGTTTGCTACCTGGCTTTGATTTTCAGACTGGGCTTTTTCTTGATATATAATTATGCTAATGCTCTCTTTGGGGCTGCATTTGGCTCTTGTTATGGGGATAGCTTTCCACGCAAGTTGTAGGAAAGTCAACCATGGATGGCAACCTTACTATGCTTCCACATGATGGGTTGGTACTATGTTTGAATGATATTTTGGCTAATATGATTTTATTGCTTTGCAAATGATTTGATCCTCCTTAGGCTGCTCTAAACCTTGATTATACTCTTTAACAGGGTCTGATGGCTTCAAAATGGAATTGTTTTGGCTACTAATTGGATTTGGTTATTTAGAAACCAAGCTATATGGCTACTTTGAATTTGGTTTATATATAAGACTCAAGAGATTGTAAGTAGATTGCCTTTGCCTAGATAATGCCAGTTGTCCACTAACAATCTTGCTGTATGGCACTATTACTTGGTGTTTGGATTATCTAGGGTTGGTGATTGGGCTGGTCCCGTGTTTTCTGATTATTGCAGTCTTACTGTGATTTGAGAGTTTGTTTCATGTTAACATCTTATTGAAACCTACAGAGTGTAGCTCTAGGGGTGCTTCTCCTTAGAAACTGTATGTAGCTTTTCTAGTTACATAGCAATGGATACTTAGCTATCTTTAGCTCACTTGGTCTACTCTTATTGAGAGGCAGTACACTCCCCTTTCACCTATTCGATCTGGTTCTGTTAAGGTCCTGATTTGGTTATGTTTTGTCCCGGGTACCAGGGAAAAGAGTTCCCAGGCCCCCTAGCTAGCGCTTCAAGCAAACTTCAAGATAGTCACACCACTTACACACCCAATATGAAATTGCCTGTTTCACAGATTCAGCTGCAAAATAATCTTTTAATGAAACCATAGTATCACTGATCATAATCCTCCAAAATATCCATCTTGAATTCTAATTTCCAATCATTCCTTCATCGGTGTACCTATGGCATCATTGGCAACCAGGTATCTCACCACCTATTCACTCAGGGGCCTTTTCAATAGTTCCTAGTTCATAGTACCCGGCAATATAATCACATAAGAAAATCCAGATGGACTATCCATTGAAGATCAGCAAGCTCAACCAACATATCCATATAAAAGAGCCATGGACTCACCCGTTGAGGACCAGCAAGGACAATCAACCAGATCCATGCCCGAGTTCAAAAAACAACTCTAACACCTTCTTCCATTTTCTTCCTCGGCGCACACGTGGGTATCTTCGGTGGCGATCCTCTCACTACAGTGGTTGGGCAGTTGGCTACTAACCCATGGGATTGGATGGGGTTACGCTGGACTGATGGATCCCTAAAATGAGACTCAATTCTGTTATGTTACGATAGATGAAGTAAATCTCGGATAGTCTTTGTTCTATGGAAAAGAATCAACGGCTGTGCCTCTTGATGAGGAAAAAAGCGTTGGTCTCTATGATCCAAGTGCAAGTCTCTTCCTTGATCTAACCATGTGACTTACGGGTTTGGTCGGATCAGTTTGGTTAGTTAAGGCTCTTGACTACGTTAGAATAAAAATATCCTAGAGGAATCGCTTATGTCTGCTGGGCGAGGGAAGTTTTTATGGGTTCGGTTTTGGAAGAACTGAGGGATTCGTCTCTTGTCCGGATATCCATGGGCGAAGCCCCGAGAGCGAGGTTCTGCCCTGCGCAAGAAGTGCTACTTCCACTGCTAGCACCCCGGAATTCGTTGCGTGGAGGGGGCAGGGATCTTTCGACAAGAAAAACCTTACCAACTCCTTTTACTGGATTACAAGGAGTTGTTTGCACATGTGACCGTTCCTCCATGAGGAGCAGATTGAAGTGAGGAAAATAAAGCACACTAAGAAGTAATGTGCTTCTGACATGCATGCGTCGTGAACAAAAGAACCATATCTGTAGTGCCCAATGAATGCCCAATCATCCTGTGTATAGTTTTGCAAGTGTGTACAACTGCTATGGTTGCCAATAGATAATTGATGTGACGAAGGAAACCTGCAAAGTGTATGAAAAATTGTAGAGTGTAAAGTGTGAAAATGATGCTTAGCAAGAATGCAAAAAAATCAATAATAATGTCGATGATGGTGTTGAAGATAAGCTCGAAGATGCGATGTCGAAGATAATGACGACCCTGTCTGCACGTTGCTGTGTAGAAAACCCAAAATCAAACAAAAACAGTTTGAACTAACACTCCCCCGAGATGCCTGCAGAAACCTTATATCATTTGAACGAGCCTCAAAACGCGCCTGAATTGCTTTAAAATATGCCAAAATGCTGTTAACAACACACTACATGGTATTCCATCTCCACCTAAGAGGATAGCCCAATCGAAGGTAATCAAAGGGAAACTCGAGGAGAAAGATGGCAAGGGGGTGAGAGCCAAGAGAACCTACTCTGATACTTGGAGAAAAATGTATCAACACACGTGTTGATGCAATAAGCAAGGAGAGAGATAGAAGCACAACACTGAGAAAGTAGATTGATGTTAAATTAGTGAAGTGAAGTGACATAATAAGGTCACTTACACACACTCATAAGAGTGCGTATATACGATCAGGTGTCTTGGCCCATTAGCCTATGTCCACACATCACTACCATATAAATGGCTACATTTTTTCGTACATGCAACATGGTGGTTGACCTTCTACATTCTACCTTAGTTCAACACAAAAAGCTGCAAATAAACTTTGAGGCCTTGAGCTTATTAGACATTCACACAATGTCCTCGCCAGACCTATAAACCAATAGGACTCATGCTCGTCAATTCAATAAAAAATCACCAAATAAAAACAAATGGGCCTTACTGTCTTTGTAAGGGTAGGTTCAAATGTAATTTTATGTGGCTTTAAAAAATCCTTTCAAACAATCCAAGGATTCCAAAGCTTTTGTTTGAGGGTGCCTTGGCATCACCGGAGAAGACCTCTAGCTCTTGCCACCAAAGGGTGTGGTCTATCTATTTATTTGCTCAAAATAAATCGACAAATTGTGAGAAGACAATGCGGCATGATTAAGCAACAATGTAATAAATGATTACATATCGTACCAAGTTTGATAGGATTGCGGTTCTTAAACAATTTAGCAAAAATAAAGGCATAAAGACATGGATTGGAGAGGAATTAATCAAAGCAAAAGAATATATAACGAGGTGACGTCAAAGCAAAAGTAAGCAAGTGGTCTACTTTGAAGGAAGAGCTCTCATTGTGGATTTGAGACGCTCGAATAAAAACCCAAACCAAAAAAACTCAAAAACCACATCCGAATGATTGTTGGCTCATTAGATTTACTAGTTGATTAGTAGGATGTTCTCTTTGCTAGACCATGGATTTAGCTTAAGCCCAACATGGTCTTTATGATATGTACTTGGTCTCATAGGTCATTTTGGCGTGTCGTAGATGGTTATATAATTTTCTTTCTTTCTGTCTCCTTCTCTTGCTCTCTCTCCAAAAGAGATGTTCTCTTGTTGGTGAACTGGCAACGCTGTCCGGCCAATCAACCATTTTAACCGTCCATTGCATCCAAGTGTGAAAAAGATATTATAAGTCTCTTATTGAAACGTTTATTGGGGTGTACCGCCTTGCCATCAACGACGACAACAACGGCCATGGCGAGGCAAGGGCTGCTACCGCAATTCTTGCAGCCGCTCATGGGGAGAAGAGGGGGGGAGCAGCAGAAGGGCAACTCTATGTCGGGGCAGCGCCGTCACCTGCTTGGTGTGATGGCGGTGGTGTACGTGGCGGTGGACTACCTGCGGGTGACGGCGCCGGCGCTGCACGCGACTCTGCAGCCGCTGCTGTGGGCGTGCCTGGCGCTAGCCGCCGCCTCGCGAGCCCCCTTCTACACGCACTGGTCTTACGAGCTCCGCGCTGCACCCGCCTTCCTGGCGTGCCTCCTCTTCATGCTGGGCGCCTTCTGCATCGAGGCCATCGCGGTCCAGTTCGTCACTGCCGTGCTCGGCCTCTCTTGGCACGGGTAAGTTTTGTAAGTTTACTTCCCGATCTTTTCCTATTCTGCGCTTGCCTTCTATGAATGTCTCAGGTTTTAATCGCCAGAGATCACAAGCGAGCGGTTCTTGTTCATATAATTATCACTGTGCGGCCCGGCACCGTAAGATCTGTGCACAGTTCGGACCTCCTTTGTCACGTGCACAGCTGTGGACATGGCTAACCAAAGGCTAATCCCTGATTGGGCAGCAGATTAACATAGGTTTAGGGCACTAGCAGGGCCCAGGATATGTCCAGAGGACATCCACAAAGGCAAGGAACAGGTCCGCCGGGGTGATGTCGGCCAGAATATTTATTTGGATTTGTCCTAAAAACTGGCAGACAGCAGGTCGCCCATGTGATGGGCTGGTTTGGGGCCTATATAAGTCTCCTCCACAGATGGGGCAGATCATAGATAGGCTTTATGTTTCCTCTTTTGGAAGACCAAAGGCTGCATAATCTGTACACCTTTTTGTACCATATGAATATAGTGAATACACAGCCATTTCTCTCTCTCTTCTCTCTCTGTCTATTTGCGTTTTGCATCAGAATGTTTCTATCTCAGTGTTTAGGGTTGAAAGAAGACAGAAAGCTTCCGTGCATGTAACATTGGTATCAGAGAGCTTTTTAGGCTAATTCCGAGATAGTGTTGTTGCCCATGTCCCACCCACCCTTACTACATCTTGCATGGATGAAACCATCGCCCGTGTTTTGATATTTTGGTGGTGTGGTGACCATGCAACATTGTATTAGCATCAGGCTCAGCAAGGCTAAGTGCTGAAAGTGTCCTAGGAACGTGCACAGGTCCAAGGAAAAATAACTCAGCATGGGTCCAAGGAAAAGTAACTCAGCATGTGTCAAGACCCCTAGAAGCTGGTTGGGTGCCAGGAAAAACCCAAGGGAGGGGTTTCATAAGAGTCGGTAGCCATTTGGGACTGCCAAGGAAGGCTTTTATGGAGCAACTCCAAGATGATGATCATCCAAGAGGTGGAGCCAAGGGTGCCATGATTAGTTTCAAGAAGAAGGATTCATGTTTGTATTTAGGGATATGGCAAGAAGGCAAGGAGACAAAGTGGAACATATGTACAAATCTCAACATCAGATTTGGAGTGGAAGTAGAATTTGGCAAGGTTTTCAGTGAAAAGGTTGCATGGAAGGAATGATGACAAGTTTGGGAGTCTACAAGGAGACAAAGGGATGATGATAGTCATCCAAGGTCAAAGGTTGAAATCCTGTCATCAAGTTTAGCACGAGGGGATGTCATGTGCATAGCCGTGGACATGGCTAACCAAAGGGATGATGATAGTCATCCAAGGTCAAAGGTTGAAATCCTGTCATCAAGTTTAGCAAGAGGGGATGTCATGTGCACAGCCGTGGACATGGCTAACCAAAGGCTAATCCTTGATTGGGCAGTAGATAAACATAAGTTTAGGGCACTAGAGAAGGGTCCAAGATATGCCCAAAGGACATCCACAAAGGCAAGGATCAGGTCGGCCAGCATTGTGCGAGCATACTGGTGATGTTGGCAAGAATATCTAAAAGCTGGCTGACAGTAGGTTGGCCATTTGATGTGCTGGTTTGGGGCCTATATAAGGCTAGGCCAAAGCATTCTTTTATTCATCTCCCCCCAGATGGGGAAGATCATAGATAGCTTTATGTTTCCTCTTTTGGAAGGCCAAAGGTCGTAGAAATTTGTACACTTTTTTTTTTCCCCCATGAAAAGATCCTTTCATTAGTTATAAAAAGAAAAAAGCCCACAAACCCTCTCCTGCTTATAAGAAGGCAGAGGAGAGATCCAATCAAGGCAGCTAGGGAGACTCTCCCTAGGTGCAGAAAAGTATAAATAACTGAGAGGCTATATCATACAATAGGAGGGGGGAAAATCCAAACAGGTGGCCTGTAGTGCCAACGGGGGTACCCGCGTGCAGAGTATAGAAATGGCCGCTGCGCCAAGTAGTGTGGAAGGCCTGGCGTCGCAAGATCGCTCGATCCGAGTCGCCCCGGATGCGGTCATACTGGCCTCGCAGGGTGTGAATCAACTCCTGCCAGATAGCCCGAACAGTCTCTGCTTTCAGTCTCCCCTCAAAGGCCCTGAAACAACGGGCTCTCCAGGTGAACCATATGGTAAGACTGCTGAGGAGCTCCCATTGTAAATCCCTCTCCTCTGTCCAGCCGGCTGTCGAGAAATCCGGTGAAGGAACAAGGCGAGGCTGGCCCCCAATGAGTCTGATGGCCTGGCTAGCCTGCTCCGTCTCGTATCCCAGAGCTAGCCCTGAGGAAGTTGACCAAGCAGCGGCTCCCCACGTATACATTCCCTCTGGAGAGAGGGGGGCCAAAATGCGCAGAATCCTTAGCCAAATCTGCTGCGCCTGTGGACAGTCCCATAGGCAATGTCGCCGTGTCTCCAATGGGTGGCCGCATCGGACGCAGGCCGGCGGAAGGCTTGACACTCCCTCCCCCTTAGGGATAAGAAAGATCAAGCCCTCTGAAAAACTCTGTGGCATCACCCTAGTGTCCAAAACATGCTGAAAACCCCTGCGGAGGCCTGGCCCCAAAAGGTCCCAATAGCGCATAAAAAAGGCAGGCGTCAATCCATCCTCCCCAGGGCAACTATGACGCGGGAGGGCCCTCCAAGCCTCACCAAGCTCATCCTCTGAAAGGGGCTCACCCAAAGCTGTGCGCATACGATCTGTGACCCTCCTTTGCACATGGGCCCACACAGTCTGTTTGCAAGCATCACGTGCCTCCGTGGTTGGCTCCGCTGAAAGCAGGTCTCTGTAGAATTTAGTGGCAATAGCTCTAATCTCCTCGGGCTCAGTGGCTAACGATCCGTCCTGCCTCCTGAGCTATCGTACTCCTGCTCGAGCATGGCGGGGTCCGGTGATCTCAAAAAACCCCCCAGTCACTCTATCACCAAGCTGAGTCCACTGAGAGGCCTGGCGATGATAGTAAAACTCGTGTCTCTGCTCCTCTGCCTCTCTAACCTCCTGGCGTGCCTGGCTCAGCTGGGACGCCACCCACTCACATGTAGGCTGCTGCTCCTGAAGGCGCTGGAGCGAAGCAAGGCTACGTCTCAAGCGACGCTACCTCTCTCGCGTCTCTCCCCGCTGTGTCAAGGCTGTAGCGTGCAAAAAAGAGCTGAGCTCGATGAGCCCGTGGGCACACTGGCTTGCTGCATCCAGGTCAGAGCTCTGGCTATCCTGCCATATCCTCTCAATGTCCTCAAAAAGACTGGGGTTTGTAAGTATCCTCTCTGGGATTCTCAACTGCAAGCTGGTCTCCCGTGTCCTCTCCTCAAGAGTCAAAATAACTGGCGCATGGTTTGAGAAATAGGTGCCAGCGAGAATGCCAATGGAGCCACCACGCTCCCCGAACTTGTTGCCCACATAGAAGCGATCATATTAGTCCCTCCCTGCCGGCGATCCGACCGAGAAAAACTAAGACTGTCCTGAGAATGGGAGAAAGCCTCATGCTGCCATGCATCAGTGATCCGCAATGTCATACAAAATCACTCCCAAGCTGCAAGCTCCGTGCCGTGCACTGTAACATGATTGCCTCCCACCCTAGCGGCCGGGTCCTCAAGCATGTTGAAGTCTCCCCCAACACACCAATGTGCGACCTCGGGCAATGCATGTGTAACAAGGATCCAGAACTCTGCTCTGGCACTAGCATGATTGGGCGCATAGACATTGAGCACACCAATGTGCTCATCGTGCATCCTCAGAATAACATACTACGCACTACCAGGCACAGTGACCCCGCGATCCACAATGGACTGCCGCCATGCATCCGCAATGACCATACATACTCCTCCCTGCCCACCCAAGGGGCCAAAACCTGCAGACCAAAAAGTGTCCCATCTACCAAGCATCACCGAACCATATCTCCGAATCCTGCTCTCACTCAAATGGTGCTCCTGCATCATCAGAATATCAATACTGCCCCCAACCAGGCATCTCTGAAGCTCTTGCCTCAAGCAACCACGATAACGTACATAGTGTGCACCGCCAAGGCCCTGTACATTCCATGAGATGATCCTCATGGATGACCTGCGGAGGTGGAGGTTGTCTCAGCCATACGGCGGGCCTTCGCAAGCGGCTTGGATGGAGAGTAATCCCCATCCGAGCAACTACGAATCTGCCCACCCGGTGTGCTACAAGAGTCTCGGACCAGGTGCCAGTGGCTGTGTCCCATAGCGCTCGGAGAAAGAATCCTCATGTATGCATACATAGCCAGGGTCTCGCGCTAGGTCTGCCACTATGCGAACCACCAAGTGTCGATTCTCGGAGGCATCCGCACTCCCGGTATCAAAGAAATGTGCCCACTCCCAGAGTCGGCCTACCATGTTTGTAATCTCCAAGTCGCTCACACGGTGAGAAAACTCAACTGCCTGTCTGCAAAATACTAAGAGCAAGATCCAGAGTCCACTCCGAGTCGCGAGTGCCGCAAAGAGGGAAGGAGAAGGCCACTGCTGAATCAAGTGCCTCCTCCCCTCGGGCCAGAAGTATCACCACATGAACTCTGATAGGTGCTGGCTCATGGGGGCCCTCCGCTCCAAATAGGCGTGTAAAGGAGTAGTCGAAAGCCTCCGAGCGCTGTCTAGTGTCGAGACTACTCAGCCGACTGCGGATAGAGGATATCTGTGAAGCACGAATCGGCATGGTAGTCTCCTCTGCGGTACACGAGCAAGGTCGGTGCTCAGTGCCCGCCGGACTGCAGGTGAGCGCCAGGGCACTGCCAGTGCCTCCGGAGGAGCTGAGACGAGCGGAGGGGGAGGGGGGGGGGAGAAGGGTGTGGGGAAGGAGACGCTGAAAATGCGGGAGCGGGAACGGGAGGAGGCGAGGGTGGAAGCGAGGCGGGAGGGGGAGATGGGGGAGGGGGGGGTGGAGGTGAAGGGGGGGGGGGCGCTGGCATCTCCTGATCCTCAGTCTGCGCTGGGGTCTCCTCCTGGAGGGGAGCAAAGCTGTTCCTCACTGGAACCCAATGATGTTGAGGCTGTGTCTGCTGCTGCGTCGGTCTCTGGGCATGCTGCTGTGGCTGTCTCCCTCTACGGCGCCCCTGTCCAGGCTGCTAATCAGAGGTATGTCTGGGCTGAGCAGGTGTCCCGGAGGCTGCCTGCCGAGCCGCATCTGTGGACGGGCCATCGGAGGTCTGCTGTTGCGGTGAAGGTCGGGGTCTCCTGCGAGGGCCGACCTGCCTGCATATTAAACACTGGTTTGGGAGCCCCGAAAACTCCACTCTCTGATCGATCCATCCCCCCCCCTATCCTAGGTAACTGAATGACCTTCGGAAGGGAGGAGATGTCAGGAACCAAAACTCTGACCGAAGGAAGGCCAGCTGCTCTAGCCACCAGTGAAGCTGCTGTGGGGCCAGTCTCAAGCACCCGAGCCCACCAATGATCCTATCCTGGAAAGGAGCGGAAGGTACTCGCGGCGAAGTCCAGGAAAGCAAACTGTGACATGGAATAGGCGCTATCCGTGCTCGGCCGTTGCTGGGTCGAAACCATGTTGCCAATGTCTGAAGAAGGCCCGAGCGCCCCTGATGTCAAGGGGACTCATGGCTAGGACCTGGGCCACGCTCTGGGCTGTCTCGAACTCAATCTGGTAGTAACTGAACGTCCAGGATCTTGCCCACATCTGCAAGAAGGCGGGCCTGGAGAAGATCCCGGATCTCCCCTCTGCTGGGGCGGGTGCCAACTATACGGCAGATGGTGGAATGTACCTGGAGGCGTTCCACCTTTGCGGCGAGGCTTGCTTCCTCTTCTGGCGAAAGAGAAAGCCTGATGGGGGTATCCTCAGGGGCGAGCGAGGGGGCTGCGGAAGAGTCCCTCTGAGGTGGGGGCCTCCATCAGAGTCTGAAGCTGAGTCGAGGGCGAAGCGGAGACGGAGGCTCCTGCAAGAACCAAGCCGCACGAAAACGGGGGGAAGTGCGGAGCGGGGAGGGAAAGACCGAAAGCGAGGGGGGGAGGGGCGGATGACAGAGGAGAGAAAAAAGGGGGGGGGAGGCGAGGGGAAGCGGGGAGGGAGCGGGAGCGGGCAGCGGGAAGGGCGCAATAGGGGGCGGGAAGGGGCGTGAAAGGGGGGGCGAAAAGGGGGGGAGAAGGGCGCGAAAGGGGGGCTGGGGTAGGGGGGCAGGCGGGCGCGAAAGGGGGGCGGGGGGCGCGAAAGGAAGAGGGGGCAAGCGGGCAGGGGCGGGACGCAGAGGGGGGGGCGCGAGCAGGCGGGGACGAAGGAGAGGGCGAAGGCGAGGGCGAGGGCAAGGGTGAAGGCAGGCAAGAATGCAGGCGGGGGGCGAAGGCGAAGGCGAGGGCGAAGGCGGGCAGCAGGCTTGAGCAGGGGGGGGCGAGAGCTTCAGCGAGCTGTGATTTGATAAATTTGTACACTTTTTTGTACCATATGAATATATTGAATACACAGCCATCTCTCTCTCTCTCTCTCTATATATATATACATATATATGTGTGTGTGTGTGTGTGTGTGTGTGTGTGTGTGTGGTGTGATGTGTGTGTGCGTGTGTGTGTGTGTGTGTGGTGTGATGTGTGAGGCGGTAGAGACCTGCTCGCTTGCTCCCTCGATCTGCTCGCCTGCTCCCTCGATCTGCTCGCCTGCTCCCTAGACTATCTGCTCGCCTGCTCTGGGTGAGTACGTGTGGTGAGGCGCCTCTTCCTGGACTGTGTCGGGCTCCTTCCTGGTCTGTTTTGGCCCTGCAGCTCTCTTCGCTCCCTTCTCTCGTTCCCAGTTGCGCTGTCTTATCATCATCGATCTGCTCTTCTTCCTGTCTTCTGCGACCTGCGTACGTGTATAGGACTGCCTGTGTGTGCGTGTGTGTGTGTGCGTGCGCGCTCCTTTAGAACTGTGTGACCTGCACGCTTGTGCGCCTCTGTGACATGCACGTTTGTGTGCTTGCGTCCTGCCAAGCTGCGACCAACAACTTGTTCTACTACATTCTTTGCGTTTGATGTGTGCGCCTGTATCCTGTGTCTAGCGTCCCGTGTGATCTGCAGTTTCTCCTGTCCTTCTCTGTACATCCCTCTGTGTGTGTGTGTGTGTGTGTGTGATCTCATTCCAAAAAAAAAAAAAAAGTGTGTGTGTCATCTCTGAGAGAGAGAGAACATCATGGCTTCTCCTACAAAATACTATGCTCATAAAAAACAAAAGCAAGCTGTGGATCAGAATGACCCTGTGCATGAGACGCCCGAGGCTGGGCTGATTTATGAGGTAATGCATGAAGGATTTTAGGATACACGCAAGAATTGGAAAGATCCTGTTCCTATGGTGGGGCTTGCAGTGGATGTGGATGAAATCATAGATCCCATTCGAGAATATGCGAAGCATGCTGTGATTATCTTTTTTCCAGGCAGGATGCCCGTTGCTGCTGATGTCGGGAATTGGTTAACACGGACATTGGGTGGTTGTTTTGTTAGCAAAGTCCAGTATGTGGCAAGAGGTTTCTTTGAGGTCATTATGGTGGATGAGCACCATAAACAAACGCTTTTAGAGCACTCCCCTCTCTTCTATGGACAACAGATGGTTCATGTATTGCCATGGTCCCCCACCAGAGACTATCAGGCTTTGATTAAGCATCGCTGTCCTGTTTGGGTAGAAGTGGTGGACTTCCCTCAATGTTTGGCCTCCTTGTTACCTAAAATTGCAGCATCTCTAGGAAAGGTTGTATGCCCTCCTAGACCAAATGGCAACTCAAATCGATTCTGTATTTTATGGGACACAGATCAGCCCACTCCGGAATCTTATGCTGTTACCATAAATAACGTTTCCATGGGGAGTGCATTTTTCAGACTCAAATGGGGTCTTTTTGCAGGTGCATGCTTTGAGTGCAAAAAGTTTGGACATATGGCATCTCAATGCCCTCTGGTCCTCCATAAGATGCCGCTTGATGCCTTGCCCATCCCAATGCAAAATAAGGACACTCCTGGTCCTTCAGGGATTAAAAACAAAAGTATGAAGACTCCTGTTATGCCTCAAGAAAAAGGCAAAGTGCCAGTCTCTTCTGATATGAATGTAGCTGTGGCTAATCCCTCTACTTCTTCACCAAAAGGAAAAGAAAAGATACTTCAAGAAACCTCTCAGCCACCACGCAGGACAATTATCCCCAGGCGTCCTTTACCTTCTAGAACTTGGAATGGAGCCTCCTCCAGTGGACATACCCCGGAAGAAAATTCTGGAATTGGCATCACCTGGGCTACTGTAACTGCAGGTCGTACTCTGTTTCCCGAAGAAGAGGCTGCTAGCTTGCTAGCCACCCGTCTCATAGATATTCCTCCTCCTGATCGAGGTGCAGACCCTGTGGAGGAAATGCAAGTTTTTTTTTTATATTCATGCTGTACATACACTATAAATATGATGTCATATATCACAGTTTTGACTCTCAATGTACAGGGTTTGTGTGACCCTAAAAAGTGGAAGATGGTTTGGGCATATTTGAAGCATATGCAGCCAGATATCGTTGCTCTTCAGGAACACAATCAACATCACTATGCTGGACAGCAAGGCCATTATGCTGGTTATGATATTTTTTATGCAGGCCACCATGCCTTTTCGGGTGTACTTTTTCTTGTGAAACATCATTTGCAGCCAGTCATGGCATTTAATGACTTCCAAGGCAGATGGATGGTTATGCAGTGCTTTATTCAGGGTGAAATCTTTGAATTTGCATCGATATATGCACCTCAATCCTCTCAGGCTAGAGGACAGATATGGCAACAAATGAAATTGTACCCTTGGAGACAGAAAGCATTCATATGTGGAGATTTCAATAATGCCCCTCAACCTGGTGATAATACATCCGGTCGTACACATATGCTTGCTACTGAGAGGTCTTCGTGGGCAGATTTTGTAGCAACGCTTAATCTGATTGATATTTGGAAAGAATCTCAGCCTCTGATGCCTGGGTATACCTTCCAACATAATGCTCAATCCACTTACAAAGCTCGATTGGATCGATGGTATCAGCTTGATCCGTTTCATTATGATACTCTCACAACCAAATTGTGGCTAGATTATACATTTACATATTCAGATCATGTACCCTTATGGCTCAGAGTTCATCTGCATGACATGCCCGATGACAGATTGCCACTTCGAAGGTTGCTTATCATCAATAATAGTTACTTGGAGCATGATGCATTCAAAGCACTGATACTTGAGGCCTGTCAGCCACTCTTTCCTCAATCTTTCATTGACTTGGATTATGCATGGACAGCTTTTATTGCTCGCATGCAATCAGTCATCCGTGATTATGGTAAACAGTATCTGAAAGGTTGGAGACAGACTGTTGCTTATGCTAAGCAAACATGCCAATCGTTAATTGAGCTTAGTCATCTTCGCTCTCTAACTTTGGCTGAAGCCACTTCTTTATGTCAAGCTCGTCACTGTATTCAGGTAAATGATCATCGAAAGCTTGTCAAATGGGAGATACGGGCACGACAAAAGGCGCTTTTGGACAAAGGCTGCTCTTCCAAAAAAATTTTCAACGAGTTTACATTCCAGAAAACAAGCTGCATCTATATGTCGCACTTTAATTTCAGATGACACGTGGACCTCCACCCGAGCACAATTGGCTGCGACTTGTGTTGCCCATTTCTCCTCTCAATTTGATGAGGATGATTCTCATGCCATGGAAGTGTATGATGCACGTCATCAGTTATTACAGCATGTATCCCCCATCCTTTCTGCTACTCAAGCGCAACAACTAGAAACAAAATTCTCTGAACAAGAACTGTCTGATGCAATCAGGTCTTGTGGCCGATGGAAAGCTCCAGGATGGGATGGCCTTACAGTTGAATTTTTTCTTGCATATTGGGACACCCTCAAATTACCTTTGCTGCGTATGGTAAACATTGCCTGGGAGACAAGGCAAATGCCAGCTTCCTGGAAAAAAGGATTAGTGAAGCTGTTGCCTAAAAAACACTTATGTCAGTCTTTGGTAGACTGGAGACCAATTACTCTTATGCCGGTGATATACAAGATTATCAGTAAAATGGTTGTCGATCACGTTAAGGGTTACTTGAATGATGGACTTCATTCTGCACAGTATGGATTTATTCCTCGCAGGCACATTACAGATAACATTGCAAATGCTTATATCGGCATAGAATATGCCAAATACACGCAGCAGGATGTCTTATTATTGCAAGTGGATATTGCTAAGGCTTTTGATACTATTAAATGGGGGTTCGTTCAAGAAACCATGCGTGCTCTGGGATTTGGAGAAAAAATGCAGAATATCATTTACTAGCTTTATGCTGATAGTCAGGCGGCTTGTATATTGTCAGGAGATCTCTCAGAATCATGGACTTTGCATCGTTCAGTTAGGCAGGGATGCCCTTTAAGTGCTCTTTTGTATGCTATAGCGACACATCCCATGCTTCTTTATATGGATCATTTGGTTGATACTGGCAGTCTTCATGGATTGGACATTCAGAATAGACGTCAGTTGGTTGCTCAAGCTTATGCTGACGATTCTTTTTTTCTTCCTCGCAATACGCATCAGGATCTCTCTACTTTGATGCAGGCTCTTTCTTTGTTTGCACTTGCGGCTGGCCTACAAATCAATTTTCAGAAATCTAAATTGCTGCCTTTGCATTCAAAACAGTGGCATAATTTGCTATGGCCAGGGGAAATAGTTCACTCCACTCATTTGCTTCGGCATTTGGGATATCCTTTGGGATGGACAGTCACTCGCCGTCAACAAACAGATTGGGTCTTGGCAAAGCTCAAGAAAAAGTTGGAATACTGGAAACTTGCAACATGGCCTTTGCATGTTTGTTTACGAATTCTCCAATCCATCTTAGTTGCTTATATTCAGTTCTACCTTCCTCTCATCAGGTTTTCTCAGGGGGAGCTGAAATTCTTTATGTCCACTATCTTGGAGATATTCTGGAGATCGAAGCAGGGGAAAAAGAGTGTACGTTTGCTTTCGGCAAATCGTTTGTGTACCCCTAAAATGCATGGAGGCTTGAATATCCTTAATTTACAGGTGCATATTCTTGCCCACAGAGGTAAACTGATGCTTCAATTTCTGGAAGGCACTCAGCCTTGGACAGCGATGATCCGTCATTTATTACTTCATCTAACGACTTCGGCTTTTGGCCATTGGCAACTTACTCATTGGGAATTTATTCTTGGTTACATTACTGGCAAAATTAAGGGCTGTCCTCTCATTTCTGGCTTACTTGTTGATTGGAAGCTTGTCCTTTCAAATTTAAAATGGAATGGTCGTGACTCCTTACAAGGCAACTCTCTCCGCGCTGAGAGCATCCATTGGTCCAAAGCATTTTCAGTTCCCCTGGCGGTGCAAGAACCCCGGCGTTCATATTTTCTCCACTCAAAGGCTGTTACCTCTGTGGGAGATGTCATCCATCCTGATGGCTCCCCTCTTTCTTTTCCATAGGCTGCTGCACATTATGGCTTGGGACCTCACTATCGTCGTCTTTGGCGTGATATAATTCAGATGCTTCAGCCTTTTTTGCCGATTCCAGTGTTGGAAATTCGAGATCGCCTACAGGATTGGACTATCTCCTCTTTTGATTCTTCATGCCATCCCTTGAGGCTATCTGATATTACAGTTGCTGGTCTGTATAAACATTTGTTGCCATTGCCTTGGGTTTTTGAACGGGCAAATCTCTTTTGGCATATGCATCGATCGTCTTTGTGGTGGAAAAGACGATTGCGATCTCTTTGGCATTCGAAGCTTCCTCTTCGACAACAGCTTTTTTGTGGCGCGTTCTTTTGGCTGTTGTTCCCTCAGGACAATTTCTGGCACGCAGACATATATCCTCATCCACTTGCCATAGATGCTTTGCTTCCAGGGAGACAATCATTCATATTTTCTGGAACTGTCCTTCTTCTCGTCAGTTTTTTCTTCCTATCATCCAGCTTCTGCGGGCTAGATTTCCAAATATGAAATTTGGAAAGTTTTTCTGGCTATTTGGTCTTCATTTGCCGAGACCAGAATTCACTCTTTTCTTTTCATGGGTGCGCTACTGGGCTTTATGGACACTATGGAAAGTTCGCAACCATGGAGTTTTCGGTGATGCGGCTTTTTCTGCTTTTTCTTTCTTTCGGTACTCCCTGCATCAATCTTTCTTCGATTGCATGGAGGTTGACCAAATAGATCATGATGTATATTTGTCTTATATTGACATCTTCAGTTGATGTACTTTGAGACTATCTACTTTGGATAGTCATCTTGTAAATCTAATATACTTATGATTCCACAAAAAAAAAAAGTGTGTATTTGATGTTCCTATCTAGGACTGAAAGAGCACTCAGAGTTTCCGTGCGTGTAACATCCTTTCTCATTGGGCCATTACATCATGACCTAGATTGAGGGTGGTCTGTGCAATGGCTCTACATGGGAAGGAAGGAGTATATACATTGAGTTTAACACAAAAGTTCAGTTGTTGTACTTTGACATGAGTATAACATGGACATGGTAAGGAAGGACGCATGGAGATACTTGCAGAAGGTCATTGCCATCTGGAGAATGGTGGCTAGTCCTGTACTGGAGAGAATATCATGTGTTGCGAGGAGCATGTGTATGTTTATCCAGTCGAGATGACGGATACGGATATAGACATGTCAAGAAAGGTTGCATAGTATTGCTGTTGGGAGTTTTAAGACCTGATTGTACAGCTACCATCTTGCAGCTGGCGATGTAGGTTTGATTCACTTCATATTTGCTGTTTAGCAGAGGCGACTAGGATTCAGCCCAAGACACCTGCACTTGGCAAGTCGTATGGTAAGTATTTTCAGGGTTTAACAGCCCATAAGGTCAGTCCATTTACTCATACAGCAATACAATAAGATACACCTGTGGGTGGGGGGACCTTTTGTTCTTGGTCATAAAGGAAATGCTTTCAATGTTTCAGAATTATTGTGCGGAGTTCTTGATCATAGACCGAGTAATTCTTTTCCACGGGCCGTAACTTAAGAAACATGTAAGCTACTAGATGGCCATTTTGTTGTAACGCAACTCCAATCGCGATGTTGCTCGCATCGGTGATTACTTGGAACGGCTTGTCCAGGAGGCAAGCACTAGACAAGGAGCTTCTGACAAAGCCACTGTCATGTGCACAGAGTGTATCTACCGTGTGAAGCATGCCCACAAGACTAGCTCCAAGGCTTGGGGTAGCTTGGAGCTAGGGAGGTTGATTGGCGAGCTGGGCTAGGGATGGATTGACGGGTGGGCGCCTAAGCGTGGACGCTTGGTGACCGGACAAGAGCCTATAAAAGGGTGGCCAAGGTCAGTCAGTCAGTCAGAGTCACGCGAGTCCATGTGAGAGCTCTACGGTTAGGAGCCTGGATCCAGTGTAGATGTGCACCTGCTCCATGCAGCCGAGGTCGGCAGCAGTCTTGAGGCCTACGAGGGTAGCTACCTGGCAATATGGGACATCACAGGGTAGAGATTGGTCGGTATGTCTAGCTAGATAGCTCAGCTCATGGCTCGGTGGGGATAGCCAAGTCTTGTGGGCTTTGCTCGCGGCTGTCATGGTTGGGTGGTGAGTCAGGCCTGCACCCCCTTCATGATTTATGGCTTTGTTTTGCAGGTTTTGGGTCTTGTTTTAGGATTGCTCTACGAGGAGACCCTTGGGGACTTGACAAGTGGTATCAGAGCGAGCCTCAGAGAGTGATCAAGTTGGTAGGTAGGAAAAGAAAGAAACACTGCTGTTTTACTGTTTACTGCTGTATTTTTTTCAGATTTCAGCGTGTTTTTTTTCTTTAGTTTGCATCGCTGGAACCCAAGTTGGGTTGTGGTCATGGAAAGGGTTGACTTGGACAGCATGAAGAGAGTTGGCCAAGGTGAAATGACAGCCAAGCTTGTTGGCTGTGCGTCAGAGAGAGAAGAGGGAGAGAGCTTGTCGGCTGTGTGTTAGAAAGAGAAAGCCAAGCTTGTCGGTAGGTGATGGGCGGCGACTTTTTTTTTTCTTCACTGCTGTTTGCAAGTGACGAGCGGCAATCTTCGTTGCTATTCGCAAGTGGCGGGCAGCCCCGGGTGTGGTGTTTTTTAAAGCCCCACTTTTTTTAAAGCCTTACGTTGCTTTCTCGTTTTTTTAAAAAAAGGAACTTTACATTAAAAAAAAAAACATAGCGAAACAAAAAACTGAAACGCATCCAACGTGGCTTAAAAAAAAAATGCACGTAGCGTTGGTTTTTCACCACGACCAACGTGGTTTTTTTAGCATGGCTTTTACAACATGCATCTAGCGTGGTTAAAAAAAAAAACAAGAACGCAGTAAAACAAAAAAGCCATCCAGCGTGGAGGTTTTTTGTTTAAAAAAAGGGAAAACAAAAAGCTATCGTGGGCTTACAAAAACCAGTGTGGGCTTCTCAGATTCAGCACGGGAGTTCTTTTAGAGTTCTCTTGCACGTTCTCTTAGCCTTCGGGAGCTTTTGTTTCTCGAAGACTTAGTTGCTCCTTGTCTCTCCTCTTCCTGCATGTCAACCCAAGAATCAGAGATGGAGCTTGTTCCCGAACACGAAGACCTGCCGGCTCTTGAGGTCGTTGATGGCGATCTTTTCGAAGATTTCGTGACTAAATCTGATTTTCGGGAGTTTAAAGTTACTTACGAGGCTTCTTTTATGGAGCATCAGGCACAGGTCGCCGCGCAGATGCAAACTTTGCAAAATTCCGTCTCTATTGACTAGTACTGTGTCTACTCTCTGGGGCATGGATACCTTGGCGTCTGCTTTAGGCCCCAACATCACTCCAGAGCAGTTTGGGGGCGAGCAAAAGTGGAGATTGTGGACACGTGGCTACATAAGTGGCAGGTCCACTTCTAGTTTCATCCATATGGCGATGACAAAAAGATTCAGTGGGCAGCAGGTTTCCTCTCGGGCAAGGCTTTGCTCTGGTGGAAAGAACTCAAACCTAAACCAACAACGTGGGCTTAGTTTGAAGAAGTCTTCAAGAAGGAATTCCTCAAGGAGGAGGATGACTACGGCATAGTTGCTCACTTTGCCAGTTTGACCACGACCTCGCAGAACCTTGTTAGCAGTCATCTCCTGTCTGTATATTTACACCAAGGCCTCTGTTTTGTGGGTGTGCGCGCCCGATTTAGGTGTTTTCTCATTTTTCCCCACACTCCATATTTTTCCCTATTTTTTTCCCATTTTATTATGGTGTGGGAGGCTGTCTTGTGGCTCTTGGTTGATCCGGGTGTGGTGTTGACTGCTTCTGCTAATCCCCACCCCTCTCTGCAGCAGCTGGCCGACTTGGTCTGTAGAGCTGGCCGACTTGGTCTGTATGCTGGTCGACTGATGTTGTAGCAATCGGGTGACCTACAGAGGGTTGTCGGCTGGTTTTCTACTGGCCGACTGGATCATAGGGGCCATATAAAATGGCCCCTAGCCCCCACGCACATCGTATTCAATATTTCGGGATTCCTAGTGTATATAGCAAAGTTACACGCTTCTCTCTCCCCCTCTCTATTGCTGTGTTTTTTCTGTAGTGCATTTGCTCTTGTGTTTTCAGATCTTGTCTTCATCTCCGCTTCATATTTTGACATGGTATCAGAGCTCTAGGCTCTGGGAAGATATTGGGCTCTGTGTGAGCAAGAGGGGGGCTGTTTTGTTGTTGATTGGTGGACTGTTTTAAACCGTACGAGAAGAGGAGAAGCAAGAGGAAGGCGGACTGATTTGCTGGACAGCCACTTGCAAGTTTAAGTTCTTCATTTTTCCCACCCAGTTACACCCCCGCAATGGTAGATTTACGTGAGATGGCTAAGAAGCATGTGAGGATCCCGACACTCCCCACGTTCCCAGTGGACCGTCAGTTGGACGGGAACAACTACGGCATATGGAAGGTAATGATGGAATCTGTTTTGGAGTCTTATGACCTTGCTGATTTCATTGTTGTTGGGGTTCCACGGTCGAAGTTAGAGGAAGGGGAGTTACCCTCGATTCGGAAGGAACGTGAGGCACATGCACAGTTATGGGATCGTGTCAATGCCAGGGTCCGTTCTTTCATTTTTCTCAACTGCACACCGTAGGTAATCAATCATATCAAGCATATGACTTTGGTGAGAGGTATATGGCAGCATTTGTTTCTCTTTACAATAGGGTATCGCCCATGAAGAGGATCTCCTTGGAAGTACAGATGCAGGTGATGAATCTTGGAAAGTCGTCGACGATGCGAGAGCACATCAACAAGCTACAGGCTCTTCAGCAGGAAGTTCTCCAGGCTGGGAAAGAGATATCATCGGAGAATATGGCCATCACGTTGCTGTCACACTTGCCCTCTTAGTACTCAGCATTTTACTCTTCTTTGATTACTAGTGGCAGGCTCAGCGCCATCACATGGGAGGAGCTTGTGTCCATGGTCTTGGACTAGGAGGAAAGATTCTCAAACCCTCCACAGGGCGGAGGTTCGGAGGCCTTAACTGGCCAACGATCGAAAGGCTGGAACAAGGGCAAAGGAAAGGCTTCATCGGAGAAGTCTTCTCAGAAGAAGTCCGGTGCAGACCGCGAGAAACTGAAGGCAGAGAGGACCTGTAATGATTGTGGCGAGAAAGGCCACTATTGGAGGCAGTGTCCCAAGCGGAGCACCGAGAAGGGTGCAGAATCCTCAGCAGCAATTGTGAAGACTCTAGCTTTTGTGCACATGGAGGTTATGGACACCGATGTTTCACTTTCTTCGTGCAGGGAGGAGGTTGGAGGACTCTCCGCTATACGGATACTCAGGAGTGGATTCTAGATAGTGGTGCTTCCAGGTACATGACTCCTCCCCATTCGGCTTTACAGGATTTTGGTCACATTCTTATTGGGGATACATCCACTATCCCAGTTCACAGTGAGGGGGTGTGTCCGCCTAATTTAGGTGTTTTCTCATTTTTCTCCCCTCTCCATATTTTTTCCTATTTTTTTCCATT
Source organism: Cibotium barometz (assembly GCF_041138505.1). Classification (NCBI taxonomy): domain Eukaryota; kingdom Viridiplantae; phylum Streptophyta; class Polypodiopsida; order Cyatheales; family Cibotiaceae; genus Cibotium; species Cibotium barometz. The sequence goes on along the minus strand of NC_141090.1, from coordinate 36,624,155 downwards.
TTATTCTTGTGTGGAAGGTTGTCCTGTGGCTCTTGGTTGATCCAGGTGTGGTGGCCGATTGCTTGTACTACTCCCTGCCCCTCTCTGTAGCTAGCCGACTTGGTCTATATGCTGGCTGACTGATGTTGTAGCAGTCGGGTGGCCTACAAAGGGCTCTCGGTTGGTTTTCTACTGGCCGATTGGATAGGGGCCATATAAAATGGCCCACACACATTGTATTCAATATTTCGAGATTCCTAGTGTATATAGCAGAGTTATACGTCTCTCTCTCTCCCCCTCTGTATTGCTTTGTTTTTTCTGCAGTGCACTTGCTCGTGTTTTCAGATCTTGTCTCATCCACTTCATATTCTGACAAACCTCACTTATGAGGTCTACCTCCAGAAATTTAGAGACTTGCAAATGAAAGCTACGAAGACGGATTCTACTACTCTATTGGGTTTCTTCATAGTAGGATTACCCAACTCGTACCGTTTACAGGTCAAGAATAACAAGTGCAAAACTTTGGATGAGGCCTTTCACTTTGCGCGTATTTATGATGATACAATGGTTTTATTATGATACAATGGTCTCTTCCAAAATCAAGCCCGTAACCGAGCAAGGGAACAAGCACAAAAGGAAGTTATCTGCGCCGATGACTAGCATGACAGAAGGAAAGTCTTCAGACCAACCTTCCAAGAATTCTAACTCGACTCTAGCGAAGAAAAACCGTCTCCTGAAGGCTTTGAAGCTCAAGGAGGAGGGATGTTACTTTATCTGCGAAGAAAAAGGACACATGCGTAACGAGTACCCGAAGAAGAAGGGTGCTAAGACAAACGCAGGACCCAAGACGAAGGCAGCCAACCAGTTGTACTTTAACAAGTACTTTAGTCAATGTGCTTTCTCGTCCTAGTTCATGTTCTGATTGTCTGTTTAACTCTAAGGTTTTCGGCTTGCACGATCTTCTTCGAGTTTATGGAGAAGTGAATGGCCATAGAATCTACATTCTTCTGGACCTTGGAAGCTCACACAACTTTGTCAATTACAAACTTGTGCAGAAATCGGGTCTGGAGTATGGACACGACACCTAGTGATCATACCTATGAGGTACGCCTACCTGCGAGTTGGCCAATGTGGGATCAAAAGGTGGAGAAGCTACCAATCCGGATTCAGGACCACAGAGATATTCTGGAGTGCTATGTTATGCACCTAGAGCACGTAGACTTGCTATTAGGAATTGAGTGGTTTAAGATCCTTAAGGTCCAGATAGATTGGTCTAGTCATTCTGTTTCTTTTGAACATTGGAACACCTAGTTTTGTATCCAAGGTGATTGTATACATCCCTCTCAGGGACCTCTTGTAAATACAATTGATGTTGGAAATACAATGGATTCTTCTTTGTATATTACTTTCCACCGTGTCTTGATTTCACTTTCTTCATTTCTTATACTTACTATGGATGTTAATGAATTAAGTGTGTTTGAAAGCAAAGAATTAAAGAAGTTACTTGACTCGTTTCAAAATGTATTTCCTAAAGAGCTGCCATTGGGCTTACCACCCGAAAGGACAGTGGATCATCGCATTGATCTAGTCTCTGGTGCTGAACTTGTTCGCATTCCGCCTTATAGGATGAGCTAGGCTGAGGAAGATGAGTTGGCCAAACAGCTCGCAGATTATTTGAGGACGGGCTTGATTCGTCCAAGTAAATCCCCTTGGGATGCGTCTATGTTACTTAGAGAAAGAAGGATAACACCTAACGAATGTGTGTAGATTACAAAAGACTGGACAAAGTGACAATCAAGAACCGCTATCCTCTTCCTAGATCAGATGACTTGATTGATTGTTTAGTGGAGAGAAGTATTTCACTAAGATAGATTTACGTACTGACTACCACCAAATACGTATTCATGAAAGGCATGTCAAAAGAACTGTCTTTTGGACTAGGTATGGCCATTACGAGTTTCTCGTATTACCTTTTGGGTTGACTAATGCTCCAGCCACTTTCTAGCAAATGATGAATAATCTTTTTTGTGACCATTTGGGGAAGTTCGTGGTGGTTTTCCTGGACGATATTTTAGTATACAGTCGTACTCTTACACCTCACAATTGTCTTGACTATTTTAAGATAGAATCGACTGCATGCTAAATTTAGTAAATGTGAGTTTTTTATGATAGAAATCATTTACTCGGGACACAAGATCACACAAGACTTGTTGAGCATTGACTATGACGAAGTGCAGAAGATTTTGGCTTCGCCGATACCGCAGATGGTAAGACAACTTCGTCCTTTTCTCGGTTTTGTTGTTTTTCTTCGAAAATTTGTGCGGGAGTACTCTCAACTCACACTACCGATGACCAACTTGTTGAAAGGTCGTGGACGTAAGTCTCATCAGCCTATCCCTTGGAATAACGATTTGGATATGACCTTCAGACTTTTGAAAGACAAAGTCAAGGAAGCCTCTACCTTAGCACTACCCGATCTTAGTCGGCCTTGAGATTGATACGAGTGACTATGCGATTGGGACTGCGCTATTCCAAGATGGTAAGACTTGTTGCTTTCGAGAGTCGAAAGCTGGACGACACTCAATCTTGTTTGCCGACCCTTGAGAAGGAGCTTTACATTGTCAAGGTTTGGAGGTATTATTTATATGGCTGTAAGTTTCTGGAATTGACTGATCATCAGTCAATCAAGTATGTGTGTGATGCGGATGATTTGAGAGAACGAAAAGCTAGATGGGCAGAGTTAATGCAAGATTTTGATTTTGAGATACGCTATCGCAAGGGGTCCATGAATAGTGTAGGAGATGCGCTTAGTCGGATAAGAGAGGTGAATACTTTGTCGTTCACCGAGATTTCCATTGACTTATTTTAGTCATTGAGAGGGCTTTGCAGGATTGATAGTTATTTTGGTCCATATTGGCAGGGAATTTGGGACGGGAGCTTATTGATTGACCAAGACTTGGTGACTGCGCAGCCTACGATTCAAGCTCATGGTTTACTCTTCCATAATGACAAAATTTGTTTACCATAGGTTTCGGACGTTAAATCCAAGATTCTTAAGGAGTGTCACAACGCCCCTTCTACCGGACATCTTGGGGTACACAGGACATTAGCTTTAGTGAGACACACTTTCTATTGGCCAAAGATGAAAGGGTATGTAGAAGATTATGTTGTGTCAGATTTGTCAAGCGAATAAAGCTGGACACTTTAGACATGCTAGGATGTTGCATCCTTTGCAAATCCTAGGTAATAAGTGGATTTTATTACCGGATTGCCAAGAAAACGTCAAGGCTACGATTCTATTTGGGTTGTTGTAGATTGATTGACAAAGATGGCTAGATTTTTACCTACACGGACTTTGAATATGAGTTCCTTATATAATCCTCAATCTGATGGCCAGACTCAAAGGGTGAATCAGACTTTGGAGGACATGCATCGTGCGTATGTCTCCAAAAGACAAGGTTCATGGGAGGATTATCTTCCTATGTTAGAATTTGCATACAACAGTACTAAGCATATAAGTACAGGTTTTAGTCCTTTTATGCTACGGATTTCAACCTGGATAACCTATTACCGTGGGGTTTTTAGGACTTCAGCATTATGTAGCACGTACTTTTTTGCAAGACATGTAAGAAATGTTACAAGTTGCGAAGGAATCTATTAGAAGCGCTCAAGACAGAGACATATTTTATTCTAATAGACATCGTTCACCGAGAGAGTTCTTTGAAGGAATGATGGTGTATTTGCGAGTTCCGGAAGATTCCGAGACTTTACGGGCAGGCCGATATCTGAAATTATCCCCTAGATACTGAGGATCATTTCGGGTTAAACGCCGGATTTGTTCAATTCATAGTAACATGAAACGTTTCGTCCATTTCGTCGTTTCGTCATTTCGAAGGTTTCGTTTCGTTTCGTTTCGTTTGGTTTCATCTGTTTTGGACGAAACACAAAGGTTTCGAAATGACACTTCTTATATACACACACCAAATTTATAACATAGCCAACAGAAAGATGGAGATACATTTTTTGGGACTAGTGGGTATGAAATTCATGATTTTGGGAGTATGTTTTTTGGTATTTTCAAAATTTGGGCAAGAAAAGGAGAGAAAGAGAGGAAGAAAGAAACAAGTTGGAAGGGAATAGGGAGGCGAGAAGAAAAGGAGAGAAAGAGGAGCGATGGGCCGTGGAGGAGAAGAGAGAGAGAGAGAGGAAAAGGAAAGAGGAAGAGGAGGCGTGAAGGAGGAGAAGTGAAGGAGCAGAAGTGAAGGAGCGAAAAGGAGGAGTGGACGAGGAGAAGAGGCGGAGCAACTGGTTGTGGCCGAGAAGAAGCGTCAGATGCGTGAAGTGGCAAATGGGCAGCAAACAGAGACGGAAACGACGACAAAAATCGTACTTACAAAAAAAAAAAAACCTTCTGTCCGTTTTTTGACGTCACTTTACATTTGGGCGAAACATGGTTTCAATGGGCAAGTTTCTCGAAACGTTTCGTGCCGTTTTGAGAGGGCAAAACGGGTTTTTATGTTACTATGGTTCAGTTGCATATGAATTGGACTTGCCTTCTCATGTTCTCGTATTTCATTCAGTAGACTTAAGGAGGTACTAGGTGGAATAGACCAATTAGTTACTCCTCAAGAAATCATAGATGTCAAGGATATGACATTTGCGCCCCTCGAACCGGAAAAGATTCTTGGATTTTGTGAAAGAGGATTGCGGCATATGTTACTCACGGAATACAAGATCAAGTGGAAGGATTGTGTTGAGGAGGACGCTACATGGGAGACATTGATTACCCTTCAGAGGGATTACCCTAAGTTTTTACTGAGCTCAGGAGTGAGCTCTTAGAGAAAGGAGAGTGTGTCATGTGCACGGAGTGTATCTACCATATGCAACACGCACACAAGACTAGCTTCGAGGCTTGGGGTAGCTTGGAGCTAGGCAGGTTGATTGGCGAGCTGGGCTAGGGATGGATTGACGGGCGGGCGCCAAAGTGTGGACGGCCGGTGACCGGCCAAGAGCCTATAAAAGGGTGGCCAAGGTTAGCAGTTAGTCAGAGTCTCGCGAGTCCAATGCTAGAGCTGTGGGGTCAGGAGCCTGGATCTAGTGCAGATGTGCACCTGCTTCATGCAACTGAGGTTGGTAGCAGTCTTGAGGCCCGTGAGGGTAGCTACGTGGCGGTATGGGATGTCACGGGGTAGAGATTGGTTGGTACGTCTAGCTAGTTAGCTCAGCTCGTGGCTCGGTGGGGACAGTCAGGCCTTGTGGGCTTGCCCACGGCTGTCATGGTTGGGTGGTGAGCTAGGCCTGCACCCCCTTCATGATTTATGGCTTTGTTTTGCAGGTTTCAGGTCTTGTTTCAGGATTGCTCTATGAGGAGACCCTTGGGGACTTGAGAACCACCTTGAGGTTATACAAATATCACCATCAGAGAGAAAGACATAAAGGTTGAATCTAGATAAGCTCTCTCAAAGCCAAGTGAAATCAAGAAGGCATCAATCTTCTGATACCAAGCATGGGGTGCTTGTTTGAGACCATATAGAGTCTTCCGTAATAAGTAAACATGATCTGTATGTCCCTGAATCTCAAATCTTGGAGGCTGCTATACCTCCTCTAAATCTCCGTTCAAAAAGGCAGATTTGACATCCATCTGAAAGACATGCCATCCAAAATGAGCAGCCAAGGCTAAAACAATCTGAATGGTAGTATACTTGGGTGTAGGTGCAAATGTCTCATCAAGTCCTCGCCACCTTTCTGAGCATAACTACGAGCAACTAAGCGAGCTTTGTACTTATCCAAAGTATTATCAGAATGAAACTTGACTTTGAAAATCCATTTGACACCGAGGACCTTCCGATGTAATGGATGTGGAACTAACTCCCGAGTTTTGTTTCGCTTGATAGAAGACATCTCTGCTTCCATAGCCTGTCGCCACTGCGGCAAAGCAAGGGCCTCCTCGGGATTCTCGGGCTCATCAATATCGTGTAAGGTACTCAAAAGAACATAATTCACGGTATGGCCGGAAGAAGCAAGCCGAGAAGATCTCCGAGGTCCGGACGATGCCTGAGAATGCAATTGGCTATTAGAAAAGACAGAGCCAGATCTCCTCTCAAATCTGAAAGAAGAAGAAGGTACTGCTGGAGAAATGGATGCATCAAGGACAACAAGGGATGAAGTGTTACGACCCTGTGTTTTCCTCTGGACAGTATGCAGGTGGGCACGGGGATAGGATGGACAGTGTGAAAATGGCATCAGTTAGGAAACCCATGTGTGAACAGCCCCAAGTGTGAAGGGGACAAAAAGAATTAAAGTAGAAAGGTTTTATAACGTTTGGGACAAAAGGATTTAAGTTTACAAGGTTTTATAACCTAAGATGATTTAAAATAATAATGGATGCGCTTTTTGGGCTATTGCTTTTATTTGGAGAAAAGCGGGCTGAGGCGCCTCCTTATTAAGGGAAGGGTGGTGGAGTCGACGGTGTGGTGTATGAGAGTCGGATGAGGGAGTCTGTGAGGAGAGTGGTGATTTGTAGAGGCCTCCATCATGAACTCCATTGGCCCCTTCTGTCCATGGCCTCAACCACCTCATCATCAAAATAAACTCCAAGTCCCTTCCGAGCAGCCATGTGAATTGAAAACAAGTTCTTTGAAAGCTGAGGCACATGTAAAACTTCATGGAGAGTAGCAGAGAAACATTTACCAATACCAATAACGGGTAAGGAAGAGTCATCTCCAATGCGAATCAAAGAAGAGAGCGACTGGTAATCCTCCAAAATATGTTAAATGTTTGGTCATATGGGCAGAAGCACCATTGTCACTAACGCACTCAACCTCTGTGGGTGTGTCACTAACCTCTGTGGAAGAAGTTATATTTGTGATCACGAGGAAGAAAGCTCCTTTGAATCTCAAGCCACATCTGTCGGGCACTCCTTGTTGGTCATGTCCACTCTCGGCTAGTTCAGGTGTGAACCCAGCTTACTCACGGGCACTTTTTCCTTGTGATTGGACTTAGGTTTTTTCCCCGTGTGAACACACTTATGTGTGTTGGGCACTTAGCCCTAGGCCTTTTAGTACTCATTTGTACTTTCATTTCATATCATTATTGAGTACATCTTTTCCAGCACTCTCACGTTTCTTTGTGCTTGAGGTTGTGTGTGTGTGCAGGCTAGCTTCCCTCCTACCCAACATTGGTATCAGAGCTTGGTTAGGGTTAGGGTTTGCCCGTTCTTGCCCTTCAGCCTATTGGCATTAGGGTTTTGCTGTTTAGGGTTAGGGTTTTGCTCTCGGTCGCCTCTGCAGGTCGCCGCCCTCAGCTGCCCGTCGCCGCCGATCAGATCCATGCTATGCGACGCCGCCGCCGATAGATCTGCCTTTGCCGTCACTGTGCGCTGCTGCCTGCCTTAGAGCAGTCGCCAGTCAAATCCGCGTCCGCCTTGTACCGCCGCTGTTGCAAATCTGTGCCACCCTCGCTGCCCAGCGCCGCCCGTCGCCTTGTACTGTGCCGACTGCGCCAGATTTGATAGATCGCTGCCGTCGCCTGCGCTGTCCTCTGTACCACCTTACGCCTCAGATCTGTGTGTCCTATGTCACCCTGTACTTGCGTCGCCGCTTGCATCTCATACGCCTCAGATCTGCGCCGCCTTGTCTAGCTGCCCTCCGTACAAATCAGCACCACTCCTACAAAGTGTACATGTACACTGAAAAATTCGAGGTATTTGAAAATTTTCAAAAAATTTTCAATTCCATATAGATTTCTAGGTTAACTTTGTGAGATTTGTAAATTTTTGACGTGAAATTGCACAAATCGCCTGTTGAAATTTGGGGCTTTTCACAATTAAGCCTGCAATTGCTACATTGGCACACATTGGCATTGTTTCCAGCAGATTTGGTGCATAATTGCATTAGAAATTTAGGGATTTTGTAGAAATTGATACTATTTTACAGAATTCGGCACTATTTGTTGGCAATTTTGGGTATTACAGGCACATTTGGTTGGCATTGGGGCATTTTCCCCGATTTTGGACATTCCAATATTTGGTACAGGTGACAATCGCATTAGCAGATTTACAGGTGCAGATCCGGTTCAGATATGGTCTAATTGGCTACCTAAAAATTAGGGCTTTTCTACATTGAGCCCGTTTTTGGAGCATTCGACTAATTTACCTTTGATTTTGCTAGGATTTGCGCACTTGCAGCTTTTACAGGTGCCAGTTGATTGTGTTTTTCACGGCACATGTATACATTTGTGGTTTGTTGCAGTATATGTATGCCATTGTGGACACTTTGACAGATTTGCATCATCGTGTAGTACACTTGCAGATTTGGAACATGCATATGTATTTCTCGTGGTGAAGGAGTTTCCTTTCAGTCCATTGATTATCCTGCTATTTATCTCGCGCATTCTTACGGTTTTGCTGGGCATTGCCTACTCGTGGTGACTTGTGACTGATTTGTTGTGCTATCATGGCCAACAATAACAATGACCTCTTTGGAATGCTATCTCAAGAGGACAAGCTCAATGGAGATAACTACCCTATGTGGGCTTATATGATGCGTCATGTATTGGTCGCCAAGAATGTATGGCTATATGTGGTTGGCACTGAGGAGCGTCCTCTTGCACCTGCTCCAGCGGAAGGTGAAGTGATTCTCGCTCATCCTCCTGCAGGTCCACCTCCTACTCAGCAGCAGCGTACTTGGGATGCTAGGGATGCTCAGGCCCATGCATTGATTGCTCTCTTGTGCCGCAGGCATATCATTCCGCACATTCGTTCTTGCACCACTGCAAAGGGTGCTTGGGATACCTTGGCGATGTCGTATTTAGGTCGCAATGAGGCTCGTGTAGCTTACCTTCGGGGCAAGCTTGAGACTGACCGCATGCTTGAAGGTGACTCTATCGATCAGTACCTTACGCATGTGAAAGACCTATGAGAGCTTGACAGATAGTTATCTTGTTCAGACAGTTTTGCGTAATTTGCCTAACTCTTATCAGACATTTGGTACCACTTTGCGGTTGTTGGCTGGCAATGCACCTAATGCGGTCACTTTTGACAACCTTGTGACTCTCTTGCTGAGTGAAGAGCAATCTCGTTCCAAGAGGAAGAACATGATGTCTGCTGAGACAGTAGTGGCTGCTCCCTTTCGTGGGAATAGATCTGGGCCTAAACCTAGCCCATCGGATCCTCCCAAGACAGAGAACAAGCCTGAAAAGAAAAAGCGTTGTAACTATTGCAGGAAAACAGGACACACCATAGAGGAATGTAGGAAGCGTATTGAGAGTGAAAAAAAGAAGAAGCTGGCATGTTCTTCCACAGGTGCAGATCAGGCCAATTTAGCTACATGTGTTAGCCTTGACCCTTACATCTTCATCACCTGCGGAGACGTCTTCTGATGCCGTTGCTTTTGATGACTATGCTCTATAGTCTGTACTCCATGGTATGCATTGTTTGGTAGATGCATTTCAAGGGGGATTTTACTTGCCCACATGCAGTTGATGATGCCTCATGGTCACTTATGCTTGTTGACCCTTATGCTAGTCTATGCTAGACGCTTTCTCTTATGTGATGTCTACTGGAGATGCCTTTTATGTTGTTTTCCCTTGTAGTGGGATTGTTTCTACAGTGTTGACATTGTCACTTTCTCACATGTGATGTTTACTGGGAGTGCCTTTTACACACTCGGCCAGTGTTGGTTTGCTCTCATGGTTTTGACATGTCACATGTGTATTATTCATTGTGGGACTATGCATCTTTACACTTGCCATACATGCCACTGATCATGGCATCGCTGAGAGTTTACCTATCCTCTCATCACTGTGGGATTATGCATCTTTACACTTGCCATACATACCCGCCTCGAGCCCCCACTTTTTCTCCCCATTTTCAGCTTTTCCCATTGCTAAATTTTTGCTTTTATCAGCCCTACCATTGCTGATTTTTCCTCATCGGATCCTCCATTGATGAGATTCACTTTTGCAGCTTACATTGCATGTCTCAAAGGCATGACTTTTGGATCCTGTTGCCTTGGCATTTGGTACTTGCCTTCAGGGGGGTATTATGCGATGCCTCTTGATTTGATGTAGTTGATATCCACATGATCTTTGCCATGCATTTCTGGTGAACTACTGTGCTCTAGCATTAGCACTATGACATTGGGGATTCTCCTTTTCCGCGTCATATAGTGCTTGCTTTTTCCATTGGCACTGCAGTTCACTCTTACTGTGGAGCATAGTGCAGGGCAGCAGTCACAACTTTATCACCTGCTGCTACCCGTTCACACCATTCACTTGAGGGGGGTTTGTTGGTCATGTCCACTCCCTGCTAGTTCAGGTGTGAACCCATGACTGATTTTTCCCGTGTGAACACACTTATGTGTGTTGGGCACTTAGCCCTAGGCCTTTTAGTATTCACTTGTACTTTCATTTCATATCATTATTGAGTACATCTTTTCCAGCACACTCACGTTTCTCTGTGCTTGAGGTTGTGTGTGTGTGTGTGTGTGCAGGCTACCTTCCCTCTCCTACCCAACACTCCTTGTAGAAATAAATTGTGCTTGTATGGCAAGTGTCATGCAATGAATGATGATGAGGGGTGCGCGAAAATCCAAAACTCCCCGTAATGTTGGATCCACCAAGGTAGGTGTTATAACTGATGTCTAGACACCAACACCTTCCCAGCACCTTCAAGAAGCAACTGGATATAAAAGGACCAAGTATGATAATTGGTGGCTGTAAGCTACATGGAATCACTGATTTGGGGAGGAGTGTAGGATGGAACATGAGAGAAAGAAGAGAGGATTTGTGGGAGGAGAGAAACAAGAGAAGAAGTGGTTGCAGGTTAGGATGGGGGGACCACCAAAGGGGTGGAGGGAGAGGGTACCGATGAAGTGGTAGCCTAAGAAGTAGGGGATAGGATTCCCTGTGAGGAGAAAAGAAGTCCAGAGAAGTTAGAATATTGATCTCTTGAAGCCATATCCTCCAAACGCAGAATCCCTCTCTTCAAATAGGGTTAGAAGCACTAAAACTAAGCACAATAAGTATGAGGATCAAGAAGGAATGCAGGGTGGGAGGGTGGGAAAAAACCAGATGGGGAGAGAAGAAATGGTTCTCCAAGGTTTAATGTCATCATAGATGCTGAAAACACAGCTCTGTGAAGAAAAACATAGCATGAATGAAGAAAAAGCAGCACCACTAAGAAAACGCAGCTCTCTGATGTAAACGCAGCTCCCAGATCTGAAAATGCAGGTCTTTATGTGCCGAAATCTGTAAACAACAGGTTCATGAAAAAAATGCAAGTCCTAGAGGAATTCTAGGCTCTGATACCATGTGAGATTTATGTGCGACTGCTGTAAATCTGAAAACAGAGAATAAAACAGCATATATGTGTAGATAGTAGATTGCAGATGATCAAGAACCTAAATTAGGGTGAAGGTCTAGCACGAGGGAGGCCCGTGAGTGCCGGTATGTACAAATCAGGGCTAAAAAGGGGGATAAAAATGATGTGGACTGAGGCACCTATTATATAGGTCCTCAAGAGCTGGTCGGGTAGGTCCTATAGGCCGACCTAGACAAAAGTCCATAAAATGCAGAAAAATACTAAAAATGTTCCAATAAATGGTGCAAAAATAGCAAATAAATATGCAATGCAGGGCCTTATAAATGGGCCAGATACAAACATGTAGAGAGTCCATCTGGGGATGAACAATATTTCCAACAGTCTTGACACCCTTAAGCAGATCTATTAGATCTGTCGAGAGGTCAAAGAATCTGTCAATGTGGGTGGAGTATGCTTGGCAAATGCCCACAAAGGATTGGATATCATATGCGGTCTGTGGTATCTCCCAATTGACTATGTCGGCCACCTTGGCCAGATCAAGTCGGATGCCCTCGGCACTGATTATGTATCCAAGGTAGTGAACATCGAACAGATAAAATTCTGACTTCTTCTCATTGACATAGAGCACGTTACTTTCTAGCAACTTCAAGACTTTGTCCACATCAATGTCATGCTGCTCAACCGTAGTTGAAAATACCACTATGTCATCCAAAAATATTAACACACTTTCCAATCAAGTTCCCGAATATCCGCATCATCATGCGGTTGAATGTGGCTGGGATGTTCATCAAGCCAAATGGCATGACCACAATAAAACCATCCACTGTGTGTTTGTTCCGAAGTTCGTTGTTCTCTCTCTTTGTCGAAGCTTGCCATAGTGGGAATATGCAGTTCCTTTCCAGAACGCAATAAAACCATCCACTGTGCGTTTGGGACTTTCCGGAGGCTAAAAACCAACCGTCCTTCTAGGGACAAGAGAAGGGGTGGTCCTCCGGAGTCTAGAAACCAACCACACAGGCGAAAAGAATTTCTTTTCTTTTTTTTGGTTTTCTGGCTGAATCTTAACACTTGAGGAAGGCTATGTTACCAATATAACATGTGGAAGCTCGGTGGATAAAATCGGTAACGTCAATGTTCAGAATTCAGCAATCTTTCGCAACGAAGATAGCACACAACATAGAGAGAGATGTACAGAAATAGAGATTAAGGAGACCAAGAAGATGGGAATTGGGATTAGGAAGAAAAAAGAGATGGGAGAAAAGAAAAGAAGAAGAGGAGGAAGAGAAGACTAAGAAAAACAAGGGGAGGAAGTGGAAGAAGGGAGGAAGGAGAAGAAGAGGGAAAGGAAGGAGAGGAGAGGAGGAGAAGGAGAAGGCCCACGGGTACTCAAGTTGCTACTATAGAAGGATCTACTCAAGGGTTAAAAAAAAATGTAAAAAAATTGTGATTTTTTTTTTCGAAACTTCCATGGCCAGAAACTTTTGGGTTTTTTTAGGAAGGTTTTGTAGGTTTTGAAATGATGTAACATGGGTTTTTGTGACTATGTTCATACTTCATATAGTTTTTTATTTTTTTGGGGCAAAGGGTTGGCTAGCCATGCACTACCTTGTCCTATCCTATTGGCAAGTTGAAATTTGGCTATAGAAAGCAGGCAGGTCCTCACAGTCCAAGGCCAGCTTGTGAGGGTCTTGACATGCATTTCTCCTACTTCTAATTAGTGCGATTTCAATTAATCAAGTCACTTGTTACGTGCTTTTTTCTTGTCTGACTGGCACTTTCTGCTTTATGTAACTTACAGGACAACTGCTCCCCTGCCAGATACAGGTCAATGGTTTCTGCTTGCCTTGAATGAGCAGCTTCCTTCCGTGTTTGTGGAGTTTCTGCGAGCGCATCTCTTTGTTCTGCAGCACTATCTGATGCTGTTCCTGATGCTGGGATTCTCTGTGTTGTTCGATTTTGTCAAAGCTCCCGGATTAGGCCTAGCTGCCAGGTACATGTTCACCATGGGTATAGGGCGGCTTTTGCGGGTGATGACTTTTGTGGCCACGATACTTCCTTCTGCTCGTCCTTGGTGCGTCCAAGAAAGGTTCAAGATTCCTGATCATCCCCACCCATGGGTGCAGAAATTCTACACACCATATGCAAATAATGCAGACAGAATTAGAGATCTTCTTGATCAAGACATGGCATATGGCGAGTAATTGCCTCTTGCTTTGAGAATAGGTGTTTGTTTACTTGTCAGGTTGTTCTGTACATCTTGTGAATGGTGAGATTGAAAGTTTCGCCTTCTATCCTTCTAAGGACGAACTTGCCTTCTTATTGCAGCTCCTATTGGACAATTCCCCTCTGAGTACACTCCAAATTGGGGCAGTATGCAATTCTTAGTTAACTTGTTGAGACCACAAGAACCAGATGTCTCTAGTGGGGAGGAATCTTGGTTTACTACTCTTAAAAGGGCTGGCGGTGGCTGCAACGACCTTATGTTCAGCGGCCATGTTCTAGTGTCCTCATTGACGGCAATGGCATGGACGGTATAAAGCTTTGCTGTTTTCTGTGGTGAAATTCTAATTTTTGTTTCTTACTAATCATGCGACTTTGGTTTTGCTGTTTAGGAAGCTTATCCAGGTTGGACAGCTGGATTGCTTTGGTTCTTTGTACTGCACACGGCGCAACGTGAGATAAGAGAGCGGCACCATTACAGTGTTGATGTCGTGTCTGCCATTTACATGGGCGTATTGCTTTGGAGGTCAACAGGCTTTATCTGGACTTCAAAGGATAGAGCTCAAGAAATTAGGCTACAATGTCTTGCTAAAATTGAAGGAAAGATAATGCAAGCTGCAAAGGATGGAGATGTGAGTAAAGTGAGGCAGCTTTTAAAGCAGGTAGAGGATGATAGCAAGGAGAAAAGGCCATCTCAATTTGTTGTAATCATTGCATCATCTGTGGTGACAACATTTTCGTTAGGCATTGCGCTTTTAGCTTTTGTTTGGACAGTAGACGGGTGAATTATGGGACAGGCATGTTGGTCATCAAATTTTGGCTTTGGAATTAAGCTGAATGGAAAATTTATGCATATAAAATTTATCTATGTATTTGCTTTCATAGTTTGAACCACCGTTATGTACCATGACTTTATTGTCTATGATGCTGTCACTTCCTTGAGCATGGTGGCAGGCATCGTTTTTTAGAGAGAGGGAATGCTAATGTGCTGAATTTGCAAGTAGAATTAATGAAAATGAAGATATTTTAATGTATTGACTGGCTGGCCGCCCTTGGAAGGAGGTTACATGTGAAATTCCCGTGATGGGGGTTGAGCACAATCTTGTCACACTTAAACTATTCATACCAATAAACAAGATGACATATGGCACATCACAAACCAAAATAACAGAAGTGGAAAGTGGTGATGGCTCCGTTGGAACCTAAATTCATGGGCACCTTGTGCCATATTTCCATTACAAGGGTAGAAATGAAAAAAGGTACCAAACAAGGTGTTTGTAGATTTAGACTCCAGCTAACTACCAAGGAGCAACCTTGTGTATAAAAAGCTCCACTAGCCTCAAAGCAAAGCACGTGAGAGTTGGGACCGAGTGGTAGAAAACCGTGTCATGCTAAATGCATACTATTCTTCACTGACCTTTGGGCAAAGTGGTGACACATCCATTGGAACCAGAATGCTCCTTGTCACTATTCGATTTTCTTTTTGTAGCTTTTCACATTTTGCTACACAACCGCTTCCAACCACAATTGAACCGACCATTAGTCCGTCTCGCAAAGGCACATCTTTACTTATACAATCCAATATGAGTCACTTTTATGATATTGCCGCACACAAGGATGCTCACCCACGAGATGATGCGTTTACTCACTCACACCTTTCCTTTTAGCATAAGAGACAAAGCATCACACACTCAAGATATCCACTAGATATGTGTTGCGGGGATCTGTTCCTTTCACTTAGAATACATGAGGGCTGCAAACACATAAGCAAGAGACTCATACACAGAGGACGCACTCACATAGTGAAAACCCCTTTTATTATTTCTACTACCAAGATTTACAATGTGTATAGTAGACAAAAGCTTATGCTTCAAAGTCTTCAATGGTATGTGTGTCAAGCTGGTCTGTGGGACAATGGCAACCCATTTGCTTCCGAGACTCCAAGACGGCTTCTTTTACTCCAAGAGAGAGTGCACCAAACAATGGCTCAAAACCATCGAGACCGCAAGACCGCATGGTGATGTTACCTTGGTCTCACTTTGTGTTTCTGTCGATTGTGTGTGTGAGGCCTAGCCCCTCACTTCGTGTTGCCATCTCCGATCCAAGTTCACCAAGGAGCCTCCGCCTTCAAGCTACACCGTGTACGTATCTTTGTTTTTGTTTTTCGAGCCAAGGTCAGAGACGAGCATGCTCGTCTCTAAGACTCAAGCAAAGAAATGCTTTTGTCATTAGTTTCGTCGTTCAGTTGTGAGAACGGTTTCACTACTTCTTTAAGGCATGATCTCGGAAGACCCAATAACTGGGCACGACAGCGACCAAGAACTCCCGAAGGAGCCCAGGTACTGTGTGACTGGATCAAATGCTAGAATCAACATCATTAACAAAGAGATTAGATGATAATTAACACGTGATTAGTGAGTAATTAATTGATAGCTTAATGTAGGCATGGATAATAAAAAAACCAGCAAATTCTCATAAGGCCAATGCCTCAATTTATAAAGTTTACATCCAAGCATCTAATCCCACTGATTTCTCCTTGATTCACTCCACCTCTTTTGCTTGATTCTCTCCGTCTCTTTTGCTTGATTCTCTCCACCTCTCCCAGAATATCTCCACACCTCCTAAATCTTCTCATGCTACCCTTTATTCTCTCCCAGTAGATTCTTCTCACATTTACAGATTCTCTTTTACAGCCTCTAGCCAAGGGCTTGTTTTCACACACACCCTATTCACTTGTATATTTCAACACCTCTCCTCAAGTGAATACTCCTAGCACACTTGGACCCTATACCAAGTTTTCCTCTTACTTGATAGTCCGCGACCAGTGCCTAGCACACCTCCCCTCAAGTGAACAATCCCAGTACACCTGGACCCTATACCAAGTTTTCCTCTTACTTGATAGTCCGTGACCAGTGCCTCAAGTCTCTAAACTCAGTCCTTGACACTCTCTCTCTCTCTCTATGTGTCCAAGGCTACTATAGGTGCCCGTGACCTTGACTAAAGTGCTCACACATACATCTACCACATGGCCTACATCATCGGTGGCTCAGAGGTGGTTTTACTCTGTTGGGGCAGGTTACATTGGGTTGTGGGATTTCTCTCTCTCTCTCTCTCTCTCTCTCTCTCTCTCTCTCTCTCTCTCTGAGATTTTCACATGGCTCCTCACTCTTTGGAGCCTCACATCTTCTCTTGTCTTCAATCTTCTTGTCGTGGCAGCTTCTCTTCACGCGTCCGTGTCTTCCTCTTCTTTCAGTCTTCTTGTTGTGGGACAGCTTCTCTTCACGCGTCCATGTCTTCCTTTAATGCTTCCTTTAGCTTTTCTTCTTGTTGTGGATCTTCCTCTTGGAAAGAGATGTTCTTCTTCTTTCATGGCTGGGGCCATGAGCTTGTCCGTCAGTTCTTGCTCCATGTGAGCAACATGTTTAAATGTTTTGTTGACAGTTCTTTTGGACTTTTGATGTTTATCTTGTGTCATTATGCAATGCAAACCCAAATCTATGCGGGAGGTCTTACCTCTTGCCTTATTCTGGACAAGGGCAGTGTCTGATCCCATTTTTACACTGATGTAATGTGTCCAATACATAATGCATATAGCATTCATTCTTATGCACATAATGATCCCATTTTTACACTGATGTAATGCAAACCCAAATCTATGCGGGAGGTCTTACCTCTTGCCTTATTCTGGACAAGGGCAGTGTCTGATCCCATTTTTACACTGATGTAATGTGTCTAATACATAATGCGTATAGCATTCATTCTTATGCACATTTTCAAATGCAACTCTGGCTGTGAATAATCTTGAATTTGAGTGTGATTTGCAGGCATTAACCAAGGGTTAAATGCAAAATGATGATTACCATAAATTTATCAGCATAATTTTACCAGAAATTACATTAAATCAAGGGTAACCAATTTGTACGGAATGGTTGGAGTATCAAACCATCTCCGAATTGCAATCTGAAGTTATAAGAATCTGTATCAGATACCTAATGGTTAATTTGAATCCTCAATTGTATCAAAATATAGTGATTAGTATTGATTAATCATTGATTAGTAAATTAATCCTCTATTTTGTGTGTAGAAAACAGAGTATGTGGGGAGCCCAAATCTGAGGCCTTGAAAAGATGCAGGGGGGAAGAGAGCTTGAGCTCTTGCAAGCACACACACACACTCACAAAACCCTAATAGAGAACACACAAGGTGAGAGGCTGAAAATCTTCTTCTTCTCTACTCAACACTCAACACACCATATACAAGAATAAGAGTACACACAATATGAAAGGTACTCAACCATTACATACACGGGTTCTCTATAGTGTGAACCCGACTAAATGAGCTGGCGCTATAACTATGCCAGTCTCTAGAGTGGCTATCACATAGCCTGTCATCCCACTGGCCGCATATCACCCAAGATCTCACCAACCATGCCAGTGGTGTAAGTGCGGGGCCTATCCCCCAGGCGGGTCATCAGTGTCCACCGCCTCACTAGAGCTCGATATCTCAACACTCCCCCTCGAGCTCAACTCCATCTCATGTACACCAAGCGAAGCCCTGAATCTGCGGAGCTTCTCTGTACCCAATGCTTTGGTGAAGATGTCAGCTACCTGATCCTCTGTGCTGACATAGACAAGGTCAAGGTCTCCTGCCAAGACCTTCTCTCTGACGAAGTGGTAGTGGACCTCTATGTGCTTCGTACGAGCATGAAAGACTGGGTTCCTGGCCAACTGTATACTGCTAATGTTGTCACAGAAAATGACAACTTGTCTATCCACTGATAGACCCAAATCTGCAAGTAGCTTTCTCAACCAAGCTACCTCACATGCTGCCATAGTAGCAGCTCCTCTGTACTCGGCCTCTGTACTCGATAGAGCAACCGTAGGCTGCTTCTTGCTGCTCCAAGTCACAGCAGCACTCCCCAAAGAAAACATGAATCCACTGGTAGATCTTCTGTCTGAGATACTACCAGCCCAATCAGCATCTGTGTACCCATGTACACATATCTCTGTCCCAGTCTCATAGAATAGTCCACACTGTAAAGTAGACTTCACATACCTCAGTATGCGTCTCACAGCATCCAAATGCGGTTTCCGTGGAACCTGTATAAACTGACTCACCAACCCAACAGCATAGCTCAAATCTGGTCTGGTGATCGTCATGTAGATCAAACTTCCTACTATGCTCCTGTACATAGTAGGATCCTCCAATATCTCTCCTGAATCTGCACTCAACTTGCCATTCTGATCCAATGGCACAGAAATAGGCTTACAGCCTGTCATACCATACTTGGACAACATGTCCAAGCCATACTGTCTCTGCAGTAATCCAATACCATGTGGTGACCTAATCACCTCAATGCCCAAGAAATATCTGAGCTCCCCCAGATCCTTCATCTCAAACTTCTGTCTAAGCAAGATCTTTACATCAAAGATCTCTGCATCATGGTCCCCCGTAATGATCAAGTCATCTACATAGATGACAACAAGCACAACCCCTCTATCACAATGTCTCACATACAATGAGAAATCTGCATTGGCTACATGAAAGCCAATAGTGACAAGATATTCAGAAATCTTGTCAGACCATGCTCTTGGTGCTTGCTTTAAGCCATACAAGGCTTTCTTCAACCTGCAAACATGCTCGGGGTGACCCACATCTTCATAACCAGGTGGCTGCAACATATACACCTCTTCTTGCAAATCCCCATGCAAGAATGCATTCTTTACATCCATCTGATGTAAAGACCATTGCTTTGATACAGCCACTGCTATCACAACTCTCACCGTTGCCATCTTGGCAACTGGGCTGAAAGTTTCCTCATAATCAATCCCATATGTCTGCGCATATCCTTTGGCTACCAATCTAGCCTTGTACCTGTTTATGCTTCCATCACTGTTATGTTTAACTTTGTACACCCACTTGCATCCAATGGCTTTCTTGCCTTCTGGCAATTGCACTAAATCCCAAGTTTCATTTCCATATAGTGCATCCATCTCCTCATCCATAGCTTTCTCCCAACACACATTTCCAACAGCCTCATCAATGCATGTGGGCTCAACAACCTGCACAATCTTTGCCATATATGCATAGTGATGTGCCACATAACCATCATATGTAAATCTCTGCACAGGGTTCTTCACTCTCTGTGATCTTCGCAGCTTTTCATTCATGGCTTCCATAGCCTTCTTTACACCAGGTGTTCTCATAGCTGGGATCCCAAGCTCCTCATCAAGGCTCATATCTGAGCCACTAGACTCTCCATCAACATGAGAATGCCCTGCAGAAATGTCAGGCATACCAAGGGGCTCAACCATTTTCTCTTTTCCTTTACGTGATGTACTAATCACATTTGCAGGACTGGTATTATGACGCAGCCTGCCACTCCATGGTCTATCAACAGACCCACTAGATGAGGACTCTCCTGGTCCACTCAAAGACTGTGATTGCTGACCTGCATTCTGTGCAACCACACTTCCACTCACATCAGCCCCAACAGCTTCTTTTTCAGCAGCATACCAGCTGCTCATCTCATCAAAAACGACATCCCTGCTTACCCTCAACTCACGTGTAGCAGGGTTATAACACCTGTATCCCTTTTGCTCAAGGGAATATCCAATAAACACACATTTTTCAGCTTTCGGATCCAGCTTAGTTCTCAGCTCATCTGGCACATGCACATATGCAATGCATCCAAAGACTTTCAGATGAGACAAATCTGGTTTTCTGCCAGTAAACCTCTCCTCTGGAGTTACATCATGTATGGCTGCAGTTGGAGTCCTGTTCATAATGTATACTGCTGTAGAAACAGCCTCAGCCCAATAGCAATGCGGCATATTCTTCTCTTCCATCAATGCTCGCGCAATCTCAGCAATGTGCCTGTTTTTCCGCTCAGCAACTCCATTTTGCTGCGGAGTATATCTGCATGTGAACTGTCTCCGAATACCATTCTTCTTCAAGAATTCAGAGAACTCATTGGAGAAGTACTCTCCCCCTCCATTTGACCTTAGGCACTTTACATATTTCCCTGTTTGCTTTTCAACCAAAACTCTGAAATTTTGAAAGTGAGTGAACACCTCACTCTTCTCCTTCATGAAATATACCCACACTTTTCTTGTGTGGTCATCAATGAAAGTGACATAGTACCTGCAGCCTCCCATAGACACGGTCTTCGTAGGACCCCATACATCTGAATGCACAACATCTAGTGCATTTCTGCTCACATATCTGTTACGTGGAAACACATGCTTTGTTTGCTTCCCAAATTGGCATGCTTCACAGATTTTCTGCATACCTTCCACTTTGAATTTTGGCAGCCCTGTCACAATTCCTTTTGTCTGCATAGACTTCAATCTCTGCACATTTACATGTCCAATTCTTTTATGCCATATGTCTGTGTCTACAACAACTCCTGAACCATTTGCAAACATCGCAGCACTCATTTCAGGCATGTCTACATCCAACGTAAACATTCTGCCCACTCTGTTGTCTTTTGCAACCAACCTGCACTTGTCTTTAAAATCTTCAACATAACACCCATCAGGGTTAAACCGAACCTGCAAACCCTGCTCAATCATCTGGCCAACTGAAACCAGATTCTTTGTTATGTTCGGTACATGAAGTACATCTGCAAGGTACTTCACTTTGCCATCCTGCATAGACAATGGCACATCTCCAACGTGGGCAATTGGATGAGCAGTGTCATCCCCTGTTTCCACAAAACCTGGTCTTTCCGGGTTTTTCATCTCCTTGAACCACTCCCCATGACTCGTCATGTGGTTCGAAGCGCCTGAATCCACATACCATACATTATCTTTTTGTGCTGCATCAACATTTTCAGACATGGCATTCACGACATGCTGCATAACAAACAACCTTTCATTATCCTCATTATTTCTGCTTGAGGATGCATAGTTGTTTTGCTGCACTTTCCCATTTTGCATGTCAGCCTGCTTCTTATAACATTCTGACTGCACATGTCCAGGCTTACCACAATAATAGCATTCACGTGCATCATTATATTGCCTTTGCCAATTTCCACGGCCTCTTTGGCTCCCCCTGCCTCTGAATTTGCCTCTTCCACCTGCGTGTTGTTGTTGTTGTTGATTCTGGGACTGTTGTTGTTGCTGCTGCTGCTGGCCATAATTCTGATTACCTGTTCGGCCACCTCCTTGACCGCGTCCACGGCCTCCTCTACCTCGTCCTCTTCCTGAACTCGTGTAGAAAGCCTGTTGCTCTGAACTGTTTTTGCTTTGTGAAGACTGTTGGTCTTCACCCAAGTTCTTCTCTTCGATAATCAGCATAGACACCAAGTCTGTAAAGTTGGGAATGTTTTCCCGAGTCTGAATAGACGTCTTAAACGCCTTGTATTGTGGCCCGAGACCACGTAGACAGACTTCCACCTTGTCATCATCATCTACTGACACACCAATAGATGCAAGGGATTCCACAATACCCTTTATCTTCAACGCATAGTCATTCACAGACATGCTCTTTTTCTCCACAGTATGAAGTTCATTCTTCAACTGTATCTTACGTGCCTTGGTATTTGTTTCATAAAGCTTTACCAAGGTGTCCCACGCCTCCTTGGGGGACTTGGCATCCTGAATGTGCCCAATCATGGTGTCCTGTATACTAATGGAAAGCCAATACATAACCTTCCTGGCTCCTTGGTTCCAGTCTTTAAACTCTTTCACATTTGCAGCAGTCGGATTTATATCCGGTATCTCCGGTGCCTCTTCATGATCACCTTCTATGTAGTCCCAATAGCCTTTTCCCATCAGGAAATTCGTCAACCTGAACCTCCAAGCATGGAAGTTATTCTTGTCAAGCTTCTCAGCCACAATCTGTGTTATGCCATCATTAGACATCTTGCCAAACACACAATTTTACCAGAAACTGCACTCTGGTTTTTCCTGCACAACTGCTGTATTTTCTGCACAGCGGTACTGCAGTACTCTCAAATGTCACAACCAGTGACTTCAATGCACATACATACACCCAATGGCAACTGTAGACCTCTTTGCAGCACCCACAGTGTCTGCACAGTCAATCTGTCTTCCTGCAGATCTTAAAACAGAGTTCTGCAGAGAATCGATGACTTACCCGCAGTGCTCGAAATCGCCTGATTTCTGAAAAACGGAGGTCCAGACGCGCCCGAAACGCGTTTTCGGCCCGGAAATTGTAGTCCGTAGGACTGTATAGTTGCCCTATAGCTTCACTCCCGCGAAGAAAGCTCCTCAATCGGAGATCGTTTGCCGGTGCCTCCCGTAGAGCTCCCGACAAGGGTGTAGTCACCAACACAATAGGGAAGAGTAGTTGAAGCTCTTACCCTCGTACCGCTTCCTGTGGTTCTCTTGCTTGCAGCTCAGCCCTTATTAGCACGAACCAGGCTCTGATACCATGAAAAGATGCAGGGGGGAAGAGAGCTTGAGTTCTTGCAAGCACACACACACACTCACAAAACCCTAATAGAGAACACACAAGGTGAGAGGCTGAAAATCTTCTTCTTCTCTACTCAACACTCAACACACCATATACAAGAATAAGAGTACACACAATATGAAAGGTACTCAACCATTACATACAGGGGTTCTCTATAGTGTGAACCCGACTAAATGAGCTGGCGCTATAACTATGCCAGTCTCTAGAGTGGCTATCACACAGCCTGTCATCCCACTGGCCGCATATCACCCAAGATCTCACCAACCATGCCAGTGGTGTAAGTGCGGGGCCTATCCCCCAGGCGGCGGGTCATCAGTGTCCACCGCCTCACTAGAGCTCGATATCTCAACAGGCCTTAGAGTTCAAATGAGCTCAAATCCTTCAAGGCCATCAATAGCAATTTGTCTAGTAGAGGATTAAGTAAAGAAACACAAGATTTGACCAAACATTGAATGCTTAATCTCTGTTTTACCAAAGTCACATGCAGATTTGATGAAGAGCTTGGATCTCACTGTAGACTTGATCAAATCAAATTCTGACTTCACCAGCTTGTAGAGCATGCTTGAAAACCCCTGGGGACCCACTGCAGCTGGAGAAGACAAGATCTCATTTTTCCTCAGAAAAAATGGCGCCTGTAAATCTGCGAAAATCGTGAGCTGTGATCAACGGTTTGCTGCGCTGATTTGATGGGCTGGAGGCACAACCGAGTTAGCTATGTTGGGCTAGAAGCATTTGAGCTAATGTTGAGCCTACAAGGAGAGGGAGCTTCTCCACTGGCTGGGGGTACAGTGGGCTAGTTGAAAAAGAGGTGAAAATATTAATTTTTTACTAATCTTAATTAGCTAGGTGATTAGCAAGATAATGAGCTCACAAATTGATGGATTCTAAGCTAGGCTCTGATACCATGTTAAAATTACAGCAATGTGATTAGCTATGGTGGATCAAATGCTAGAATCAACATTATTAACAAAGAGATTAGATGATAATTAACACGTGATTAGTAAGTAATTAACTGATAGCTTAATGTAGGCATGGATAATCAAAAACCAGTAAATTTTCATTAGGCCAATGCCTCAATTTATAGAGTTTACATCCAAGCATCTAATCCTACTGATTTCTCCTTGATTCACTCCACCTCTTTTGCTTGATTCTCTCCACCTCTCCCAGAATATCTCCACACCTCCTAAATCTCCTCATGCTACCCTTTATTCTCTCTCAGTAGATTCTTCTCACCTTTTCACAGGTTCTCTCACATTTACATATTCTCTTTTACAGCCTCTAGCCAAGGGCTTGTTCCCGCACACACCCTATTCACTTGTATATTTCAACAGTGTCCGCGTCATGTAAAAATTTAGAGTCTCCTCGAGAATGCTCTTCATGTCTACTTTTGGCAAGGTTGTCTCCGTCATGTAAAAATTTAGAGTTTCCTCGAGAATGCTCTTGATGTCTACTTTTGGCAAGGTTGACCATACTCGACATCCACGTGCTCGTGATGCGCTTGAAGTTTCACGCAAGGGGAGAATGACTTCATTTCCGAGCCTTGAACCTTCACCTTCCGGGGACCAAGCGCCCAACTCTTCTTGTGAGTAGGGCTCACTATGAGCCGGATCCCTCTTCACCACGACTCGTGCGGGTCAAGGAGCACCCAGTACCCTTATAGAGGCGGATTCTTGTTTCACGTTGGCACACCCCTAGGGCACCATACGCTCTGGATAGAACTCCCAGGCCAAATCCCGTTCCAAGCCCAAGAGGGGTTTTTGCCCGTTTTGCACAAGTGCTCAAGCGCGCGCCTTCGTGTGACTCTGTGAGCACCCGGCTGCAGGATCACGTTGGTTGCAGGTTCTCTTGCTCGGCTTCTTCACCGTGTGTCAACCATGAGGCATGAGGCATGAGGCGTCTCATTTAAGGTTGGCGCCTCAACCAACATGCCTGTTCGATTCTCCAGTCCACGTCTCCTCCAAGTTCCACACATTGACGCCCAAGAACCGAAACCGTCCATGCCTAGAGAGACTAAGGTCTTGTTATATTTTTCATGTTGGCTTACACACCCTTGGGGTGAAGGTCTCCCTAGACCTCCAAGCCAACGTAACGTTTTCATGTCCATGCGCGTCTAAGGTGGGACTCGGGAAGTCGTCGTCATGACCTTGCTAGATGAGCATCCTCATCACACTCGCCCCCTCGATTCCAGACCTCCTCTTCTTCTTTGGTTGTCTCTTAGTACCTCCACAATGTGATTGCTTTCTGCGATGTATTTTCAGATGAGTCCCTTCCTTTCCATTTACACAAGTAGACCCAATTCGGGCCTTGTTGGTTCCACCAATCCTTGTGTTTCAAAATTTCTTCCAACTCAAACTCACTCCCCTTATCTACCACTAGGGATGGCCCCCTATCAACCACTACCCTTTGTGGATCATCATCTTTTGGTGCGGAGTGAAGCATTGAGATATGGAAGACTGGATGAACCTGAATATGTGGAGGAAGGTCCAACCTATAGGTGAGATCACTCACCTTCTCGACTATCTTAAACAGGCCGTCAACATTCCGTTATCTCGGAGGGAAGGTTAAACTGTCCTGGATGCATTTTCAAGTAAACCGTTTTCCTAATATATTATGTCCTTGGTATTGCTAGTATATAATGTCCTTGATATCATGTCATTATCAACTCTCTATGAAGATATATACACTTTTTGATTTTTTAATATCTTTTTAGGACAATCGATATGGTTGTATTACAATGCTTCAAATGAAAATGACAAATAATTTTTTTTCTGTTAATGTTAATGTTTGGAATATCTCCATTTTATATATTATCAATGGTTGGAATATCTTTTCCTAAATATAGCATTTATCCATGCATTTACTTTTTCTAAATATAGCATTTATCCGTGTAATTACTTTTTCTAACTTTAGGAATTATCCATGCAAATCATAGCATGTTCTATCTATATATATGACCCTTGGCTCTAACTCTCACCCTCACTCCCATATCTTATTGGCTCCCTCTCTCTCTCTCTCATTACCTCCCTCCATATTTCTCCCTCTCTCTCTCTCTCTCTCTCTCTCTCTCTCTCTCTCTCTCACCATCATTCTCTACCTCACCCACCCTCATTCTCATTCTCATTCTCATTCTCATTCTCACCCTCACCCTCACCCTCACCCTCACCCTCACCCTCTCCCTCATTCTCTATCTTTCTTTGAGTCTCATTATGCTTTACCCTCACTTATCATGTCTTCATCAAATGCCCCAAACTTTGATCTCAAGGATACCCTTGAAGTTGTGTGCAAGGATTTGTGCAAGAAGTAGGGTAGATATGTGCAAGAACATCTCAAAATTACAATAGAGGCCCGTAATCTTTGGAACAAGCTTCAAGTGGATGAGCCCATCAATTCAGGAGATCTATATGTGTGGAACATAAAGATTAGAGCTGCCATTGGTACTTGGCGGAGCTACGACTACATTGGTGATTGAAGAAAAGAAGGAGCCCCTCTAAGAGGAGCTAAAGAATAGAGTAGTTCTTAAAAGCACTTGGGTGTAGGAACCCTTAGAACTCTCTCTTGCCAGCTTGCATCTAGTTATATAGTTATGTAGTTATGTCATGTTATTTTTATGAAACAGTCTATGAGGCTAATGTAATAACTTTTTGGAATAAAATTATCTTTGAATTATAATTAAAATTGTTATTCACCTTGTTAATTTTCCATTGTTTATTGTTTTTAGGAAACAGTACGTAAGTCTAATGTAATATCTTTTCTAGAATAATTATCTATATTATTAACCTTATCAAATTTACATTATTCATTGTTTTTATGAAATAGTATACCAGGCTTATGTAATATCTTTCTTAGAATGAAATTATATTGTACATATAATTGTGTATATTAATCGCCTGGTTAATTTTACATTGTTATTAGAAAGTGAAAGTTTCAAATTTTGAGTTTCATGAATCTTTATTGACATAAAGTGCACGAAACTACATGCAAAAGCGTGCAAAGAGTAAGAAGAGCATGCAATCACATGAAAAGGTATGCAACCATGTATGCAAGGGCATGCAATCACATAAAAAAGACTTGGAATTAGCATGGAATCACTTGTAGGGGCATGTAGTGACATGCAAAGGTATGCAATGACATGCAACACTACGCAAATGCATGCCAAGCTATGTAATGACATGTAATCACATGCAAAGGCATGCAATGACATGCTATACTATGCAAATTCATGCAAAGAGTATTAAAGGACATGCAACATTAAATGACATGCGAGGCTATACAAGCGCATGCAGCGATAAAAAAGGGATAGAAACAGTCATGCAAGGATATGAAAGTGCATCCAAGGGATAATAAAGGGCAAAGACCACTCATTACTTTTTTATGTTGTATTCTTAACTTAAACGGAAACAATTGTATGTACATGGATTCATAAGTGCCATACCGAGAATTATATTGTAGCTATTCCGGCCATCGTAAATGAGTGGCTAAATAACTTCTAATACTTGGATTTCCTATATTTTAACATGGGGGGAAAAGTAAGAGACTAGGCAAGACCTTTGGACTTTGCCCACCACTTTACGACTAAACTTTAAGGGAGACATAAGGGGTGAGGAGCTACCAAAAGATCTAGTCTTTGGGGACATGCACTACCCAAGCTCAAATACATGAAACATAGACAAACAAAATTATCCTTGACATCTATGAGCATTCCATTGTGATCGCCAAATTTTATATAAGTTATGGATTATTTTCTATCAGTTGTGGATCACTCCACCATGCCCACCACTAACATTGGCTAAGGATGACTCCGTTGGGTCGTGGCCAACCACCACCATCGGCCAAGGAACATTACCATAGTGAGGTTATGGATACATTTAGCTCTGAGGAAGTAAACCTAGCCAAAGAGTCACTCCTTATGCTAAAACCTCTTGAGCCGTTTTCTCCAAGTAGTCTTCCCTCATGGCACCATAAGGTAGGGTCCTCACTCACTATAGTGCTTTTCACCTTGCTAATTTCACCTCACTCCATGGAACAAACTCGCATGTATGCAAGCAACAATGACACAAGCTAGAAGATCAACATAATAACCATGCATAATTTTAATTCCAATACTCACTCTTGTAATACAAAATGGTGCACTACCATAGCTGTACCACACCACACACACACACACACACACCAATGCCTAAGCTTAATGTTCTAATGTCTTCCGTAATCCTCTACACTTCAAGCTCCTCTCTTTTAGAGGTAGCCTCAAAGTTTACAAGCGGAATAAAAGGATGAACATCATCATTATGATAAGTCTTGAGAAATTTTAGCCTATATTTGGGCTTTGGGCTTGCAGGTCTCAAAATGCCAATAGAAAGACTACAATAGCACAATGTTGTTTTTGGCATGTAAGGTCCATGAGCCTAAAATTTATAAAACAAAATTAAATTTCATTTTTTTAAAATAAGTGTAAAATTTATGTGCGCTTTTGCCGCACAGGTCGTAGCTGGGGACTTGCCAAACACCGTATGCGAGCCACGAATGGCTGCAAGCATACAACCAGGAAGGCAAGCTCAAAACAGAATGCAAAAGGTGTGTCACTCACCGCTTAACTGCCGCCTTGAAGGATTCCCGCGTCGCAGCCGTGAAGAAGGAGCCGCCGTCGCCGCTCTACCGCCTCTCCGCCGCCGTGCCGCTACACAGTGCTCGATCGCTCTCTCACTCTCTCTCTCTCTCTCTCTCACACACACGCAGGAGAAGGAAACCAAAGAGATAAGGCAAGAGCACTCTTGTATTCACAACACATGAGAATGAGGATTTTAGGGTTACATTTGACTCTTATAGGTGACTTGGCCGTTCACACTTGGGCGCCCATACATGGCCGACCGACCCTAACCCTTATCCTACTGATATTCAAGGTGCGCCTCTCATCGGCGATCACCCAATCCCTTCATCCTTAACATATGGTGCCGACAAGCCCGGCCCATGACTCAGAATATTTAAATTAATGACGTAAAACATAGTACGTCTCAATGTCCGTCATAGGTTAACATGCCCCCCTTCCTGATGTAGATTCCGTCCTCGGAAGCTATGGTATGGTAAGCTCGAGAGGGTTGTTGTGGTAGACCGTCTGCAAAACAAGGAAGTAGAGTGAAGGTATGCTGGAATTCAAAAGATATAAAGTGTATAAATTCAAGCATGTTAGACCACAATGGATGTTGCTATGAGAACTTAGTTTAAGGGTCACATGAATGAGCTAGTGTAGCAAATTAACAGGAGTTTAAAATTATTGAAAGTAAATCAAGAGTAAGCAAGGTGTCAAAGGTTAATCAAGGTTTATAACTAGCCTAAGTCAAGGAAAATAACCAAGCTTAATAAATAAACACATGACCACACTGTGTCTACTCTAAGAACAAGTTAATACCACAAGCCTAGGGAAACAAGAAACATCAGAGTTACAAGAGCTTTTTGCCTTCTTTTTTTTTTGCACGTGACAATTTTTATACACAATGGCGACCTTCCTAAGGCAAAACTAACATCGATCCTGGTACCATGTTTAACACAAGGCATTATCCAGGAATCTATTAGCTCACTTTAGGCAAGGCTACCCCCTACCAACCAAGGCATCGGTCTGGAGTAGAATACTCCTCGCCTACCAAGTGTTAATAAGGCGATAGGCCAACACTAAAGCACATCATAGACTTGTATTACCATTTATTGTAGGCCTTTTTTTTTAAAATCTATTTCTTTTGATCTTCGCTCCTGAACTATAATTTATCTTGCATCCTTTCGACAAAGGGGTAATAGCTATGTCCTAGAGGTCAACACACACATGGCCAGGTGTCAAACATTAAGATGGTTTGACCCTAGACCTAAGACAATCGTATTCCAAGGTTAACTAAAGACGTCATGCTACCTAGGAATATTTCCAATAAAGTTAAGCTCATTAATGATTTACACTAGCATGCAAGCAACTTCAAAAACTAAGTAGTACATTGACAATTTCCATGTGGTCATGCATTATAGTTTATGCCATTAATTGAACAGTAAAAACGAAAGAGAGTGGGTATGGAAGAATTACACCTGTAATTGGAGATCTCCTTGATTTGACGAGACAGCTTGCAATTTGATGTAGATATATTTTGATGAACGTTGCGGCAGTCTCAGGACTTGAAAGCGAACCCACCTCAAACTTTTCAACCTGTACAATCAACTAACAAGCACTATACCTCGAGAGGCACATCAATGTGAAAATTTCAAGACTTGTTTAAGGAATCTAAACTAGAAAAAACTTGAAAACACTAACCTACCTACCAGTCACCACACTACTACTGAGGATACGGTAAGAGGATGTTGTAGAGTCCTGGCTCTAGCCCTAAGGCTAAGCCTCTATCCGCATCATCCAAACAAATAAAGTCAACCTCAGTAGTGCCATGAGTTTCATCCGTCCATTCATCATTGTCAGATATTTCCTTTTCATTTTCCCATCCACATAAACTCATCAAAAATGTAACCATGCGAGGATAGTCATCTTGTGGAAAAGGAAAGCATTGGGCTATCGGGGATATGTCCTCTACGGAGTAGGGGTCAGTCATGGTCAATAGGCGAATTAGCCATTCTAATTCCTCAACATTTTCTTCTCTGGCTAGTACATCTTGATCCCATTCAGTTTCAATTACAGGATAGCACATGTGGAATATCTGAGAAAGGTACAGATGATACCTCTCACCAAAGGTAGGAGTGGATGAAGTGTATGATGATCGAGCATCTGCCATATCTGCAAACACAGATATAGCATCAGTAGGTTTATGACAGGTCAATCTAGTTCTTGATTGTATATGGATATTTCTCTTGTTTTTGTGCTCTTGCTCTTTTTACTATTTTTTGTTTTTCTTTTCTTTGTTTTTTTAAAAAAAATGTATGAAGCTATATATATACATCCCCTTGAATTTGGCAATTACATGGTCAGGGGAGAAGGTTAAGGAGGAAGCATTAGAATGTCGAGCGTGAGTACATGCTCCCCCTTTCCTTGGGTAGATCATATTATTTGCAATGATGTTGCAGCCTCTTGGAACCAATTTGTCCAGCGGGTCATAGGTTGTGATGTGGGCAGATAGCTTTTTATGACCCTTGTGGCCACATCCAATTGGAGAGATGGTAGTGTACGCTCCCATTGACGAATGGAGGAAATGGTTTCCGACGATACTATTACAAGGAGAGACGTAGACTCATCGGTTTTTTGTTGGGTGTTGACAAGAGTAGGTGTAGAGCATGTAGAAACTTCTATATGAGTGTGTGCCTAGTATGAGGAGCTAGAAGCTTCATGTGGCTCCCCCCTTCCTGAGCTAGGTGATAATGATCGATATCGTTTGGGAATCCAAACTAACTCTAGAAGAAGTGGTGCGGAGCACTCTATTACCTTTCCCTTACCATGGTCTTGAATTGTCATTGGGGTGGCAACAATTGGTTTGCAAGGTTTTACAGGTGATGTAGAGGGATTCAACTTATGTTTAGGGACCCAAATCTGGTCATTCCCCTCGTAGTACCCTTGGGCCACTAATAATTTTTTAGGGATCCATCGCGATGTTACATTGCCCTTTCTCAGGTGGGTAGCTGCTTTCCTTTTACGAGGCTTCTTGGTGGCTGAACGAGATTGAGCAGGGGAAGTAGCTGTTAACGAAGCTTTGGGGACCCATTTGTATGTACTCTTTGGCATAGTAAGCGAAGCTTTAGGGACCACCTTGCCTGTTTCCACTCTTGGCGTTGAAGCGTTAGAGGGGTGGCCAACAATCGAAGATGGTTTTGCCACTGGACTTTGTGATTTTTCGTTATCTAATATTTGAGTGGATGACTTAGGTGTGGGATTTTGAGCGGTCAGACCTAGTGTTGGTTCTTGCGTTGTGACTTGTCTGGTTGCCCAATCGATATTGCACTTGGTGGCCATCATCCATTTGCGCCCTAAGATTACAGTTCCTTCCATGGTACCAGCAGGCATAACCAAAAAGCTTTGAATTATGGTTCCCTTGTCATACGCAACCGGAGTGTGTAGAATTCCTGAGACAGGGGTTTTCTTCTTGTTGATTCCTTGAACTTGGATAGAACTCTTGGATAAAGGTGGTTTTCCCAGTTGACACCACACGCCATATGATAGCAAATTGTGTTGAGCTCCTGTATCCAATAATGCATTATACAGCACCTTCCCATAAGGGCTCTGTAACTCAATTGGGTATCTTAGAGGTGGGTCAGATTCCAGTGCATCCTTCTCTGCTTCCTCGAAAAATACTTGCGTAATTCCCAAGTTGGCTTCTCGTTGTCTCCTAGCACGCTGTTGACGTTCTTTGGCTTCGACTCTCGCTTGTATCTTTTTAAGCTCAGCTTGTTCTTTAGCTGCCTTCTTTTGATGGATTGCATGTAACTCCTCCTGGCTCAGGGGATCATAGTATCTTTTGAATTTACTCCCATTAAGGAATCCAATGGTTTCAACTCCGTCGAGAGTCTCCACTCTGATGGTACCTTGCGGGGTAATTTCACATACTCTATACGGTCCCTTACCAGCATATTTGAGCTTTTTCTTTTCGTTTCGCACTCCATACATCAGGACTTTATCCCCAACCTTGATGTCCTTGTCCTTTAGGTGGCGATCAAACCACTTTTTCCTTCTATCCTTCTCCATAAGGGCATTGTACACAGCCAATTGTCTTTCTTCATTTAGCCGCTCAAGGATATACAGACGCTCTGCTAAGGGATTACCATCCCAACCCTCTTGAGTAGCAACACGAAGACTAGGAATGACAAATTCCCACGGCATGACTGCTTCTTGGCCATATACTATTTTGAATGGTGTGCAATTAATAGCCACTTTGTACGCAGTACGATAGGCCCATAAAGCTATCGTAAGCTTTAGATCCCAATCCGTGCGATGAGCTTCAACTGTCTTTGTCAAAACAGAGATTAAAGTCTTGTTGGTACTCTCAGCTTGGCCATTCGCTTGCGGATAGTAAGGAGTAGATTTATGATGGGATATCATGAAATTTGTTGTGAGCTCCTTAATCACTTCATTTATAAAATGCGTACCATTGTCGCTCACAAGTTCAAAAGGACAACCGAAGCGTGTGATTATATTTTCAAAAAGGAACTTGGCTGTTGTCCTCGCATCTGCCTTACGTGTCGCTTTCGCTTCAGCCCATTTGGTCATATAGTCAGTGGCCACAATAATATAGCGAGATTGTGTGTTTCGGGCCGCTGGGCTAATCGGACCTACAAAGTCTAAACCCCACTTTTCAAATGGTTGGTTTACTTTGATTGGATGTAGGGGCATCTGATCTTTCCGTTGGGGTTTCTTGTATCGTTGGCATTCATCGAAACCCTTCACAAAGAGTGATGCATCTTGGAACATAGTGGGCCACCAATACCCTGATTGTAAGATCTTTCGCGCAGTTAAGTCTCCTGAGAAGTGACCACCGGCTATGCCCATATGTGCCTCTTGCAAAATGTATAGATACTCATCCTCTCGGGCACAACGCCTAAGAACGTCATCCTTTCCTCTTTTATAAAGAGTCCCGGCTATCAGGCAATAGGGTTCGCATTCTTTGATTAGCTTTCGAGCTAGATCTTTACGAAGCTCCTTGGGTGGAAAGCCATTAACCAAAAAGTTAACAATCTTCTCACTCCATTCAGGCATTGTCTCCACCATGAACAGGGAAGTGTCAGGTAAGTCATCATCAACCCCTGTAGGAGCCTCACCATTGGGTATGCGAGACAAATGATCAGCCATAACATGTTTCTTGCCAGGTCTCACAACAACCGTGAAATCAAACTCAAGAAGAATCAATAGCCATCGTGTGATTCTTCCTGTGGAGCATGGTTTGTTTACCAGATACAACAATGCTTGATGATCCACATAGAAAACAAACTTGGTGGCAAGGAGGTAATAACGAAATTTCCTTACTGCATATATCATTGCCAACCCTTCTCGCTCCGTAGTGGTGTAGTTCATCTCAGCATCGTTCAACTGGCGACTGGCAAAACTAATGGTGTAGTCTAGCTTGTGTTCTCCAGGTTGAGTTAACACACACCCAATAGCAAAGTTTGATGCATCAATATGCACATGGAAGAGTAAATCCCAGTTAGGCATTCTCAAGATTGGAGCACTCGCCAAGGCCTTCTTTAATAGCTCATAGGCACGATCACATTCTTCGGTCCAAATAAACTCGATGAGAAGCTTATACGATGGTCGAGCTATCTCGGTGAAGAATAGAATAGATCTTCGATAATAACCAACGTGGCCCATAAAGCGTTGGACTCCCTTGTAGTTGGTGGGTGGAGGCGATTCCAGAATGACCTTGATTTTACTCTCGTCAGTGGAAATCCCATTTTTGGACACTATATGCCCTAAGATAACTCCGTGTTTAACCCAGAACTGGCATTTGAAAGGATTCAAGGAGATGCGATATAATCTACACCTTTCAAATATTTTTCGTAAACACATCAAGTGCTCGTCCCAAGAGGAATGAACACAAAGATCATCTAAGAAAGCTTCACAGAAGTCCCTTAGATATTCCTTAAAGGCCGTGTTTATCAATCATTGGAATGTTGCAGGTGCGTTGGTCAAGCCAAAAGCCATGACGCGAAAGGCAAACTCTCCAAACTCTGTGATAAATGCTGTTTTAGCTTGGTCCTCGACTGCAATTGTGATCTGATTGTAACCCGAGTACCCATCTAAAAAGCTATATGCCTCCTTGCCTGCCACTCTTTCAAGCACATGTTCAGAATATGGCAAGGGGTAATGATCCCTTCTGGTGGCTGCATTAACCTTTTTGAGATCAACGCACACTCTGAGTTTCCCATTCTTCTTTGGCACGATGACTATCGGAGAAACCCATTCTGAGTGCTCAATTGGGTATATGAATCCACATTTTACCAGCTTTTCAATTTCCTCTTGTACAATCTTTGCGTACTTAGGATTCATTGGGTAGGGACGTTGCTGGACTGGTTTAGCAGTGCTAATCATTGGAATCGTGTGTTGCACCACCGAGGGTGGAACACCCTTCATATCATGATATGTCCAAGCAAATATGTCCTTGAATTCTTTAAGAAGCTTCGTAAGTGCAGCTTCTTCCGCCTTGGTGAGGTCTTGAGCAATAAAAACTGGTTTAGACTCCTCACCCGGATCTGCTAAGTCTATCTCCTTAACTACCGCAGGACCATCGTAGACACCGCTACTCCCATTGGTAGGTGTTCGTTGGGCTTTTGTGTAGACCACTTTACGTTCCCCTGTAGTGAATGATTTGAAATGCTCGGGGGCGGGGTGTAAGTCTACTGGTTCTTGTTGTGCCAGGATTTTTTCTTTCAATTCCGCCTCCTTTTGCTGCTGAGCCAACTCTTGGTTTTGTCGCCTTCTTGCAGTACGACTTAGTTTTGGCTTCTCTTCGATTTCTAATTGGGCGACGTCATGAGGTTGCGGAATACACCACATGACACTTTGGAGGTATTGTCCCCAATTATCCGCTATCTTCCGATGAGCGTCAATGGCTCCCACATAACTAAGCCATTCTGCAGTGGATCTCTCCTTATTTATTGCAGTTCGTACATTAGCTCGATAGCGTTGGCGCTTATGTCTCGTTTTCTTCTTACCAAGTTTTTGATTTTTGTTTCTATCAGATTCGGACTCACTTGGTCGATCTTCACTTTCGGATGAACTGCAGGAGGCCACTGTCCTAGGCCTTGAGCACCTTGCTTCCACATTTGGGTGAATATTTGATTCATTTTCCCCATCAGGCTCAGGGTCAGTTTCTTCTTGAGATTCATACTCAGAGTTGCATTGGTCAGAGTCTTCGCTACTTTCAGTGTCAGTGGAGTTTGCCACGTTCTCGCCATCAGGAGTCAAGTGCATAACACCTATCATGTTTATTGGCACTAACGGTGGCATATCTTGCCCCTCAGGTGTTACCCAACTTGTGCCTCTATTTCCCCATGTGTCTATGGTTGCCGCTAGGTGTACCCAATCCACATTATCCGACTCAGTCATACCCGGTAGGACATCCATGTAAGGAGAATCCTTCCCATCATCAGTCTCTTTTTTGCATGTATAGCAATACCTTAATGGGGCGGAATGAACAGTGGTATCCGATCGATTATCGATGATAACCTTGCTTCCTAAAGGATGTGCACGACCATTCTTAAGATCAACTCGAATGACAGAGTCCTGGAATTGTCGGTAGACATGGTTTTTCGACCAGTCATGCACCATTTGTGCTTCCCTCATGAAAGGACGTCCTAAGATCATTTGATATGACATAGGATGCTTGGAGAAATCCATTACAATGAAGGTATGTTTTACCTTGTATCCCAGGACCTTGATCTTAAGGTCCCTTAACATTCCAATAGGTTTAGCTATGGTTCCGTTTGCCATCTTAACCACTATGTTTGTGACTTCAAGGTGAGGTCTTCCCATAGATTCCCAACAGTTTTTAGTCACAATGCTCACGCCAGCACCACCATCAAGGATTCCCTTTAGAGTTAACCCCTTGGTAGTAATGGGGAGGGTTGCATTAGATTCGTCACCTTCAAAGTACTGTCCCAACTTGTTAACAGGTATTTCAACGACCGAGTTTTCATCTTGGTTGGGTTGTAGATCCCAATGTTCCTCCTCATCTTGAAGCGTGTCGGCTCTATCCATATTTGCAAATTGTGGTAGCCCCGCCTTTAGTTCTCCATTGAGAAATGCTCGAAGAGCTAAGAATAGCTCAGGATCTCCGTATAATTTGGATATGATCGTGGTTCTGATCTCGGAGGACATGAAATCCATTAGCTTGGACACATTCAACGGTACTTTTCGAGACATCGCCCCTTGACTAGGGACTGGTGAAGATGGAATCACTTCCTCTTCGATGGGGTCAGGCATTCCCTCACTAAACATTCTTTCCAGCAAGAAGGGTGTTTGCCCACTTCCGGTTGTCCTATCCTCACTTTCTTCCCGAATGATACTCGGTATAGCTAACGGTTTATGGTTCCAGTGAGGCTGAACTTGCGTAGGAAACACTGTGTCTGGAATTTTGATTTTTCTCAGGTTTGGCTCTAGTTCTCTTTGTGTTTCTTCCACCAAACCCCTTAAGTGTTGCACTTGTTCAATCTCCTCAACTGGGTTTGGGTAAGTTCCAATCTTTTTCTTGAGGGTTTTTGGCCCACGTGGCTTGTCTTGGGAAGTCTCAGTCAGTTTGGGTGGTCGAGAGGGCATTAACTGACTTCGTTGTGGGGCCGAGGAAGTTTCCTTCTGTTTTCCCTTATTTATGTACTCGCTTGATTCTCCTTCATTGAGCTCCCGAGTGGGCTCCTCCCTTAAGGTAGTGGCTTTGGTCCCCATGGTTTCTATTGAATCAGAATCATCTTCAGGATCATTCATATACACGGGGTCGTCTCCTGTCCCTATGTTAGTCTTTGAACTAGGCTTGGAGCTCGTGGCATTAAGCGATCTCTTTCGTCGTGTTTTCTTTTTCTTTGCCTGAGCGATTGATGCAGTATCCCTCTCTTCAAGAATGTAGTTTTGATTTTGAAGCATTGACCGTGTAACTACATTCGCGGGTACAACGGGTGTGGTTCCTCGTGCTTGGTTGGTGACCTCAACCAAATTCAATGGCGTAATCTTGGGTGCATTAGGATTATGTGGACATTGAGCAATCAAATGATCTATGCCACAACGATTACATGTAAGTACCGGCATTCCCGATGTGCTCCCTTGATTTGGTTGCATATGAGTAGCGATCTTCTGTAGCCTATTAGGGCACTCCGCTACACGATGCGGTCCACCACACTCATAGCATTGAAGAGGTGGTCTCCTTGCCAAGGTGTTAAGGTTTTGCCCTCTTGTGGCGAGAGCAGCCGCTTGATATACAGGCTTGACTTGCCCGAAATGATCCTCCATGTAGTACTGGGGAATCATTTCAAACGTATTAATCCCGTATGGAGCAGTGGGGTCTATCTCCTCTTCATAATCCCCACATGCACTATGTGACTCACAACCCATCTAGTTTACAGGGGTAATCCTTGGATGTGGAGGTTGTGGTCCTAGCACTGGCGGTGGTAATGGCACAGACTGGACTACATTCGGATTCCTTGGAACTATATGCTGTGACGGTTGCTCGACAGGTTGTGCAGGCATCAGCGCGGGTACTTGAGGTGTGTTTGACCAGGCTAGTGGTGCCTGATTTGCCAACATTCGCTTAAGTACTAGGCAATCTTTAGATTGATGGCCATACTTACCACATGCATTGCAATTCCCATTGAATTTGACTCTGAATGTGGGACATTCACTCGTGCTATGTGGTCCTAAGCACACCGAACACCATTGTTGCTCTCTCCTTGGGTACATATGGCTATTTTGAGGAGCTCGATTACCCCTAAAGTATTCTTGGAGAGCCTTAGTAAGGTCGGTCACAGACATTTCAGATATCTTGGGCTCCTTGGCAATAGGTTTTACCGTCATTGGCTCGTGCCCAGATACTTGCGAACTAACGGATTTTGTTTCTGAAGACACCTTTTTACCTGCAATCATCAAGTTGTCTTCTAACTGGATTGCATTGGCAGTGACTGCTTCCCACGTTGTCAGACCTCTAATGACTAGGCCATTGTAAATGTCCTCGTGGCGCAATCCTCGGATGAATCTATCGAGGAGTTGGTTGTTATTGAAGCGTTCATCGGGAGTGCAGCGAGAATTTAGATGCTTCAATCGACTTATAAAGTCTCTCACTGACTCCCCTTCCTCGCGTTCAGCTTTTTGGAGTTGAGATGCTACTCCCCAAAGCAACCCTCGCGTATGTATTCTTTCAAGAACAATCTCTTGAGAGTGGGGTAGTGAGTGCGCTCTTCAACCCTTAAGGTTCGATACCAATCTCCGGCCTTCCCACTCAAGGTTAAGCCTAAAGCTTTACACTTATGCAACTCATTGTGCTCTTCCAAGGAATCACACACGTGTTCAAAAACTTCAATGTGCTTCCTAACATCCTCGTTACCACTGTTTTGAGTGAGCTTAGCCACTTGTACAGCCTTGCTTCTAGGTTCTCTCTCAGGCATGCCCCGCATGTTTTCCGCAATGGATCGTCCGATCGTCTGAGCAAATGCTGCGAGATCACCTAAGTGAGCAGGCATAGTTGGTGGAGGCACTTCTGGGATAGCCTGGCTGATAGGAGTTGGCGTTGGTCTGAGTATGTTGGCAAATGACGTAGGATATGATATGTGACTAGGCCTAGCTCCCCTTGGATAATGGTTATGATAAGGTGGTCGTGGAGCATACGCCATTGGCATACTAAGAGGCGTAGGAGCTACATGAGCATGAGTAGCGATAGGTACATATGGTTGATAGGCACTGGCATGCACTGTTGTAGGTACTGTTCCACTAGGTAGCGGCGTCGTACTAACTACAGTGGTAACAGGTGCGCTTTCTGTCATGCTCATCATTGGGGTAGGCATTGTGGATTCCCTAATGAAAAGTTGAGCCAAGGTTGGAAAGCTAAAGTTACTGCTTGTGGGCTCAACCTGCATTGAGACTCCAGGCGAAACAACATATGAAGGGTCTATGGGACTCACCGAGGGAGTCTCCAATTGTGATAGGGTTGGTTGTTTGGCCTTGCTCGTATCCAAAAATCTCATAGGGCCAGTGGAAACTAGGTTCACTCCCCTATTTTGCCTCTCAATTTGGATAATTCTATGAATAACCTCACATATCATTTGCTGTTGCTCTTCTAGATTAGTGGCGCTAGATGTAGATCGTACGACTTCTAACCAACCCACATGGTATGTGTAACCCGTGTATAGGTCCGTTAGAGTCTCTGTGTGTAGATCATATTCCCAATTTTCATTGAGAAATATCCCATCTAGACTTGGTGTGCCAAACGGTTCTCTTGAAGTGGACGCAATGTCACTTCTTAAGGGTTGGCTTCTAGGGACCTCTACTTTAGGAAGAGCATCGGAATGTGGTAGCTCAGTAGGGCCCTCATTAAACGAAGTGGGTAGAATATTCACATGGACACTCTTTGGGAGGGTAGGGTCCACATAAGATGTGAATGGCGAATCTACTACCCCTCCTTCCTCATTTACTTCGCTTGTCGCATGCTCAGAGCGTGTAGCTCTACTAAAGGTCTCTATTAGACGACTAAACATGCTAGATCCGGGTTGCGGGGCCCACACTGGCATGTTTTGGCTTGTCTCCTCAGGGTTCTTGGTAGGGTGCCCTTCCATGGCTTCTGAGTTAGAGGATGAGTCACTATCCACTATTCGTGGATCTTGGGTTGCACTCCCTTGGGTTCCAGCCGAAGGCCAAGATGCTAACGTGGAGGGATGGTGTGAGCCTGCGTAAACTGAAACGCTTTCTAGTGATTCAGGCTCTAGCACCCGACCAGAACGTAGATGCATGTGACGTGGGTACCCTACGTGCGTTGGTAACTACCCTTGAAACTCACACAAGTGGTTTCTTGGGTATTTCGCACCCCGTTTTTAGATTGTTTTTAGATTGTTTTTAGATTGTTTTTAACTCGTTTTTGACCCCCTTACTCACGGTCGAACTTGGACTAGAGCGTGTGATAGCTCAAAACGAGCGTATCGTTCAAAGGGTCCTAGTGTGCTTTACAGCACCGTGTTCGCCTATCTAGAGCTCCTGTAGTCCTCAAAACAGTCCGTTTCCCTTGGGGGGAAGGGGCATGCTCACTTTACTCCTTGGGGAGTGGGCTACATATAGGGCACGACTTCCCATAAGCTCTCACTTGAAAGAAAGCTATGGAGGCTCTCTCCTATATATATATATCAAAAGACCGAGACCGAGGTCGGGGCCGGGGTCGTGGGTCGTGGGTCGTGGGTCAATTGGGGTTCTTTCTTTTCAAAAAAAATTTCTCCAATTAGAAAATCTTTCCTCTCCACACGTTTGGTTCTTTCTTTAAAAATAAAATTTAATTTTTTTATTTTATTTTTTATTTTTTTAATTTTTAATTTCTGCTTTTTTTAAGATAAGTTTTCTAAGGTTTCTTTGGGGTTCAGCCTTGGCCGCGGCACAGTTCGCACACAGCACAGATCTGGGGATTCAGAAATCCCCCCCGCACTCAGATAACCAGATAACAGAACGCACGCCCACACGCGGAGCGAAAAAATACCAAAAGAAACAGAAATGCAGAAGACAGATTGCAAAACACAGAAACACCTCAACAACAAACACACAGTCGCTTTCCTACAGTGTAGATTAAACTTCACGCAGCAGCCGAGCTGCAAACTGGAGCTTGGTACAAGGCAACTCCCCGACAGCGGCGCCAAAAATGTGCGCTTTTGCCGCACAGGTCGTAGTTGGGGACTTGCCAAACACCGTATGCGAGCCACGAATGGCTGCAAGCATACAACCAGGAAGGCAAGCTCAAAACAGAATGCAAAAGATGTGTCACTCACCGCTTAACTGCCGCCTTGAAGGATTCCCGCGTCGCAGCCATGAAGAAGGAGCCGCCGTCGCCGCTCTACCGCCTCTCCGTCGCCGTGCCGCTACACAGTGCTCGGTCGCTCTCTCACTCTCTCTCTCTCTCACACACACACGCAGGAGAAGGAAACCAAAGAGATAAGGCAAGAGCACTCTTGTATTCACAACACATGAGAATGAGGATTTTAGGGTTACATTTGACTCTTATAGGTGACTTGGCCGTTCACACTTGGGCGCCCATACATGGCCGGCCGACCCTAACCCTTATCCTACTGATATTCAAGATGCACCTCTCATCGGCGGTCACCCAATCCCTTCATCCTTAACATATGGTGCCGACAAGCCCGGCCCATGACTCAGAATATTTAAATTAATGACGTAAAACATAGTACGTCTCAATGTCCGTCATAGGTTAACAATTTACAACTTTGACATGCTAGATAGACTTCTTCGGTTGTTTTGGTCGATTTAAGTATAAATGTGACCATATTTGGGTGAGTTTTGAGTAAGTTATGCTCGTTTTGGGTTCTAGGATGAGGAGTTCTATTCTTCGAGAATCTAGACGTATACTTCATAATTTCAAAAGTTAAATATGTTTGTGATTCCTCTTTTTGATAAAATTTATCCATGTTTTCTGGATTGCATTCTTATGAATATTTTCACGTTCTTTTTTGAAAATTCTTAAAATAAAATATGTTCAATATTTCTCTTTTTGAATAAAAGATTGATGCATACATCCTTATGGGGTCTACAAAATCAATTATACTCATAATTCCTGTTTCAACATAAAACATTTATGCACACATACTAATTCATTTTTATCTAAATGAATTATATTCATAATCCTTTCCAATAATTCTCATAAATTGAATGAATCTAGGAATATTTGTGCATAACCTTCTTTATTTTTATGGCAAATGAATAATACTCAAAACTCCACTTTCAGCATAAAATTTATTATGCATAAATTTATTTTCTAATGATGAAAATTTTGCCATAGCTTCTCGTATTTATTATAAAATGAGAATGTTCAAAATTACACTTTTAGCATAAAATTTAATTTATGCATAAACCTTGATTTTCTAACGATACAAAATTTTTTATAGCTTCTCTGCATTTTCTATGAAATGTGAATGTTTAAAATTACACTTTTAGCATAAAATTTAATTTATGAATAAACCTTCATTTTCTAATGATAAAATTTTACCATAGCTTCTCCGCATTTTTTATAAAATGAGAATGCTCAATATTTCACTTTTAATATAAAAACTTAGTTATGCATAAACTTAAGCATAAGCATAAACATAAGCATAAACATAAACATTACTTCATTTAAACAACAACATAAGTCAAGAAAGACATGGTTTTAAGAGGAAACCATGAGATAAAATGCTTCCCAAGCATGTAGAGAGGTTGGGAAGAAGATCAACATCTAAAGAGAGAATAAACATCATTCGGTGTTTGGGTCCCTTAGGCCCATAACTCAAAACATGCATAATTTTCTCAAAATTTGTTCAAAACTTACTTTAATATGGCCATGTTTATACTCAAATTGGAGAACGAGTTAAAACTTACTTTAATATGGTCATGTTGATACTCAAATTGGAATGGGTTAAAACTAAAAATTTCTCCATTTCTAAAAAAAATGATAAACCCATCTTTGGGGTTAGTACATGCTCACTAATATTCTACACTAAGATGATCCCCACAACAACATTTAGAGTAGAGGTAGAGTGGAGATCATATATCCATTTAGAGTAGAGGTAGAGTGGAGATCATATATCCATTTTGTGTATATCCCTTTGCTCTTTAGTGTAGAATATTAGTGACAATATTTTTTTTAAATTTTAAGCTTTTAAGTGAAAGCTACACTTCATAATGTCTTTTTGTGTGAGTTGTTACATTAGTACTTTGATAAGCTTAGCACACTATTATTACGCATATATCATGAATATAAATATTAAAATGGTGAGCTTCCAAGCACAATTCTTTATGGGAAATATAAAAGAAAACTATAAAAGCTCACTGTTTTATCTTGGAAGCTCATTGTTTTATCTTGGAAGCTCACCAAAAAAAACTCACCAAAAATTAATCCCCATGAAATATAAAAGAAAACTATAAAAGCTCACTGTTTTATCCTGGAAGCTCATCGAAAAAACTCACCAAAAATAATCCCCATGAAATTGTTTCTTCCATGCTTTTCTATGCCTTTGTCTTTACATCTTTAGCTTCTTATAGGCTACTTTTTCTCATAGATAATTGTTTTTCTATGCATTTTAAGGAGCTAGTAGCGTTTTGAGGGACAATCTTAATATATGTGCTCTATTTCACAGCCTAGTCGAGGGGATATAT
This sequence comes from Cibotium barometz, assembly GCF_041138505.1. NCBI lineage: Eukaryota > Viridiplantae > Streptophyta > Polypodiopsida > Cyatheales > Cibotiaceae > Cibotium > Cibotium barometz. The sequence continues at coordinate 36,580,416 of NC_141090.1, read as the reverse complement.
AAGGGGCTGGGTTGGCAGACATCATTTGACATTTAGCCATCCTATGATGACCTTGGCAGTGGAAATACAGCAGCCTCCTCATACGTGTGTTTATATCTCTCCCTTTAGATTGAGCAGTAACTTGTATTATTGCAACTAGTTTGTGAGATAATTGGCATCTCCTCTAGTTCAAAGTATTTGTACTCTTGTTAAAAAATGTTCCCATCTAGAATTTCCTCAATTGTCAATTTATCCATAGGTGTAATACATGGTGTAGAGGGTTGAGATAGTGAGACATGTGGAAGTAAGTGCACATGAACTATTAGTATACTTATTTGGGACATGATTTATCCTTGATGAGGTGCATTTGCTTGCACGGGTTGTGCAATAAATACTAGTAGTTTTTTGTTTCCATCTTCTCTGCAGATTATGGCATTGTTGCAGCCTAATAGTTCTAGCGTAGGAGGAAGAGCAAACTATGGCGATGGTGAGTGCATGTGTAGCATCGTCTGCCCTCGTTTCCTTCCCACCTCAATGCTGCCCCCTTGCTTAGCAGCCCCTGCCCTAATGCCCTCACTTCCTCCCCATCTCTGTTGCCCTTGCTACCACCATTGTCCTGTTGCCCCCACTTTCCTCTGTTGCCCTCTTCTGCCCCCACCCTCTTCGCTCCTTCTTGCTCTCCCCTTTGCCTCCCTTCTCTTTGTTGCCCTTCCTCCGCCTCGCTCAAGAACGAATTATTATTTAACAGTTTTCTCTCCAATAAGCATCATTGCTAAACAACCCTCTCCGGTCGGGAGACAACGTACATAGTGACGATGCATTAGGTCAACGTGATGAGTCATCCTCACCACAGAAGGATGTTGCCTCAAGGCATAATGACTATGTTGAGTCCTCCTTGCTTGGGACTGACAATATGCAGAATGCACTTGGTATGGATGCACATAACATGTTGCCATCTTATAAGGGCTTGCAAGATGTGTAGCCGGATATATGCCACGTTGTCCCACAGGGCACCCATGCATTGCGCACGTATGCAAAGACTGTGCAGAGTCCAAGATAGAATGAACATGCTAACATTGGACTTAGCTCCAAGGATTATCCCCTTCTACAACTTTATGAGAGGTGGGGCCAACAAGCCATTACTTAGGTCTGAAATCAAAACCTCCTCTTTACCATGAGGATTATCTCATGGAATGTGTAGGGTCTAGGGAGGCTTTCCATGTGCAGTAGGAAGTGCCTTGTTAAGGATAAGGATCAACGCCACCCTGCCATTACATGTGGACCTATAGATGTGTTACTTCTACAGGAGCATAAATTGGATATGTTTTAGTGTGGTAAATTTAGTAAGATCCTTTCCAGACACACTTTTTGGTCCCGTGCATAAGGAACAAGGGTGGGATATACATTTTAGTGTTAGCATCGTTTTGGTCTTATGTTATTGGCTATATTGTTATTATAACCGAGATTTTATACCTACTAGAGTACAGTGGATTATGGTTATGCAAGAGGGTCTGAAGCTAGGTATCTTGAATATATATATGCCTAATGTACAAGGAGAAATGGTGGCTCTCTAGGGCACCATGATAGAACTGCTGGCCTTGGTTGATCATTAGATTATTAGAGAAGACTTCAACATGGTTGAGAAGTCATTGGACAAAAGGGGTGGTGGCTGTGAGGGTAGAACACACCCCTTAGAGAGAGCCTTATGGGAGAGTTTTATACTTTCCTTCTATGGCAAGGATTGTTGGGCAAAGGATGATTTCTAGAGGAGGTGTAACTCTTTATCTTACTCATGGCATAACTGTAGAAGCGGGGATGGATGCGCCTTTGCACAGTTGGGCAGATTTTATATGGATGACTGGGGCCTGGATAGAGGAGGCTCTATTGTCAACTTGCTAGGTACTACAAAATCAGATCGTTGCCCAGTTGTCTTGTGCATCAGGGAACTTAGGAGGCATAAGGGTGTACCTCATGCTCGCATCCTAGATTCTCTCTATTAGGATACAGAGACCTCCCTAGAGGTTAGAGAGATTTTGAGGCTTTGTAATAATCTTGACCACTGAGAGATGCTTGCTTTGGCCTTGGAGAGGACTAGCTAGCACTATCATTATGCTGCCTTGGCTAAGAAAGAAGAGGCTCTAGACAATGGTTGGCTACACTTAAGATGGAACACGAGAAGCATCCTATGTCCTCTTAAATCCCAGACCTCTTGTCCACTGTTAGACCTGAGTTACAGATGGCTATGGATAGGTGAATTGAGTTTGCGTTTCAATCAAGCATTTTGGACACAGATGGGTGGCAGATGCAACAAACCATTTTTCTCAACACATGGACCTATGCACAGTCGGGACATGTTGAGATGCTTGCCAGGATTCTTAGGGATAATTTCATACTGATCCAAATAAGGTAAGGAGCATTACCTCGGATTTTTATCAACCTTGGTCTCTGTAGAGGCCCACTCTTTGGATAGAGATGTTACACAATAGAAAGTTTGGGAGTGCATTCCCATGCTTATTTATATATGATATGTGTGCCTCTTTGGATCTCATTTTTGAAGGATGAGCATTGCACACCCTCTTGAAATGTAAATGTCCAAGGGATGATGGCCTCTCTCAAGGAGAATTTCATATTGATCCAAATAAGGTGAGGAGTATTAGCTCATATCTTTATACTATGAGGCTTCACCCTATTCTTTAGAGAGTTACTTGTGATATAGAGAATGGTTTCCTGAGAGGAAGGAGTATTTTTTATAACATCTCTTCATTTTGGGAAGCTATGGAGTGGGGTAAATCTAGCCAACAATGGCATGGATGGGTTTCTCTAGGAGTGGATCGGAGGAGTCTCTTACATGTATAGGGAGACTCAGAACACAATTTTAGCTTGCGAGTGATGAGGGGCATGGTGAGCACTTTCAAATCGCCCGTTCCATGAGGCAGGGATGCCCCTTAGCTCAACTACTTTACCTTATAGTAGTGGAGGCTATAAGTAAGTTTCTCAAGGTTATCTTAGGAGTCTCGAGCCTTAGGCTGCCTCTTTGCACAGAGGAAGAGTTACTGGACTCAGAGTTAGCAAATGATATTGCTATGTTTTTGGAGGCTTCACAGGTATGCCTCTTTGCTTTCCACATTGCTTTCGAGATGTTTTATTTGGCAGTAGCAGGCGCCTCCATTAATAATAAGCACAAATCAGCAAAAATTTGGATTAGTGACTCTCCGCAAATAGATTGGGGTTTGGATGTGGGGTTTACTTGAATTGAGAGAGGATGCACTACCAAATACTTTGGCTATCAGGTTGGCATTGACATCTTGCTTGCACAACAATTCGCGCATGTGCTCATAAGCATTAAAAGTAAACTTTAGCATTGGAGCACTAGGAAGCTTGGTTTAGCCTCTAGAGCCTTGGTAGCTAATAAAGTGTTGCAGTGAATGCTTGCTTTATCACGTCGTGTTTAGTTTTTTATAAGGGATCCATTGGTCAGCTTCATTAGCTCATTGGCTCATTCGGAACTTCCTTTGGTCAGGATTAGATGGCACTGTACGCACTAGGGTAAGAGTGGATTGGGGTACCATTATTATGCCTAAGCAAGAGAGGGAGGATTGAACATCATTGGCCCAGAGGTGTAGTGTAAGGCTTAAGCTGGTAGCCACAGGATTTCTTTTGGGCTTTGGGCCTTGGAAGGACTTTCTTTTGTAGTTAATTATAAGGTGCATTCTGATTAGGGGAGATGATTGGATTTACAACCCACGTTTTATCTTCTCAGATGTAGAGCACCAACCACCTTCTTCTCCCTTGGTGAGATCTCTTCTACGAGCTTGGGATTACATGAGGAGCTTCTTGGTTCATATTCCTCCATGGTCAGTCGAGGAGGCTTACATGTAACCCATTGTGTGGAATGGCTTGATCTTGTTGGTAGATCTCTTGGAGCAGCCATGCATATCCAATGGGCTACTTGGCGACTCTTCTCCCCTTAGTGTTAGATTGGAAGAGGCTCTTGAGTGTCACAGAGGATGAGAGAATGCTTCGCACCCAGTAGTTCAGAGGCACTAGTCAAAGGATTATGCCAAGATGAATGCAGCTACACCTAACCACTCGATCATAGGGAACTTTGTGGAAGGGCCTCATCACTTATAGTTTGGGGTATTTTCAGGGATAGGGGTGCCTATTTAGGTCATATGCCTTCCCACTTCGGGTGAAGATGATAAACTATTGTTTTACTCCATTCAAGATAGATGGCTCTTGGAGAGAAGTCTTGAGTAAGATATCATTGAGGGTCCAGCGGTCTGGTCGGTGAGAGTGGTGGGCAAGGTGAGAAAGCACATCTATATTGATCCAACTCAAGGGATGATTACAGACCCTTGGAGGCTCTGGTTATATGATGGGTTTCTTATCACATACTTTGCATTGGGACCCTAGTGTGAGTGGGGGTGGAGGGGTGCTTTTAACCCCACGAAAAGCATGCCCTTCTTTAGGTAAATTATATAGAATGCCAGGAACTTGGTTCTGGGACAAATCCAAAGAGTCCCTACTTTTAGACCACATTGGGATCACCCTTGATATTCAAGGAGCTTTTTGGCGGAGGTTGTGGCACTCATACAGGGAAGCAAATATTTCCTTTTTTATTTGGCTTTCTCTACATGGTGGCCTTACCAACCAGTGGAGATTGGTTATTGGCTTGTCCAAGATGTGCAGGAGCTTCAGAGACAATTTACCATCACTTATGGGAATGTAGGGAGGCACAAAAGATTTGGACTTCAATAGCACACTCTTTTCTTTATAATGTTTTGTCCTTTAGTGTATTTTGGCCTTTTCTACTTTTATATATAAATAATAATTATTATTCCCAAAAAGAAAGAAAGAAGGAGAGCTATCAAGCATGCTCGTTTGGTCTTCGTCAACTGCTTTCCCTTATGTACTTTCTAAACCACAAATAGACTGATGTGCATTGGTATATTTAATGTATCCAATTATTACAAAAGATGACTAAACTTCCCCATGTTGTGAATTTCACATGGTCGAGACCAAAACAACCCATGGCCTCTAAGGCTAAAATGGGTAGTATAAAAAGCATGCACAAGTTGGTCACCTTAAAAGTTTTCAGCAAAAACAATTCAAATTTTAAAACTTTTAACGAGGCTTTGCTAATAAATAGAGTAATAAATATACAAAAATCATTGCCATAAAAATTAACATCTTGCAAAAGCAAGCCTATATAATGTATATTAATTTTATTATTATATATAAATATATAATAAATTATCTTAAAAATGAATATATAAATATAATAATCAATATATTTAATAGTGATAAAACATTCTAATCACACAAGTTATTTAGAAGCAATACGATAATATTATATTACATATTAACCAACGGAAGTTGGTGTAGTGGTTCGACTAAGTGTGTGCGTAGTGTAGTGTTGTGTGTTCGAACCCTACCCAACTTCCCGCAGTACATATCAATTTGTGTTAGGTGATTTGGTAGCTTTGTTCCCTCTTCTCCACAGTAAATAAATATATATATAGATATATTACATGGTTATTATATTGTATATGATAGTAATATAATGTATCTATATGTATTAGAGCGAGGTTTATTTTGTTAGGATTTTTGAAAGTGAGACTTGCAATATCGATTAGGATCCTTTTTCCAGATGGCCTAGCAGTAAACAGTTGGTGACTCAACCCCGTCTCTTAGGGATTTTTGGATTATCGCAAGAGGATGATATGATAGCGTTTGCTTTCGCTCATCTTTCCTTGACACGATGTGGACTTGCGAGGTTGCGCTTAGAGGAGCACTTTGTTCGACTATATTCCCTACTTACGAGGAGCAAAGACATAGGTGGAGTACGGACCATACCATTCGTATTTTCGAATGTGATGGTGAGATTACACACAGCAAATTATTATTGTTATTATTATATTAATAATGCTTTCTACTCCAACCCCAAAGACATAGGTGGAGTACGGACCATAGCATTCGTATTTTCGAATGTGATGGTGAGATTATACATAGCAAATTATTATTGTTATTATTATATTAATAATGCTTTCTACGGACCATACCATTCGTATTTTCGAATGTGATGGTGAGATTATACATAGCAAATTATTATTGTTATTATTATTTTAATAATACATAGCAAATTATTATTGTTATTATTATATTAATAATGCTTTCTACTCCAACCCAAAAAAGAAAGGAAAAAAGGGCTTATAATGTACATATATAAAATACGAAAAGCGTAGCGAGATTAGTCGTAAGTACCTAATTAGTAAAAACAGGGGTACTGGAATAGGCTGGAGTAAAATTGAGTACGTATTTTTTGATGGCAGCGCGAAGTACACGACGCGAATATATATCGGCTCCTCTGCGGGTTTTAGCTTTAGCTTGGTCTGTGTAAATTTTGTGATGAAGAAGCCTCCGAGCAAAATCAACAGTGTTTTACTCCGGAAAAGGGGAAATTGGCGCAGGTTGAAGAGCGCAGCTGCGAGGGCGAAGACCAACCACCGGCTGCTTAAGCACAGGATGCGCCTCCGTAGGAACAGTCGCTTACAGAAACCCTACCTCAACCGCTTACTGAGAAGCTCTGCTTTGCATAGCGATGGAACTAAGGTACGCTCTCCTCCTCCACAAGAATCTGAATCACCAGAAACTCTAAGAAAAAGGGGGAAAACCAGCAAAGTAGATGAAACCCTAACCCATAAGCTTTCTAGTCCTAGGGTTAACAGTACAGTGCATGATGGAAGAAAAGAAGAGGAGACCTATGTTGTTGGCAGAAGGATGACCAGGGCCATGGATGGAGAGGAAAGTAGGAAGCTGATGATGTGTAAGGCCATGGATGCACCTAGAATCATGAGGTCTAAGGCCTTGAATGGAGAGAAAAATAGAAATTTGATGAGGTATATGAATGCACAGAAAAACATCAGGTACAAGGCCATGGATGAAGCAGGGGGAAGAAGTAGGTTCACACCTACATCTACGTTACTGGATCACAGCAGAGAGAAAAGCACATCACTTGCAAAAAAGCTCAGACAACAGGAGAGGGGTACAACCCAGAGTGTAACAGGAAAGAGTCTAGGTGTGCCTGCTGACACTCCATCACCCAGGAATGCCATAGGTATCCGCAGATTAACCAGGCTTGACATGGCCAAGAACGAGATCTTGCACAGAGCCAGCAACGATGCTTCTGATTTTATGGATAAACAGGAGGAGATTGTTCATGAGCCTTTGAAGCAGGAACACAAGAGGACAAGGCAAACCGGAGCTGTACAGATGAAGTCACGGCCTGAAAAAACACTACCATCAGTGTCTAGACCAGAAGGTGTGATTACTAGGGGTAAATTAGGTGTAACAGCACACGCCCAGCCCACATCTGGTGTGGATGAAGAAAGGAAATCTTCAATATTTCCAAAAAGTAAGCTTTCTGGAAAGTCTGTTCAGAGCATAGAAGATGCCAAAGTAAAAGATCTTCATGGAGTAGACTCAGGGCCAGACAGTCCTTGTCGATTTTCACCAGTAGGAAGCACTCTTGGAATTGTTGAAGGCAAGTCAAAAGAGAAAACTCGCAGTGAAAAAGCTACACGGTCAAAAAGCAAAAGGGGAGTTAAACACGATGCAGGTCTGCACCATGTTGCTATGAATGTGTCTGCTGTTCCAACAAACAATATAGGAGTTTCAACAAGGAAAGGGAAGCTTCGTAAGGAGAGATCATCAGTTGAGGACCTTCAAGGAGAAGGAAAAGGTTCTTTGACAAGAGGAAAAGGGCTCTTAGAAGAGGGACAAGGCAGGCTAAAAGGGGGTGCAGGCAAAACTGTTACTTATCATCCAGGTGACTTAGAGTCAACCCAGACTGCAATAGACTTTGAAGAGCCCCTCAATCATCCAGAGTACAAAGAAAAGAGGCCACATAAAGAAGGAAGCCATGATTCTATATTGTTCAGAAGAAAAAGATTGAGGGCTATAAACGGTTTGGATGATCCAAGGGAGATGAATGCAAATCAGGTGATCCTTCTACCTATCACAGCACAACATGAAGATGTAGAAGAGAGAAGAAGTGTAGAAGAAGAGAGACAGAAAAAAGCGAATAAAACTTTTGTGATACCCAGGCGAAGTAATAGGAAGAGGACCATGGATAGCCTGGATGATGTGAATGGGTATGAAGCTACTCAAAAGGTTCTCCTTTCAGAACCTTCTTTCTTAAAGAGCTCAGAAGTGCGCCCTTTGGACAGGAGAAAGGGGACATTGCACGAGGGAGTTAAGAACGACAACGCCACAGTGCAGGATGCCCATTTGTTGAGCTCGATGGGGAATGATGTCGAGGCAGGAAAGGTAGCATCAGCACCAAAAGTAGCAGAGGATGGGATGGAGTCAAACATGGAGGCTGTAAAGTTTGATCCTGCGAGCAAATGCTGTCTAGTTGCAACAAACCCCACAGAAACAGGTGGAAGGCAGATGCGCCCTCGCCCTCTTGACCTGGAGCAGCGTCTGCTCGTTCTGGTTGAAGGTCGGGATCAGGTGCTTGACTTCTCCTAGGTGGCCATTTTCTTAAGTTATTTTTTTCATAAACTGTTCTGTGCTAAGAAGAATTACTTTTGTACAATTTTAGGATTACTATGAGCTTGATGGAGGCTCGTTCTATCGGATGCTACAACAGCAACCTGAACCAAAAAACTCTTTTATGGACAAAGTGAAGTATAATGGCAGTAGTAGAGGGGCCTTAGAGGTCTTAAATGGAACAGAGGGAAAGGTGAAACCAATTTTGATTCCTTCTTTTCAGTATCGATCAGAATCTGAAGACAACTTGCAGAGACCGGCGCTGACATACACTATGCAAGATTCATACATAAAAGCAATTCCCAAGATTCAAGATGGCCAGGTGAGCACGCGTTTTGAAATTTTTTCTGCCGCACCACCCTGATTAAGTATCTTGTAGAGTAATAGCATTTTGGAATGTAAATTTAGCCATTATATGTGCCGAGGAATAGGGCAGGATGAACCGGGGATAGCTTTAAAGAAGGAACTATTAGGTTAACTAACCCTAAGATTTGAGTATTTGGATTGATTGGGGTTGGCTAATTATAACTCAAGACTTCTGGGCTAACTATAGTTTTTAAAAGAAGTATTAGGTTAACTAACCCTAAGATTTGAGTATTCGGATTGATTGGGGTTGGCTAATTATAACTCAAGACTTGTGGGCTAGCTGTAGTTTCTAGGCTCGTGGGCGTGTATAAATTAATGAGGTGAACACAAGTGAGTGATGATCCATCATCAGTGTTCATATGGTGGTGGGTACTTGTGAGAAACTCCTCCCCAAGGATCACCTAATACACAGGCATAAACAAGATTAGAGAAACCAAATAAAAGGGGTGGTGCAGGCAAGCTCACCACCCAACCGTAGGTTCCCTCCCCTCTGCGAACCTCCCCCGAGCCAAGGGCTAAGGTTCCATTCCCACAAGTCCATGCCAGTCAGCCCCAGCATCCCATACCACCAGTGCTTGCCCATAGGGGCCCTTGGCAAGACTACCCGCGATCCAACATGTCTATGGCCCTCTTGGTCCAAGTCTAGACCACAATGAATCAATAATAACCCAAGACTCACTTATATAGTGGTTATTGAAGCTATAAATAATAGTCCAGTCATAAATAGCCAATAACCTTGGATTTATTAAATTTGAACCTTAGCCACCTGAATCCATGTGCTTTTCCTAATCCCAGGCCTCCCCTAACCTTACTGGATTAGTCTCTAACCCCAAGGGTTAGTGCTAGGTACATAACAGTACCATTCGTGGCGTTGGACATGGCTGGTTGTTGTCCATGGTTATCCACTAGCTAGAATTAGGCATTTAGCCGTGCTTCATAGCTAGTTGGTGTCACAGGCGGGCGCGTGAATACAGAAACTAATTGCCAAAACACAGTATACATTCAACATCCATCACATCATGAGCATATACCAAAACATCTGTCACAAGCATCATAAACATAAACATCCTGAAACACCAAAAGATAATCTTACACATGACACAACACAAGGTATCTTTATTACCAACAGAGTATTCTCTTGTACAAGATGTGTGCATCCAATCCTTCTTCTTGCAAAGCAAACAACCCATACAAGACCACAACCTTCATCACGGGTTCCTACGATGTAAAAATAACACGCTAAATCTGAAAAACAGCAGTATGAACAGAAAAACAGCAATTTTCTCGAACTCATAGCTTTTCTTCGACCTCTTTTCCTCTACCTACCGACTTGCTCGTTCTCGAGGCTTGCTTTGATACCACTGTCAAATCCCCATAGGATCTCCTCGTAGAACGCTCCTGGTACAAGACTCGAAACCTGCAAACAAACCAAACAAACGTGAAGGGGGTGCAGGCCTTATGTAACATGCAGATGACTTGGAGAAGATCGGTAACTTCAATGCTCAGAAATCAGCACACTTTTCACGACGGAATTAACGCACAAAACTGAATGAAGATGTGCAGAAAATAGAGAGAGAGAGAGGGAGATGGAGAGGACACAGTATTGGGTCCCAAATACCCTCTGTAGGGCCCCCACCACGAATGGTGTATTTGCTTTATTAGAATGATGTGAATCTGAAAAGAAAATATAGAAATCTTGACCTTTCTTGGCTGAGAAATCTCTACCCTTGACCTGCAGTCCTTCACCCCTTTGCTTTAGAACTCCTTGGCTTGTGTAGCCCTTGTTTGCCTTGGCTCTTGGTGAAATATGAGATAATCTCAAATTGCCAAATAAAAGCAAGAGCTTTGGTAATTTCCATCTTTCCAAAGAAATTTTCAAATTTGATGTCCTTATCCCCTGGCTTGAACTCTTTAGCTTTCTTCTTTGAATGAGATCTGCCATGCTCATCAGTTTTACAATTAGGGGATTCATCTCGAGCCCTCTTTCCACTATCCCGAGTGGTGCTTGTAGATCAAGTAGAATCAGCATGGAACAATATGATGAGGATGAGATAGAGCCTCTTCTAAATCATCTGAATTCGCATGTGCTCCCAGATGAGAAGCCCTTCTTCCACTGAAATCCTCAGATACATCCTTTCGTCCTCTCAAATAGGACATGGCCGATTCGCGAGGATCCTTGTATCCCATCTCTGTTGCCATAGCCTCAAAGGCTGCATCATCTTGTGATATTTTCCTTTTTGTACTCAAAACTTTTTGCACATCAGGATCTTTTCTCAAAGATCGCCACTCTGCTGTCTCATCATGGTAGCGTCTAACTTGACATCTCAAGGCCTCCAACTTAGACCTTACATCAACAGGATCTTGTATGTGCAGTACCAATAGTCGCTTCTGCATATGCCATCTCCTGCTCAAAAAGAGTATGAGCAGTTCCAACAGAGCCTTCTGCATGTGCCCTCTCTTGCTCAAAAGGAGTATGAGCAGTTCTAACAGATCCTTCTCCATGTGCCCTCTCTTGCTCAAGAGGCTCAGTGTGATTGCTCATGTTATCTGTTCTATATGCTTAGCCAGATTTCTGTATGTCCAAAAATCGTCCTTTCTCAAGTAGAGGAAGAAACCGACTCATTAGGGTCACCAACCCTTCTATGAGTTCGCATACTCACTAGAGTCACCAACCATTCCATGAGTGAGTCCATCATGTTCCTAGATTCTTCCAAGACAACATCCTAGAAGTCCTTCCGCATGTCACAACTCTCTAGAGGATTGTGACAGTTGGGTTGGTGAGTTTGATGTTTGTTAATTGGTTGTGTATGTGAGTGTGTGTTTAGTGTTGTTGAGGCAGGTTTGATCGTTGTAGTTTTAACAAGTGGTATAAGAGCGAGTCTTTTGTTGGAAAGAAGAGCCGGAAACACCACTATTCACATGAGACTGCTTTGGGGATCATGTCCTAAACGACCTTGCAAGAGGGGATCTTTGCTCTTGGAATCGGTTAAGGGCCTTTGTTTGTCAGATCTCGTGCACAAACTTGGTTGGCCCCCATGATTCTCTCCACCACCCCATCCCACCTTGAGAAGAGATTGTTTTATTAGTTAAAAGCAAAGCATATGCTTGTGAGCGGATTACAATCATGCAATGAGGTAGACTGTACAATGCTCCCCCCATGGCTGGCAGGGAGGCTACATCCGTGAGGGAGTCACATTGGGGGCCTATTATGCCAAGTGATACCAGCGTCTCCTTGGTTGAGGAAGGGTCTTGGGCTCCGAGTACGGAGAAAGGCTAGACCGTGCTGGTGCATGCTCCTCGAGTCACTTGTTAGGTCGGTTGCCGCCGACGAGTCTCCATTGGCAGGGTGATTGCACTGCGGCTGCTACTTACGCCAATCTGCAATGCTGTGATGAGCTCCCAAGAAACGGTCGTCCTTTCAAATATGAGGAGGTAGCAATTGCCCAAGAGAGCTCGAACCACCCGATCACCCCCCGAGCTTATCGCATTCTCATTCTGAATCTCAATTACATCTTTGAAGAGATCCTAGGGTGGTGAACTGAATGAAAATGAAAACTCACATAACATGCACAAATGGATATAATTTACCCATATTTTTAAAACTCACATAACATGCACAAGTGGATATAATTACCCATATTTTTAAAATTTACATTTTTCTTTACAAAACTATTTACCCCCCTTTTGTAATTATATAATTTTGGATTTTACCAAACCTCTACCCAAGAGTCCACATAGCTGTTTCATGAGCCCGATGACTGGTTTCTATGCCCAATTGTTGATTTCCAGGCCCAATAGCTCAGTCCCATGCCCAATGGTTGCTAAATGCCTGATTGATGTGCCCAACAAATGGCTGATTGATGTGCCCAATGACTGATTTCCAAGCCCAATGGCCAACTTCCATGCCTAGTAATGGCCAATGGCTGATTCATGTGCCCAATGGCTGAGATCCATGCCCAAAAACTCAAAATTTCTGTCCATTACATTGCTCAGAATTTGCCTGTTTTCCTTTGTTTGGACACAAGTTAAAACAGTTGGAAATAGCTCCATATTAAGGTTTTCATGGAGTAACAACAAAGTAGGGTTTTTGTACCGTAGCACCTCCAAAGTAGGTTTTTTGAACAGTAGCACCTCCGAAGTAGAGTTTTCATACAATAGCTACAAATATGGGTTCTTATATAGCAGCAACCAATTAGGATTTTTGTACAACAACAACAAATTAGGATTTGCATTCAAATGCAACTTAGAGGTGTGGGGATGCCAAAACTCTGGTTTTTTGTGAACACTGACCTACACACAATGCACGTGCACACACCGTTTTAAGCATAAATGCATGCACACGTCCGTTGTGCATACCTATTCCTCTGTTCGCTCACTTGCATTTGTATGCAAACACACACAATACATAGGAACTCACATACCAACATTTATATGTGTGGCTATCAGTATTTCTATAGTAAAATGCTCCCTATTATTGTTTTCTCTCAGGCTGATTATGATATGGATGAGGAGGATGAGGAATGGCTAAACAAGTACAACCAAACCATGTCTCCTTCATCTGCACTATCTGCAGATCAGTTTGAAAAAATTGTGGATCTTTTGGAGAACAAGGCCGCTGACTCAAATGGTTTCAACTCAATTACAGAGGCTCTCGAAGAGGATGAGGAGCACATATCAGAAGAATGCTGTATATGCAATGGAGGAGAAAATTCAGCATATAACCTGGTTAGAATTTGAGCTGTGGGCATGCTTGCTTCTTGATCATATCTCTCCCATTGTTGCTGATCCATGAAATGACTGAACATTTACAGGTTCTACAATGTGCTAGCTGTCATATTCGTGTGCATCAGTCTTGTTACGGCATACAGGAACCTGATAATGGTGCAAAAGAAAAGAATTGGTATTGTAGGAAGTGTGAGGCTGTCGTAGAAGGCTGGGAAAATGCTGACATAAGGTATTGGCCAACAGGGTACATATGTATGTGTGTGTGTGTGTGTGAGAGAGAGTGTGTGTGTGAGAGAGAGAGAGAGAGAGAGAGAGAGAGAGAGAGAGAGAGAGAGTTCATACCCGCCTTTGCTTCTGCTCTGCCTCTAGGCTTGTGTGTGTGTGTGAGAGAGAGAGAGAGAGTGTGCAGAAAGAGGTCGCCAGTTGACGGGAGCTTGCTGTGGCTGGGTTGTCTACCTACAGGTTGCCCTGCTTTTGGTTTTGCAGTTGAATCGAGAACGCTCAGGGCATACATCTTCGCCTTGACTACTCAGGATTCTTGATGGCCCAGGTGGTCGTCATCATCATTCATCTGGCGTAGTCATCATGGGCTTGTGGGAAGCGTTCCTCAATTGGCTGCGCAGGTGCTGATTTAGGGTTTGCAGCTACTGATTTAGGGTTTGCAGCTGCTGAATTAGGGTTTTCAGGTGCTGAATTAGGGTTTGAGAGAACGGGTTTTCTTTGCTTTTGTACATGGATTTGGATGACCGGGTTGCTGCTGTTGGTGGCATGGCTGCCAATAGCCTTAACATGGATCTTATTGAGGAGATGATCGAGAAGGATGTGGGTTATGCTTGAGATGCCTCGGAGCAACAAAAACGTCAAAGGCTTGATGTTGATGCAAGCTACACTCCGGTGAATGTTGGAGAGAATGCAGAGGAAAGTTTTTTTTTTTTCCGAGAAAAGATCCTTTCATTAGTTATATAAAAACGCCCGTAGGGCTACAAAAGATCCTCTCCTGCTCACAAGAAAAGCAGAGCAGTGAACAAAGCAAGGCAGCCCGGGAGACTCTCCCTAGGTGCTGAAAAGTACAAGCATCAGTACAAGGAACTGAGGGGCTAAATCATACAATAGGAGGGGGGAAAAGCCAAACAGGTGGCTTGTAATGCCAACGGGGGGACCCCGCGTGCAGGATATAGAAGGGGCCGCTGCGCCAGGTGGTGTGAAAGGCCTGGCGCCGCAAGATCGCCTCATCTGAGTCGCCCCCCGGATGCGATCATACTGTCCTCGCAGGGTGTGGATCAACTCCTGCCAAATCCCCCGTACAGTCTCTGCTGGTGGCTCCAGTCTCCCCTCAAAGGCCCTGAAACACCGGGCCCTCCAGGTGAACCAGATGGTGAGGCTGCTGAGGAGCTCCCATCGTAGATCCCTCTCCTGTGTCCAGCTGGCGGACGAGAAATCCGGTGAAGGAACGAGGCGAGGCTGGCCCCTAATGAATCTGATGGCCTGGCTGTCCTGCTCCGTCTCATAGCCCATAGCCGGCCCTGACAAAGTCGACCAAGCAGCGGCACCCCACGTATACATACCCTCTGGAGAGAGGGGGGCCAGAATACGTAGCATCTGCAGCCAAATCTGCTGCGCCTGAGGGCAATCCCAAAGGCAATGTCTCTGTGTCTCCATAGGGTGGCCGCATCGGACGCAGGCCGTCAGAAGACCGCTATAGACAAGCCAGGTGCCAACTGCTGAGCCCCTGTGGGCGACCAGCCAACCACTGGAAAGTCGAGATCCTGCGGGCCTGTCGACTAGCCCAGAGCCGGGCCCAAAAATCCTCCAGGAACTCCTGTGAGAGTCCCTGTAGCTGCACAGCTGGAGAGACTATCCTCCTCGCCGTCAAAATATGCCGCCCCAGCCTAACAGTATACTGGAAAAAGGTGATCTTTGTGGCCTCAAGGGATGCATAAGGATCATGCCACTCGTACTTGCCAGGGTCCCACTGTAGCCGGGCCAAGGGGCGCGCTGCATATGCCCATATGCGCCAATCCGGGAGCACATCTGCAAGGTCTGGGTCAATATGCCACTTCCGAGAAGCGGCGGCCACTACCCGTATCCTCTGAAAGGTGCACTCTGCAACCAAAGGTGACTCCACCTCCACTCTCTGAAGTCTGCCCTCATCCTGAATCTCATAGTAGAGGCAAGTGCCATCCTCAGTGCAAGCTCTGACAGCAATCAGGATCTCCAACTGTGTAAAGGCTCCCATCCACCGTGGGGCCACTAGCTTGAGAGGCGTGAACCACTCCTCTGTGAGTGCCTCCTGAATGTCATCCCTCATAATCAACCCCCCTTTGAAATGACTCAGCCTCTCCACCTGGATCTCCTCTGGGAGACTGCAAAAGGCCTGCCAGTCTCCAAAGCTACGTGCTGGGCCTTCCGCCAGAGGTCCCCAAGCTAGACGAGGCCGAGAACCCAGCATATGACCTTGCTCTGTGCGAACTGCTGGGCTCCAGATGAGCGGCTGTCTGGCCCGCTCCTCAACACAAGAAGGAGGTCTCTGAGAGAGCCCCGGTCTCAGCAGCTCCCAAGCTCTCAGGATGCTCAAAGCAAATCTGTCCTCCCATCCTCTACTGAGGCCTGTCCTCCTCATCTCTATGAAGATCCATCGAATCTCTGGTGCCCAAGTGCCCCCTGCTGGGGGAGCCCGAGCCTGCAGCCGCTGCAAAAGCAGCTCTTTCCAAGGCTCAGCGCCTGGAAGCAGCCCCCGAACAACAAGCTTCCCCAATAAGGCTCTACTCTGATCGACTGGATCTATAATGCCCAAGCCTCCCTGGGCCAGTGGAAGTGTAATAACTGCCCAAGCAACCTTTGCCCGAGCTGGCTGACCGTCCCGCCCGGACCAAAGAAAGTTCCTGATCAGCCTCTGTACCTGGCTGATGCAAGACCTCGAGAAGATCCAACAAGACGTAATGTACCACATGGTCGCTAAAAGCACCTGATTTGCCACCACCACCCTGTCAGAATATGCAGCGGAAATGATAACCAAACTTGGGTAGACAAGAGCAAGTAGACTGCAGAAAATAAACAGCACAAGAAACACAGAGAGATAGGTGTGTAAACTCTTCTCTATACACAAGATCCCGAGAAAACTGAATGAGGAAGTGGTGGGGGCAAGGGGGCTATATATGCATCCCTGGGAGAGCAGTCGGCCAGCATATAAAGTGCCCACGACTGCTGAATAATGTCCACGACTGCATAAATGCAGTCGGCCAGCAGAGTGATGCCCACGACTGAGAAAGTACAGTCGGCCAGCTGTCCAGTAGCCCACGACTGACCTGTGTGCAGTCGACCAGCACTCGAGTGCTCTTGGCACCCTCTGGCAACCCTCCCCACCACTAGGAAAAATGGAAAAAAATAGGAAAAAATACGGGGAGTGTGGAAAAATGATAAAACACCTTATACAGGGTGGGCACACCCACAACAGAGGCCCTGGTGTATAAATATAGACAGGAGATGACTTCTAACACCCCCTCTCAGCTCCTGGCTGTGAAACCAACCCAAGGGAGCTGGAGTGCCGCCTGAGCGTAGCCTGAGGTAGAGACTTCGTGAAGAGGTCCGCCGCATTGTCCTCCGTCGAACAATAAAGTAGCAAGATGTCACCAGCCAAGATCTTCTCACGTACAAAGTGATACTGTATCTCTATTTGCTTGGTCCGGGCATGGAAAACCGGGTTCCGAGCAATAGCTATACAACTCTGGTTATCGCACTGGATGACTGTGGGCTCCCTGTGTGGAAACCCAGGGTGTCAAAAAGCCAGCCCTTCGTCCTGGGCTCCTGAAAATGTGCGTGGAAGCACTGCCGCTCAAGTAAGCTCAAGGCTGCATAACCCCGTGTCACTCTGGCATGTGCTGCGGGAAGCATGGTGAAGCGTGGGCCACTGAAAGTGACACCAAGGTAGACATAGGATGAGACAATCTCCACAAGATCCCCTCTATATGTGAAGCTCAATCTGGATGTGAAGGGGTGAGAGGTATTGAAGACCATTACCTTGGTTTTACCAAGGTTAATAGAGAGGTCCGGCTGAGTGCAAAAGTCCTATAACGCATCCAACTGTCTCTGAAGCCCCTCGGCTGAGTCTGACAGGAGGACGATGTCATCTGCATAAAGTAGTATGGGGATCAATATGCGTGCCAGTGTAGGACCAGCCTTGCCTAATCCGTTAATGAAGCTCATCAATGTAGAGGCCGAAGAGAGAGAGAGAGAGAGAGAGAGAGAGAGAGAGAGAGAGAGAGAGAGAGAGAGAGAGAGAGAGAGAGAGAGAGAGAGAGAATGAAATGAAATGAAATGTTATATTAACGTCTTCAAAAGGCCATAATGACCTATGAGACCAAAAGTTACATCATGGTGGATCTGATACAATGTCTGGATAAAAAAACCCAGAAAATGAAAAATAAAGATGATACTACTGGCACCTAGAAAATGAAACTGGAACTGGAAGGTACACTATGGAGGTACCTCCATCTCATAATATGTGCCGCATCGGACACTGGCGGATCTCCTCAATATCCTCTGTGGTCAGCACCCTGACTGGGTGTCTCGCATGCCTCGCAAGAATAATCCGAATCTGCCGCTGCAACCTCCGTCTATGCTGGGATGCCCTCCTCCGTGGTCGTGGGCGTCTGGACCACCCAAGCTCAATCGCACGATCAATCAGTGTACCCCTGGTGTGGGCGGTATCCATGTCCTGCTGCTGCTGTGGTCCATCTGGCGCAGTGATGGCCGGACTAAAGAAGTCTGTAATATGCCTCTGAGTCTGGCTCTCTGTGCGCCTAAGCAGGCTATCTCTATGTCTCCGCAGCTCAAGCAAGAACAATCCCAAACACCTCTGGTCCTGGTACCCCATGACTCTGGAAAGTGGTCCAAAACCCTCTCTGAATAAACAGTGGAAACGACCACGTATCTCATAGTATGCAGTACAATGGCATATATAATGCAGCTCTGTCTCTGGCTCCCCATGGCATACTCGGCATATCCTGGCCTCAGCTGGTATACCTCTATATCGGCCAATCTCAATCTCAAGCTGGTGTGAGGATGTGCGAATCTGACCAATAGCACATCGTACTGCATGAGACAAGTGTACATCCATGTAACTGGGTCTGATCACAAAACCATCTGCTGTGAGCTGAAGAAAATGTTCTCTGTAGAAAGCCATCTTCGTGCCCAGCTCCTCAGTCGGCTGTATCCATGTCCTCCTAATGTCCAGCTGAACTAAATCCTGACGGATGAGTCTGGTAATCTCTGTCCGTGTAAGAGTGAGAGAGGGTGCCTCCAGAGAATACTGGAAGGGGGGCAATCTGTCCATGCTAAAACCATGTGCCTGGAACCAAGATGTCATCTGTCCATACCAACAAGCCGTGTCTCCCTGTAAAGCTAACTGTCGGGAGGACTCCAGGGCGAGGCGTGCATATCTGTCTCGGGGGAGATCCCACAAGCCATGTATGTAGGAGACTGATCTCGTAAGAGCCTCAATCACCAGAGGGGCAGCCGCCAGCTCTGCTCGAATAATCTCATGGGGTACCACAGCCTTGGCTCTAATAAGCCTAGGAATCATAGATACCAAAGGCCTCTCCATACCTCTCCACCCGCCTGCGCTGTGATGGCCCACTGAAGGTCCCCATATCTGCACTCCATAAAGCATAGCTGATGTCACTAGAGTGTCAAAAAGCTAGAGTTTTGTTCGAGGTTCCTGAAACTGAACCTGCGAACACATCCTCTCCAAACCACCCAGGGCTGCATGTGCTCTAGTCAATCTAGTCTCTGCTGCTCTCCTCATCGAAAACACTGGCCCACTGAATACTACCCCAAGATATGTATATGCATCTGTATACTCCACAATCTCCTGCCCATATGTAAATGTGGGAGCTGATCGCCTAACCCACTGTGGCGTGGTGTTAAACACCATAACCTTGGTTTTGCCAAGGTTGACAGACAATCCACTATCATGTGCAAACTCATGTAAAGCATCCAGATGACGCTGCATACCCTCAGGAGAGTCAGAGATCAACACAATATCATCAGCATATAACAATAGTGGGATCCATGTACCTGCTAGCTGGGCTCCTCTGTCCCCCAATCTCTCAATGTAGTCAGAAGCCTCATCCACATACATACCAAACAGTGAAGGAGATAACGGGCAACCTTGCTTCACTCCTATAGTGGAGTGAACCAAAGTAGAGACCCCCTCTGGGGTGCGTACCTGTCCTGCAACTGATCTGTATAAAGCCATAATTCCCCATATGAGCTCTGTGGGTACCCCCATCTCCTGTAATCGCCTCATCAATCTGGCTCTGGGCACTGTATCAAATGCTTTGCGGAAGTCCACAAAGCTACAATAAATCCGTCGCCCATGCGACCTGCCCTCCTCAATAATGGCCCGGAGAGTCAAGATGTGGTCAAGAGTAGAGAAACCTCTCCTGAACCCTGCCTGTCCCTCTGCTCGAATGCCAGCTCTCTCTGCCCATCTACTCAACTGCTGCTCAAGAATGGATGCATACAATCGTGCTAGTGTGTGACCAATCATAATAGTGCGATAATTCCCTGGCTGCATAGGGTCCCCTGACTTGAAGATAGGCACGATGGTGGACCTACTCCAAGTCTCGGGTAAGCCTTCGCACATAGCACGATTGAACATCACTGCTAGAAGCTCTGCCAGCATGTCTCTCGCATGAATAAAGTGCTCAGCAACCAATCCATCGTGATCATATGCTCTCCCAGTCTTCATCCTATCAATGGCCTTCCTTACCATCTCTGCGGTAAAGAAAGTACATGTCTGTGGGCATGGTGCTGGCGGGTCAGGAAAAGGTGTCTGTCCAGGAACTGTATATAGAGATGCTGCATAACTACCCCAGACCTCTGTAGAAGTGATGGCCAAAGCAGGGGAGGACTCATGAAACAGACGCCAAGCCTCCCTCGAATCCTGGCTCAAGAACAGCTGGTATAATTCCTGCTCTAGCTGAGCAAGGAAGGCCCGCTTCTTCCTTCGCACAAGGCGTCGGAAGGCAATACGTGACTGTCGGTAAGTAGTGACTCCCAAAGCAACCTCCCGCTGCAGTCGGGCTCTGGTCTCTCTGCACTCCTCATCATACCAGCTGTTCTGGGGCATACATCTAGAATGCTGTCTCTGTCCAGGCTGAGTATGTGGATATGCCTCTCTCGCTGCATCATGTAAAGTCTCTGTCAGTATATGGGTCAACTCCTCCAAAGGTCTCCCTGGCTCCTCTGTGTACAGACGTCTATAAATCCCATCTGTGTAGACAGCATCAGTCTCTGAGGTAAAAGTATATCGAGTGTGATCTGCCCCTCGTGTCCTCTGAGCTGTGGTAAAGTGAAAAGAGATAGTCAATGTCAACAATGCATGATCCACTACTACCCCAATGGGCCGAGATCCAACTGTGAAGTCCTCAATGCATGAAACAAAGCTGGGCATAGCCATAACATAATCCACTGTGCTAGCACCATGTCTATGTGGAAAGCAAGTAAATCCAGCTGCTGACGGAAACCTCTGCAAGCCATTAAGTATGGCCAACCCATGCGCAGTCCCCATATCTACCAAATATCTCCCATACTCTGTGCACTCCACATCCTGTGAGCTTCTGTCTAATCCCATATCCAGAGTGTCCAACTCTCTCAGCATCTCCTCCGAGGTATCATAAAAGGCTGTCTGGCGGTTGCCCGTCCGGGCATTAAAGTCCCCTAGCAGGATGATGTCTCCATCCCTAGAGAACTCCCATATGTCATCATCTAGCACAGAGAAAGGAGACTGCCCTCTAGGTGCTGCATATGTCGATGTACTAGGAGCAAAATAGCATATGGCAATATACAGGAATCTGCCTGTGTCGGCCCTCAGTCTCACCCACATATATCTGGCCTGATCATCTCTCCGAACTATGTGTATAAGCGGTTGCAGCTCCTCCCTGAAAAGAACTGCCACCCCTCCTGATCCTCTACTACTGTGTACCGATCTCGTCCCTACTCTGCAAGCTGTCTCCCATCTGTATCCTGTCACCTGTGGCATCATCTGACCAGGGGCCTGGTGAGTCTCCGAGTAGAAGACTATATCTCTATCTGTAAAGCTGTCCTCAAAGGCACCTACATCAAGTCTGAGGGATCCATTGCAGTTCCAGGCTGCCAGCTTTAATTTGGTCCCATAGGTCTCGCACCGTCATGTAGAGCGTCGCTCCACGATGACCACCCTCCCTTCTCTATAAAATGCTATCTTACCCTTTTCTCTTGCTGCTCTAATCTCTGGCATGACTTCCTTCATATGTGCAAGCTGTGAAAGAGTAAGATCATCACCAAGAAAAATGCCTGTATTCTTTAAAGTGGGTCGTCTTTTCAAGAACTCCTTCTTCGCCTCAATAGAAGGGAAGCGAAGTATGAGAGCTCTTTCCTTTGATGTTTCCCCGTTGCCTCCGCTTTTTTTGCCCACTCTCCAAGCTTTTGCGTGTGTCGGACTGTCAATCCCCATCAACACCATAAGCTCTTTCACCTCCTCTTCAACTTTATCCCCGTCTTTAAGGCCGGTAATCCTCACATGCAAAGCACGTGTACGTCTTCGTTGTTCCTCTTCCAAAGTCATATTAATGATTGTAGGTGTAGGGGTTGTTATCTCCTTACCTTTACCCTTCTTGGCGACCTCTATCCACTTCTCCGCTTCATCCATCTTCTTTTGCGTCTTGGTGATGACCTCCACCCATGAGGAAG
This sequence comes from Cibotium barometz, assembly GCF_041138505.1. Taxonomy (NCBI): domain Eukaryota; kingdom Viridiplantae; phylum Streptophyta; class Polypodiopsida; order Cyatheales; family Cibotiaceae; genus Cibotium; species Cibotium barometz. The sequence goes on along the minus strand of NC_141090.1, from coordinate 36,558,060 downwards.
TCTTTGCTTCCTGTTGCTTCTCTTCTTCCTTAATTGCCCGTACTTGTTCCTTGATAACCTTGAGCTCTTCTATCATGGATGGCTGAATTTCACCTTCTTCAAGTCCACCATTTGCCTTGGCCTCTGCAAGCTCCCTCTGAAGAGCTGAAATTACGCCTTTGAGCGTGTTGACTTCCCCGTGAAGGTCTTTGACTTCCGTTATGAGGTCCTCCTTCTCCTCTTTCCACCGCTTACCCTCATTGAATACCATTTGGAGAAAGTTTGCTTTCTCCTTCCACCATCCCTCCATCTCTGCCTTCCATTCCTTCATTTCCTTTTCCACATTTGTTATCCTCTTGTTTGTGACCATAAAGGTCGCCTTCGTCGGGTTGCGCAAGGGTGAAGCCATGGAAGAAGTGAGAGAGAGAGAGAGTTATGCTGCTGCCTTGGGGGCCTGAGCTAGGGTGGGTGGGGAAACGGCGCCAAAAGGCACACAGCCTAACGGAGAGCAAGGGTGGCCATTGCCAGCAGACCTGTGCGGCGTACAGCGAACAGGTCAGCAGGCGGGGGAAGCGAGCAGGGTGGCGGCGGCGGCGGCGTACAGCGAACAGGGCAGCGGTGGGCAGAGGCACAGGCGAAATGGCGGGGAGGGGGGAAGCGAGCAGGGTGGCGGCGGCGGTGGCGTACAGCGAACAGGGAGAGAGAGATGCGAGCGAAACAGGCGGGCAGGCGAAATGGCGGGGAGGGGGGAAGAGAGCAGGGTGGCGGCGGCGGCGGCGGCGTACAGCGAACAGGGAGAGAGAGATGCGAGCGAAACAGGCGGGCAGGTAGAGAGAGAGAGAGAGTGGCGGGGAGGGGGGAAGAGAGCACGGTGGCGGCGGCGGCGGCGTAGAGAGAGAGAGAGAGAGAGAGAGAGAGAGAGAGAGAGAGAGAGAGAGAGAGAGAGAGAGAGAGAGAGAGAGAGAGAGAGAGAGAGAGAGAGAGAGAGAGAGAGAGAGAGAGAGAGAGAGATGAAATGAAATGTTATATTAACGTCTTCAAAAGGCCATAATGACCTATGAGACCAAAAAGCTACATCATGGTGGATCTGATACAATGTCTGGATAAAAAACCAGAAAATGAAAAATAAAGATGATACTACTAGCACCTAGAAAATGAAACTGGAATTGGAAGGTAAGCAGAAACCCTTATAGGGTGTGAATATAGTGAGGGGGGGGGGGGGTACGCTATGGAGGTGAGTGGAGTACAGTGAGGGGATACAATATCATGTGGGACGGGGGGGTGCACTATGGAGGCGCCTCCATCTCATAATATGTGCCGCATTGGACGCTGGCGGATCTCCTCAATATCCTCTGTGGTCAGCACCCTGACTGGGTGTCCCGCATGTCTCGCAAGAATAATCCGAATCCGTCGTTGCAACCTCCGTCTATGCTGGGATGCCCTCCTCCGTAGTCGTGGGCGTCTGGACCACCCAAGCTCAATCGCACGATCAATCAGTGTACCGCTGGTGTGGGCGGTATCCATGTCCTGCTGCTGCTGTGGTCCATCTGGGGCAGTGATGGCTGGACTAAAGAAGTCTGTAATGTGCCTTTGAGTCTGGCTCTCTGTGCGCCTAAGCAGGCTATCTCTATATCTCCGTAGCTCAAGCAAGAACAATCCCAAACACCTTTGGTCCTGGTACCCCATGACTCTGGAAAGTGGTCCAAAACCCTCTCTGAATAAACAGTGGAAACGACCACGTATCTCATAGTATGCAGTACAATGGCATATATAATGCAGCTCTGTCTCTGGCTCCCCATGGCATACTCGACATATCCTGGCCTCAGCTGGTATACCTCTATATCGGCCAATCTCAATCTCAAGCTGGTGTGAGGATGTGCGAATCTGACCAATAGCACATCGTACTGCATGAGACAAGTGTACATCCATGTAACTGGGTCTGATCACAAAGCCATCTGCTGTGAGCTGAAGAAAATGCTCTCCATCTTCATGCCTAGCTCCTCAGTCGGCTGTATCCATGTCCTCCTAATGTCCAGCTGAACTAAATCCTGACGGATGAGTCTGGTAATCTCTGTCCGTGTGAGAGTGAGAGAGGGTGCCTCCAGAGAATACTGGAAGGGAGGCAATCTGTCCATGCTAAAACCATGTGCCTGGAACCAAGATGTCATTTGTCCATACCAACAAGCCGTGTCTCCGTGTAAAGCTAACTGTCGGGAGGACTCAAGGGCGAGGCATGCATATCTGTCTCGGGGGAGATCCCACAAGCCATGTATGTAGGAGACTGATCTCGTAAGAGCCTCAATCACCAAAGGGGCAGCCGCCAGCTCTGCTCGAATTATCTCATGAGGTACCACGGCCTTGGCTCTAATAATCCTAGCAATCATAGATACCAAAGGCCTCCCCATACCTCTCCACCCGCGTGCGTTGTGATGGCCCACTAAAGGTCCCCATATCTGCACTCCATAAAGCATAGCTGATGTCACACTAGTGTCAAAAAGCCAAAGTTTCGTTCGAGGTTCCTGAAACTAAACCTGCGAACACATCCTCTCCAAACCACTCAGGGCTGCATGTGCTCTAGTCAATCTAGTCTCTGCTGCTCTCCTCATCGAGAACACTGGCCCACTAAATACTACCCCAAGATATGTGTATGAGAGAGGGAGAGACTCAAGAGAGAGTGTGTGTGTGTCTTCAAAACTTAGAGGGACCCTTATAGCCCCCGTCTAGAGACTCAAACAGGCAGAATCCAGAAACGGGCAAAAGAAAAATTCAACTATGCCCAGTTGCCTCGAATGATGCCTCCAATGCCTCGGAAGACTCATATGCCTCGAACGCCTCTAACGGTCAGAGGCGCGCCTCGTAACAACTATGCTCGCTTCTACGACCTCTTCATTCTAGACAGCCCCATGGTGGAGATACTTGATCTAAGGAGAGGGCAACACTTCAACTGATCAGCATACATAGATCTACCTGATATACATTTTCCAGTATTTTCTACTCAGTATCATCTCGGAGTCTTACAATTCTGTTTTTATAACTGTAAGACAATCAGTTTATTGTACTTTTTAGTCTCATTTAGTTGTTCTCTTTGATGAGACACCAACTTCAGCTGAGGCCAGGATATGTGGAGTATGCCATGGGGAGCTAGAGACAGAGCTGCATTATATATGCCATTGTACTGCATACTATGAGATACGTGGTCGTTTCCACTGTTTATTCAGAGAGGGTTTTGGACCACTTTCCAGAGTCATGGGGTACCAGGACCAGAGGTGTTTGGGATTGTTCTTGCTTGAGCTACGGAGATATAGAGATAGTCTGCTTAGGCGCACAGAGAGCCAGACTCAGAGGCACATTACAGACTTCTTTAGTCCAGCCATCACTGCGCCAGATGGACCACAGCAGCAGCAGGACATGGATACCGCCCACACCAGCGGTACACTGATTGATCGTGCGATTGAGCTTGGGTGGTCCAGACGCCCACGACTACGGAGGAGGGCATCCCAGCATAGACGGAGGTTGCAACGGCGGATTCGGATTATTCTTGCGAGACATGCGGGACACCCAGTCAGGGTGCTGACCACAGAGGATATTGAGGAGATCCGCCAGCGTCCGATACAGCACATATTATGAGATGGAGGCACCTCCATAGGGTACCCCCCCGTCCCACATGATATTGTATCCCCTCACTGTACTCCACTCACCTCCATAGCGTACCCCCCCCCCCCCCCCCTCACTATATTCACACCCTATAAGGGTTTCTGTTTACCTTCCAGTTCCAGTTTCATTTTCTAGGTGCCAGTAGTATCATCTTTATTTTTCATTTTCTGGTTTTTTATCCAAACATTGTATCAGATCCACCATGATGTAACTTTTTGGTCTCATAGGTCATTATGGCCTTTTGAAGACGTTAATATAACATTTCATTTCTCCCTTAAGGCTTAAACCTTGCTCAAGGCAGTCCCTCGCGCACCTCTCATACACACCTAGGTGACACCCTCTCTCTCTCTAATAATCTATATATCTATCACTATCTATATATATATCTATCATTTATATATATATAAATAATATAACAGACGCCTCTAACACGCCTCTAATGTCTCTAAAAAATATGAGTCTTTTGAGGCGCGTACCATACCCGCCTCGTACCAAACGCCTCTGACGCCTCTTAACAACCCTGGAAGCGAGGTAGGTGCCTCCGATGCCGAGCAATAATGGCTCTGATCTGGTGATGGTGAGGATGCTATGGTTGGGATCCTGGTGGGCGTGGCCGACGAGCACGACATAAGATGATTGCTCTATTAGTGGTGACTTCCTGGGAGCGTGGTCGGTGCCCTGATGGCCCAATGGAGAAGGTATCAGGAGGTGTGTGGGCTGGGTTGCTGGTGCTGGTGCTGGTGCTGGTGCCGAAGAAATCTGTCAGGGTTCTTTGTCTAGGTTCATCATGGCTCGGTCTCCTGTCTGCCAAGAGGGTCTCTCTGTGTCTCCTGAGCTCAAGTAGGAACAATCCCAGGCATCTCTGATCCTCAAACTCCATGACCCTGCGTAACGGCCCAAAACCCTCTCGGAAGAGGCAGTGATATCTCCCTCGGATCTCATAATAGACTGTACATCGGCAAATGTAGTGCTCCTCTGTCTCTGCCTCCTGGTAGCATAGCTGACAAATGCGGTCATCCAAGATCTGATGCACATATTGCGCTGTCTCAATCCGCAGCTGGTGTGATGAAGTTCGGATCTATCCAATGGCACAACGTATCCCATGTGATAGGTGTACATCCATGTACGCCGGGCACATGATAAAATCATCTGGTGAGAGGTGTAGAAAATGGCTCTTGTAATGAGCCATTTTCGTGCCTAAGGGCTCAAGGGGGCTAGTCCATGTCCTCTTTGTGTCCACTCTGATGATATCCATCCTGATCACGCGGTTTTGCTCTGAGCGGGTGAGATCCAAAAATGGACAATCCAGACTGTACTAAAAGGGTGGTAGTGCCTCTATCCGCAAACCATGTAGGTCAAACCATGATCTCATCTGAGCGTACCAGCAATGAGTATCTCCATCCTCTGCCAACTGTATGGATGAGGTCAATGCCAATCGGGAGTACCTCTCCTGAGGGAGCTCCCATAGCCGTTGTAAAAAGGTAACTGCCTGGAATAGGGACTCAGTCACTACTGGTGCAGCACCCAGCTCAGCCCGAACAATCTCATGTGGTACTGATGATTTGCTCCGAATCATGCGGGCAATCATCATGATCAGTGGTCTCTCCATTTGCCTCCATCCCTCATCCATCCCTCTCTGAGATCTGTGATGTATGCTGGGCCCCCAAATTGGAGCTTCGTACAGGAGGGTCAGTGTGACAAGCGTATCAAATAGCCACAATTTGGTGTGTGGCTCCTGAAACTGTGTGTGTGCACACCGCCTCTCAACTGCCCCCAAGGCTGCATGCCCTCAAGCTAATCTAGCTGTTGCTGCCTCCTTTAGGGAGAAACGCGGTCCTATGAAAGTAACTCCCAAGTAGACATATGATCTAACGTACTCAACCGGCTCCCCTCGGTACATCCTTTGTCGTGATCTCCCAGTACATAGCCTCTTGAGTATCATACAGCTCTGTCTGCTCTGTGCCTGTACGTGCATTAAAGTCTCCCAATAGCAATATGTCTCCCATGTTGGCAAACCTCATTATATCATCATATAGTGGCGTATAGGGCGACTCTCTTGATGGTGCAAACCTGGAGTGGGCTGGGGGAAAGTAGCATACCACCACATATAGCTCGTGGAGCCCCTCTGCATATTCGGACCCACATGTACCTCGCACCTACATCTCTATGAACCACATGTATTTTGTCATGAAGCTCCTCCCTGAAAAGTATTGCCACTCCTCCAGATCCTCTGGTACCTCCCACTGAGCGTGGCTGAGGGCGGAAAACTGATTCCCATCTATAACCCCGCACGTCAGGAAGCCTCTTGTTTGTGCACTGATGAGTCTCCGTATACATAGCAATATGAAAGTATCCTCAAAGTATCCTGCATCTGTTCTAAGGGCTCCGTTGCAATTCCACACCGTGAATCGCAAGGTCTCATAGGCAGCACACCGTCAAGCGGGCCTCCTCTCCGTAATGATGACTTAGCCATCTCTGTATACCGCCCATTTCCCCTCTTTCCTTGCCTCAAGCACACGTGGCATGTGTTCCATCCGGTGTGCTATCTATGCCGGTGCAAGGTCCTCATCCAAATAAATCTTTTCCCCCTTAAGGGCCATCCTTTTGGAGAGGAAGGCCTGATGATCAATATCTTCATCCTGGTTTCATCTCTGCCTACTCGCCATGCTCCGGTAATGGGTACATCAGTGGCTCCAATTTTTGTTGCAAGAGCTTTTGCATCCTCTTGGGGATTTCCCTTATCTTCCCACCCAACTACGCGTACATGTAAGGCATGGGCCCATCTCTTGGCTTCCTCTTCCAATGTAGCATTCATCACCTCTACTTTATTGACTGGTGTATCCTTATGCTTTTTTACTACTTCAATCCATGGGTTGACTTCCTCAATTTGTTTCTTTGTGGCACTGGCAATTTCAGCCCATGAATGCATCTCCTTCTCACCTGCAGCCACTTTTGCCTTACATGATTCCAAAGTGTTTTGCATTTCTGTGATGTCTTTTTCGCGGTCAGCCATGCATGTCTTCAATGTGCTTTCGTACAATGCAACTGTTGTGCCAATCTCCCGGAGCATGTCGTCTTTCCATTTCATCTCTTTTTTCATTTCTGTGTGCATCAAGGCTTGGGCTAATTCCATCTCAACCCGTACTTGGGCTTGCATTTCTCCCTTCAATTGGACATATATCTCTTCCTTCAGCGTTTCGTATCTCACTTTCCTTTGGGCATGCATCTGCTCGGTCCATTCCTTTTCAAGCTCTTGTCGCATGGTGTTCATCTCTGTCCTTATGTGAAGCTGTATCTCCTCATAAAGGGCCTCATCTCGTCGGGCCATCTTCGCAAGCCTTCGTGAGCCAGGGGACATGATCCCTTCCCTCAGTCTTCTGCGGTAGGTATTTGGTGCCTTTGTGGGGGTGTGAAAGGTTGTCTCACCATCCTGTTCTCCCTCCAGGGGTTGAGACATATTTTCCACTAGTTGCTGCCTTGGGGGCCTGAGCAAGGGTGGGCGGGAAACAGAGCGCCAGCTGCCTGCACACAACTCACAGCAGAGAGGCGGGCAGAGGCATGCAGCGCAAGGGTGGGTGGGAAACAGCAGGCCAGCTGCCTGCACACAATTCACAGCAGTGAAGCGGGCAGAGGCGTGCAGTGCAAGGGTGGGAAACAGCGGGCCAACTGCTTGCGCACAAGTCACAGCAGAGAGGCGGGCTACAGAGGTGCGCATAGAGCAGAGGCACACAGGTCAGAGCAGAGAGGCGGGCAGAGGTGCGCAGGTTGGTGCGCACAGAGTTGAGCAGAGAGGCGGGCTACAGAGGTGCGCATAGAGCAGAGGCGCAGCAGGTCATCTCAGCAGAGAGGCGGGCAGAGGCACAGCAAAGAGGTGCGCATAGAGCAGAGGCGCAACAGGTCATCTCAGCCATGGGAGCAGGTCGCGCTACCAGAGAGAGCAGGTCATCGCGCTACTAGAGTGAGAAGGATATATATCAAAGTGTCTTGCAAAAGACCAAATGGATCTATGAGACAAAAGGTGTACAATGTGTCCATGGAATCTCATCATGGAAAAAAAAGATAACAGAACAAAAGAAACTCCTCTAAGTAGAAAAAACTGGTGATGATAGACTGAGATGGGTGCCGGGGTAGAGGTGAATAGTAACTCTTTATGTCGTCGGATCTCCAATAGGAAGAGTATGAGACAACGTTGATCTGGAAACTCCATAACCTGAGATAATGGTCCAAACTCCTCTCTGAATATTCAATAGGTAGTGGAATCTCTCCCTGATCTCATAATACACGGGGCATTGACAAATATACTGCTCCTCAGATTCTACTCGTCCATGGCACAATCTACATAATCTTCTCTAGGGATCCTTTTTGCATGTTATTATTACTATTTTTTTTTTCTCGTGTGTCTCTATTAAGCTTTTTTTTTGGGTTTTTTTTTTTTGTTTTTGGTAATTCTCTTCTTTCTTTTAAAATCATTCGTAAGTTTAGATTCATCTGGCCTTATGATGGTATATCTCTAGGATCCTTGCTGCTCTGCCAACCTCAATCTTGAGCCTATGGTGAGAGACCTTGAACTGACCAAGCATACCCGTGCCATGGCATAAAACTCAACATATTCCCTGTTTACGACAGCATCATAAAGCATCTTGGGGGGCGTGGGCACCCAGTCAGTGTGAGAATACGTGAATGTGAAGCGGAAGCAAATAGAGATCACACAAGAGAGAGCAGACAGCCACAAAGAGATCCAACACTTGAGCTAGAGATTGAAATATTGAATGTATTGAATGAATGTTGAATGAATAATGAAGGCACAATGGCCATGCTTATATATATCTCATGTAGAGCTGTTGGTGTCATGTGCACAGTGGGTATCTACCGTGTGCTATACGCATGCAAGACTAGTTTCGAGGCTTGGGGAAGCTTGGAACTAGGCAGGCTGATTGACGAGCTGAGTTAGGGATATACTAACGGGCGGGCACCCAAGTATGGACGGGCGGGCGGCCAAGTGTGGACGCTCGATGACCGGCCAAGAGCCTATAAAAGGGTGGCCAAGGTTAGTTATTGTATTATAGAGAGTCTCGCGAGTTTGTGAGAGCTCTATGGTCTTGGAGCCTGGATCTAGTGCAGACGTGCACCTGCTTTATGCAGCCGAGGCCGGCAGCAATCTCGAGGCCCGCGAGGGCAGCTTCGTGGCGGTATGGGACGTCGCGAGGAGGAGATTGGTCGGTACGTCAACCTAGTTAGCTCAGCTCGTGGCTCGGTGGGGACAGCCAAGACTGTGGGCTTGCCCACGGTTGTCATGGTTGGGAGGTGAGTCAGGCCTGCACCCCCTTTGCTTGTTTGTTTGTTCGTTTGTTTGCAGGATTCGAGTTTCGAACCAAGATCGATCACGAGGGGATCCGTGGGGATTTGACAGTGGTATCAGAGCATACCTCGTGAACGAGCAAGTCGGTAGGTAGAGAAGAAGAGGTCGAAGAACAGTATGTGAAAAAAAAGCTTGCTGTTTTTTCTGTGCATACTGCAGTTTTCAGATTTTGTATGTGTTTTTTCTTCATCAAAGAAACCCATGTTGATGATGGGAGATGGTAGTTTTAATAGGGTTGATTGCTTTGCAAAGAAGAGGCCTTGTGTGCAGTCGCATAACTTGCAGGGAGAGAAAACAGAAAAAAAAAGGAAAAAGCATGATGCTTTTTGTAGCTTTTTGGCGCATGAGAGAGAGAACGATAGAAGTGCTTGATTGCCGTTGAAAGGTTGGCGACTGGCCGAATACTGTTGACGTGTGTGTCGTGTGTGTCATAGGCGTGGGGGCTGCTCATAGCTACAGGCGGCCAGGCCTGCGTAGCTAGCCCCAGCCGGCGCCCAGGCCACGCAAGACCAGCGCCCAGGCCACGCAAGACCAGCACACAGGCCACGTGGCCCTGTGGCCAGGCGTATGTGTGCGCACAAGCGCTGGCTGCAACGCAGGCGGATACTCGTGTGGCGGCGCCAGCGTAATCCTGACGGCAGCTTCAATCGACGCAGTCAGCACACAGTCGGGCTAATCCAGGAGGTTGAGAAAAAAAAACACGTAGGAAAGCATTTTTTTTTTAGTGCTTTCGCTTTTGTTTTTTTAGGGGAGTTTAAATTTTTTTTTTTAAAGGTTTAAAAGTCCTCCCCTCTCTAAGGTTTCCAAGGTTTTTATTTTTTAAGACAAGAGAATATATATATCCATATATATATATATATTAAAATATATATATATATATATATATATATTTATTCACGAAAAAAAAAACAAAAACACAAAAGCTAAGCCTAGCTTTTCGAGTTTTTTTTGGCTTTTGGGAAACCTTTATAAACCCCCTCACGTGGGCTTCTTGCCACACATCTCTCGAGTTCTCAAGTTCTCAAGTTTTCAAGCTCTCAAGCTCTCCAGTTCCCGTGCAGTTTTGTTGTGCAAAGATCGACTTTTCTCTCCACGTACCCTCTTCACGATGTCGACCCAAGAATCAGAGTTGGAGCCCCTCATGGAACGCGAAGGCTTGCCGGCTACGGAAGGCACTGATGCCGATCTTTTTGACGAGTTTGTGTCAAAATCAGATTTCCAAGAGTTCAAAGTAGCTCTCGAAGCTTCTTTGACGGAACGTCAGGCACAAATCGCAGCCCAGATGCAGGCTTTGCAGAACTCCATTGCTCTCTTGACCACTACCCTCTCTACTTTTTCGGGAATGGATACCTTGGCTTCAGCTTTAGGCCCCAATATTACTCCTGAACCGTTCGGGGGCGAGCAAAAGCAGAGAACCAAGGAGATCGTGGACACTTGGCTACATAAGTGGCAAGTTCACTTTCAGTTTCATCCATATGATGATGGAAAGAAGATACAGTTAGCAGTAGGTTTCCTGTCCGGCAAAGCTTTGCTTTGGTGGAAGGAACTGAAGCCAACGACTTGGGCACAATTTGAAGATATTTTCAAGAAAGAATTCCTCAAGAAAGAGGATGACTACGATGTTGTTGCCCGGTTTTCAGCTTTGACCATGACCTCGCAGCACCTCACTTATGAGGTCTACCTCCAGAAGTTTCGTGACTTGCAGATAAAGGCTACAAAGATGGATCCCACTACTCTTTTGGGGTTTTTCGTAGCTGGTTTACCAGACTCGTACCGATTACAGGTTAAAAATAACAAATGTAAAACTTTGGACGAGGCCATTCATTCAGCTCATATCTATGATGATACGATGGTCTCTTCCAAGTCGAAACCCGTTACCGAGCAGGGGAACAAGCATAAAAGAAAGTTCTCCGCACCTATGGCTAACACGACTGAAGGCAAGTCTTCGGACCAACCTTCGAAGAAAACAAGTTCGACACCAGCCAAGAAGAAACGACTCCTTAGGGCTTTAAAGCTCAAGAAGGAAGGACGTTGTTTTATCTGCGAAGAAAAAGGACACATGCGTAACGAGTGCCTGAAGCAAAAGGGTACCAAGTTAAACGCAGGACCCAAGCCAAAGGCAGCTAACCAGTTGTCTTTGACAGGTACGTCAATTAATGTACTCTCTCGCCCTAGTACTTGTTCTGATTGTCTGTTCAATTCTAAGGTATTTGGCATGCATGATCTTCTCCGAGTTTATGGAGAAGTGAATGGCCATAAAATTCACATTCTGTTAGACCCTGGTAGTTCGCATAACTTTGTTAATTACAAACTTGTGCAGAAATTGAGTCTTGATACGACACTCAGCGACCATACCTATGAGGTACGTCTACCTGCGGGCAGACAAGTTTGGGATCGCAAGGTGGAGATGCTTCCAATCTAGATTCAGGACTACAAAGATACTCTGGAATGCTATGTCATGCATCTGGAAAATGTAGACTTGTTATTAGGGATTGAGTGGTTTAAGACTCTTGATGTCCAGATAGATTGGTCTAGTCATATTTTTTCTTTTCAGCATAGGGACACCAAGTATAGTATTTTAGGTGATTGTATCCATCCCTCTCAGGGACCTCTTGTAAATACAATTGATTTTGGAAATATAATGGATTCTTCGTTGTATACCGCTTTCCATTGTGTATTGATTCCACTTTCTTCTTTTCTCATCCCTTCCATGGATGTGAATGAATTAAGTGTCTTTGAAAGCAAAGAATTACAGAAGATACTTGATTCTTTTCAAGATGTATTTCCTAAGGAACTGCCATCGGGTTTACCACCTGAACGGGCAGTAGATCATCGTATTGACTTGATCCCTGGTGCTCATCCTGTGAGTATTCCACCTTATAGGATGAGCCAAGCTGAGGAAGATGAGTTGGCTAAACAACTCGAAGATTATTTGAGAATGGGCCAGATCCGTCCAAGTAAATCACCTTGGGGTGCACCTGTGTTGCTTAGGAGAAAGAAGGACAATACTTGGAGAATGTGTATAGATTACAAAAGATTGAACAAGTTGACAATTAAGAACCGTTATCCTCTCCCTAGATCAAATGACCTAATTGACCGGTTAGCAGGAGCGAAATATTTCACGAAGATAGATTTGCATACTGGCTACCACCAGATACGTATTCATGAAAGGCATGTCGAAAGAACCGCCTTTCGGACTAGGTATGGCCATTACGAGTTTCTCGTATTACCTTTTGGGTTAACCAATGCTCCAGCCACTTTCCAGCAAATGATGAACGATCTTTTTCGTGAACATTTGGGAAAATTTGTGGTGGTATTCCTGGATGATATTTTGATTTATAGCCGTACTCTTGAGGATCATGTCAGACACCTCACGATTGTCTTATCTATTTTAAGACAGAATCGACTATATGCTAAATTGACTAAATGTGAGTTCTTTATGACCGACATCATTTACTTGGGACACAAGATCACTAGAGATGGATTGAGCATTGACTATGACCGGTTCAGAAGGTTTTGGACTGGCCTATACCGCGAACAGTGAAACAACTTCGTTCTTTTCTCGGTTTTGTAGTTTTTCTTAGGAAATCTGTACGGGAGTACTCTTAGCTCACACTACCGATGACTGACTTATTGAAAGGTCGTGGACGTAAGTCGAATCAGCCTATCACTTGGAATAACGATTTGGATATGGCCTTCAGACTTTTGAAAGATAAAGTCAAGGAAGCACCTATCTTAGCATTACCTCATCCTAGTCGGCCTTATGTTCTTGAAACTGATGCCAGCGACTATGCTATTGGGGCTGCTTTATTTCAAGATGGTAGACCGATTGCTTTTGAAAGTAAAAAGCTAGACGACACTCAATCTCGTTGGCCAACCCTTGAGAAGGAGCTTTATGCTGTGATTCAGGCTCTCAAGGTTTGGAGACATTATTTATATGGCTCCAAGTTTGTGGTATTGACTGATCATCAGTCAATCAAGTATGTGTGTGATGCGGATGACTTGAGAGGCAGGAAAGCTCGTTGGGCAGAGTTAATGTAAGATTTTGATTTTGAGATCCGTTATCGGAAAGGGTCCATTAATAATATTGCAGATGCGCTTAGTCGGATTAGAGAGGTGAATACTTTGTCGTTCACCGAGATTTCTACTGACTTATTTCAGTCATTGAGAGGGCTTTGCAGGACTGATAGTTATTTTGGTCCATTTTGGGAGAAGATCCAGGACGGGAGCTCATTGATTGACCAAGACTCGGTGACTGCGCAGTCTACCATTCAGGCTGCAGGAGGTCAGTGGATGATTCGGAATGGTTTACTATTCCGTAATGACAAAATTTGTGTACCATAGATCCCGGACATTAGGTCCAAGATTCTGAAGGAGTGTCACGACGCGCCTTCTGCTAGACACCCTGGGGTACACAGGACGCTATCATTAGTGAAACACACTTTTTATTGGCCGAAGATGAAAGGGTATGTAGAAGATTATGTTCTCAAGTGTCAGATTTGTCAGGCAAATAAAGCTGAACGCTTTAGACAGGCTGGGTTGTTGCATCCTTTGCAAATCCCAGGTAATAAATGGGAAAGTATTTCCATGGATTTTATTACCGGATTGCCAAGAACACATCAAGGCCACGATTCTATTTGGGTTGTGGTAGATCGCTTGACAAAGATGGCTAGATTTTTACCGACCCGGAAGACTATTACAGCTACGCAATTAGCTCGGCAGTTTATCGAGTAATTGTTTAGACTGTACGGGTTACCGCAGGACATAGTCAGTGATAGGGACTCTAAGTTTACGAGTGATTTTTGGAAACTTGTTTTTGAGAAGTTGAAAACAACTTTGAATTTGAGTTCCTCTGATCATCCTCAATCTGATGGCTAGACTGAAAGAGTGAATCAGATTTTGGAGGATATGCTTCGAGCATATGTATCCAAAAGACAGAGTTCATGGGAGGATTATCTTCCTATGTTAGAATTTGCATACAACAGTACTAAGCATACGAGTACAGGGTTTAGTCCTTTCATGCTTATGTATGATTTTCAACCTAGATCACCTGTTACAGTAGGATTCTCAGGACTTCAGCATGATGCAGTACGTAATTTTTTGCAAGATATGCAGGAAATGTTACAAGTTGCGAAGGAATCTATTAGAAGTGCTCAAGACCGAGACAGGTTTTATTCTAATAGACATCGTTCACCCAGAGAGTTCTCTGAAGGAACGATGGTGTATTTGCGAGTTCCGAAAGATTCAGAGACTTTACGGACAGGTCGATCTCCGAAATTATCCCCTAGATACTGTTGACCATTTCGTGTTTCACGACGGATTGGTTCAGTTGCATATGAATTGGATTTGCCTTCTCATGTGAAAGTTCATCCTGTATTTCATGTCAGTAGACTTAAGAAAGTACTGGGTGGAGCAGATCAGTTAGTTACTCCTCAAGAAATCATAGATGTCCAGGCCATGACATTTGTTCCACACGAACCTGAAAAGATTCTTGGCTTTCGTGAACGAAGATTGCGTCATACGCTTATCACGGAATATAAGATCAAGTGGAAGGATCGTGTTGAGGAGGACGCTACATGGGAGACATTGACTGCTCTTCAGAGAGATTACCCTGGCTTTTTAGTGAGCTCAGGAGTGAGCTCTTAGAGGAAGGGGAGTATGTCATGTGCACAGTGGGTATCTACCGTGTGCTATACGCATGCAAGACTAGTTTCGAGGCTTGGGGAAGCTTGGAACTAGGCAGGCTGATTGACGAGCTGAGTTAGGGATATACTAACGGGCGGGCACCCAAGTATGGATGGGCGGGCGGCCAAGTGTGGACGCCCGATGACCGGCCAAGAGCCTATAAAAGGGTGGCCAAGGTTAGTTATTGTATTATAGAGAGTCTCGCGAGTTTGTGAGAGCTCTATGGTCTTGGAGCCTGGATCTAGTGCAGACGTGCACCTGCTTTATGCAGCCGAGGCCGGCAGCAATCTCGAGGCCCGCGAGGGCAGCTTCGTGGCGGTATGGGACGTCGCGAGGAGGAGATTGGTCGGTACGTCAACCTAGTTAGCTCAGCTCGTGGCTCGGTGGGGACAGCCAAGACTGTGGGCTTGCCCACGGTTGTCATGGTTGGGAGGTGAGTCAGGCCTGCACCCCCTTTGCTTGTTTGTTTGTTCGTTTGTTTGCAGGATTCGAGTTTCGAACCAAGATTGATCACGAGGGGATCCGTGGGGATTTGACAGTTGGCCAGTAGCTTTGGAGGATAAATGTCCACGACTTATAAAAATGCCTAAAATAAGCTATAAAATAATGGAAAAATATGAGAAAATTCCCAAAATATCATATAAATATCTGGATAAAAAGGGGATAAAATGGAGTAAAAGAGAGCTGGAGATGACATGATGACATGTCTAACACCTCCTCTCAGCTCCAGCACGAGGAAGAGATTTGGTGAAAAGATCAGCAATGTTGTCCTGAGAAGGACAATACTCCAGTGTAATGATGCCGTTGGCGACCAGCTCGTGAACAAAGTGAAAGTGGACCCCAATATGTTTGGTCCTACCATGGAAGGATGAGGTTCGAGCCAATGCCAAGGCACTCTGGCTGTTTGTAAGAATACGGATCGGATAATCCGAGAGTACATCAAGATTGCTCAACATCTAGAACAACCATACCAGCTCATAGCAGGTATCCAGATAAGAACGGTACTCAGCCTCAGTAGAAGATAATGAAACTTTATTCTGTGTCTTGGATTTCCAAGGAATAAGACTGGAACCAAGAGTGAAGCAATATCCAGACGTGGATCGTCGAGTATCGTGATCACTTGCCCAATCATCATCAAAGTATCCAACAAGCTCATTGTCTCCCCTAAAAGAGAGACCTTAGTCCAAGGTACCAGATAAGTATCAGAGAACTCTCAGAGCGGCCTGCCAATGAAAATGTCGAGGAGCAGAAGAAAACTGAGTGAGAACACTAACACTGTAAGAAATGTCGGGCGTGTGTAAGTCAAATAAATAAGAGAACCGACAAGCCTCCTGTACTGTGTACTGTCCTTGAAGAGGGGAGAGGGATCATCACTGGAGAGCTTGGAGTTGGGATCCATTGGACAGCACTCGGTCATCCCAAATGTCTCCAGGAGCTGCTGCAAATATCTGTACTAGCTAAGAAACACTCCATGAGGATAGTGATAGACCTCCATCCCAAGAAAGTCGTGGAGAAGTCCTAAATTAGTCATCTCAAGAGTGAGAGCTAAATCTGACCGGACCTGTCGATGCAAAGGCCGGTCCACAAGCTCCCATGTACGATTCCTCTCGATGGAATCAATCTCGGCCTCCATGGCTGCCCGCCACTCAGGAAGAGCAAAAGCCTCTTTAGCTGTAGTAGGCTCATATGACTGTATCATTGTACTCATCAGGGCGAGGTTACAAGAATGACGAAGCCGTTGTAATCTGTGTGCCTGTGTCAAAGATTGTGCTAAAGAATCAGCAAGGTGATGAAGTTCCATATCAAAGAGATGAGAATCATGAACAGTGGTTTCCAGCCATCGTGGAATCTTGGGGGTAATCCTCCATTGCATAGGAGCAAGAGGAGGAGAAGCCAGGGAAGGAGGGGGTGGAGAGGCAGGGGTAAAGAAGTTGGTGGTGGAGTTGGGGTGGTCGAGGAAGAAGAAAGGACCTCGATGGTAAGCTCGGGGATGAGAGCGAGAATCATCTAATGAGGGTTCAACAAAGTGAACATCGTGAGAAATCACCACTCCAGATCCCATAATCTGTAAGCTTTGGAATGAGAGCTATATCGAAGGAATTTGCATTTCTTGGACTTGGGATCAAGTTGGATGATCTGTCAGAATCAGGGATATGAACATAGGCATCTAGTACCACTTCTAGGGCTCCCAAGGCGCTTCCTGCTCAAGAGACCCCGGATGGCTTGTGGGCGGGAGACGGGGCTGATTACAACTCCACTTACTAGTGCATGGGGACCGTGATTCAGAGTTCCAAGCATTAGACATATGGCAGGACATGGTTATCTTTGGTACAGCAGAGATTATGAATTGGATCTATTCCAAGTTCATTGTTCGAGGCTTTTGGGACGTGATGTGTTCCGTCCATTGTTGGGGATTATGGGCGCGGTGTGTCCAGCAGCTCATTATCTATTTTTTGGAGTTCACTCCACACTTGTGTAGGAATTTGTGGCCAAGCAAAGTTCCGTGCTATTCGTGGTGGCATCTTGTTTTGAGGAAACAGATTGCTATGTGCTCTCTCCGAGGTGATTCTAGTATTCGCGATGCTGGAGGGTCCATGGTTGCATCTTCATCGACTTATCTTCTTCCAACTCTTGCACACTATGAGCTGTAGAGGGGGTGTTAGAATTGTGCATCTCAGTGTTCTGGGGCTTTACCATTTATCTGGCATTTTATTGTATTTCTCCTATTTATTTGTCTTGTGAGCAATCGGCTAGCTCACTCTTCAGAGCACAAACCAGCACTTAGATAATCACCTGTTGCGCCTCATGGAACCTGCACATGATCGCCCTGCTACCCACGCCTGGCTGCAAACACTACAGCCTATACTAGCGACGACATTCACCATGGAAAGACAGACATACTCTGCAGCACTAACATATTAGAGAGTCTCTGATACGAACGGTAAGGGACTCCTCCCAAGGATCACCTACTACACAAGCATAAACAAGATTAGAGAAATCAAATAAAAGGGGTATAGGAAAGCTCACCCCCCAAATGTAGGTTCGCGTCCGCAAACCTCCCCCGAGCAGGTTCAGATTTAGCCCTGATCTTGAAAAGAAAATACACTGTGGTGGGGACGCTTTGGGACCCTATCCTGTGTACTCTGCAATACTCTCTCTCCTCCTCGCTCTTTCAAGTGAATAAGGTTCAATCTGCAATCTAACAAGAAGATTCATAAGCTTTTACATACCAAGATTCACTGTGAGATCCCCCTCAACAGAGAAGGGTTGAAGTGTATCAAAGTGTGACTGTAGCCCCTGTTCGAGACAAAAACTATGTCATCTGCATATACAAGGAGAATTTAGTTACCTGGAGTAATGGAGTACAATGTTTATTATTACCCTTTCTTATATTTTTTTCTCTTGTGCTTTGCAGTTGTGCACTGTGCTGTAAACAAGGTGGTGCCCTTAAGCCTGCAACAGAGCCCCACAAATGGGCTCATGTAGTTTGTGCATTGTACACAAATGAAACCTTCTTTGTCAACACAGATGCAATGGAGCCGATTGATGGTCTAAATGCTGCGGATGCACGAGCAAAAAGACAACGGCGACAGTGCTGGCTTTGTGGTATGAAAGAAGGTTCTGTGGAGAGGTGCTCAGTGCCAGGATGCAAAGCAGTTTTTCATGTTTCATGTGGTGTTACCCAAGGAGCATCTTTTGAGGTAGGTTTTTCCAGTAGCATTTAATGGTATTATTTTTTGTAAACAAAGGCTTTCAGAGCAATATTGAATAGAAGATTATGTTAATGAATGGGCAGCTGCAACATTCTAATCAACAAGTCATTTCTGTGCGGGTATACTGTCCAAAACATGCACTTATTGCTTCCAGTGCAGCAGGAGCAAGATTAGAAGAGGTAAGATTAACATGAGCTGTATGTTTGTTTGCTTGATAACTCGTCACTCTGAATATAAGTTAAGTTTTCTTTGTATTCCAAAAAGCAGGGTGACAAGGAGAATATGTACCATAACTTTCAGAAACCCTTGAGCCATGAAGAGAAACTCTTACCTATTGCAGAAGAGAGCCTAAGTCACAAGCATTGGACCAGGAGGAGGGGGCGGAAAAAATCAGTAAGGAAGGGCAGAACTTCTGGACAAGATGCTTCTGGGCATGGCAAAGGTCAGTTTGCACAAGCAGAGAAAACAGTGGAGAAGGTGGTGGCTGCTGAAGAAGCCAGTGCAGTTTTGAATATTGATGATATGCATGAGATAGGTCATGCAACTCCAGAATTCGTGGAAGGAATATACTTTTATTGGATCTCCAAGAGAGCTAAGCATGGAGGAGCACTTCTGCATCACATCCAGCAGGTTTACAAGCACAAAACCTATTTTTATCATCTTCTTTGTACTTCAGCTTGCAGAGTAAATGAATTTTTATCTTTATTTTGTTTGACAGGAACATGCAGCAAAACACTTCGGTATTTTCAATTCAGTTGATGTTGTTGACCATGCGACATCCTCCGTGTCTCAAGAATGTTTTTTCAGGCATAGTGACAAGGATATCGACATGGTTAGTGGCTCATACTTGCTGCTTTTATGTCCTCATTCTAAACGGGGTAGTGAAGCAGTGAAAAGTCTTATGATTTTTTCCCTCTTTTTTTTTTTTTGTGTTTGGGGGGGGGGGGGGTGGTTTGGGGGGTGGGGTGGTGACCAGACAGTTGTGGCAGCACGGCAACAGCTGCAAAAACTCCGGGAGCTCACCCATTTGGTTGTGCAACGGGAAAGGCTGAAACTTAACATATACTTCCTTAACCAAGACATTCTCAAAGTCAGCCTTGAGGCTCTTAAAGCTAGAGGTACCGGCCAGAGGTGTTTCATCTGCAAGAAAACGTGCCTCTCACTAGTTTGTACTGTTTGCAATAGAAGTACTTGCTTTTACTGCTTCAAGAGCAAGAGAGACTCCGGATCTGAGAGCTGGCTGGCGTCTTTGAGGCTTCCAAAATTTGTGTGTTTTGACTGTCAGAAACAAGACTACCAAACACACAGAGTATCAACGTGCAAGTCTTCAACACTTATGGATTGCAGGAGTCATTGCTTGGCTGGTTTCGATAGGAATTGTGCAGTGGAGAAAGGGGATGATAGTGAGAAGATGGTGAAAAGTTCTCTGTTTTCCTCACAAAGGAAGCCCTATATTTTGCTGCCGCGGGCAGATGCAATCCATCAGGATAAACTAGCTACTGAGGCCTTTTGGGAGCAAAGTCATCCTAGAAAGACTGTCTTGGTTTCAGACCTGCTCAAGGACATTCAATCAACTTCTCCAGCAGATGTTCCTGAGCTGCCCAGAAAGCATTGAAGCCGTTGACCTCTCTTCTTCATGTAGGCTTCTATCAGGCATCATACCTTACTGGGGTTACACAGCCAGCATCAGTGAAGCTTGGACTCTGTAACATATGCGACAACCTAGATTTAACATAGGGGGTCAAGGTGTGTTTGATTCAATTAATCTCTACACCCTTCTGCAGATGAGTACCTTTGTAACAGTAAAAACAAGTAATGCCTATATTGCGTGTATACTTAGAATTGATGGTTCAAGACACCTACAGATGTGAATGTCTACCATCGAAAGCCAGATATATGGTGATCTTTGAGGAACCATGTAGGTTGACAATGTGGGTGTCCCATCGAAGTTTACAGCAGGGTTTGCCTTGATCACGCAAGGTTTGTTTTCACTTGCAAGTTTGAAGGTCGGTTCTTACAGTTCCTTTTTGAGTTGGAAAATTTATGCATTTATTTTTGGTGCTTCAAGCCCTTGTGAACTCCAGCATACAGCAAAAACCATTCTCTTTGCCTTCAAGGAATGTAGTGTGATGTATGTCGCAAAGCTGTTGGCTGGTGTGCTTATTGTGCTGCTTCATCAACACTGGTCTGTTGCTAGCATGCGCCCTTGGCTACAAGGGACTGGGGCTATGGAGCCAGCTCAAGCTAAAGTAACTTCAGCTCTGGAGTGCCACATCACTAGAAAGTGCTCCTGCTGTTAGGAAACGGCTCTTGAGAGGTGCATTGCATGTGGTATTTGGCACAGATAACAAGTCAGCTTCGGCCTTTTGCTAGGGGGTAGAGCATATGCGGGCCGCAGTTCTCTTGTCCTCAACGATTCTTTGTGAAGGACCAAACCCTCCCTGAACAGCACCCTCAGTGCCCTTGAATCTCAACATAGGGAGCAAAGGATGTTCCTCTATCTCCACCTCTTGTGTCCTACATACCATCCATATTATGAGCTCTTTACGTTCCCTTGTGAGACCTAACTCTTGGTATCTCTACATGCAACTCGTGTGAGAGAACAGGAGCTGTTGCATAGATATCCTCATTATGTGAGTTTTCACTAATTTACTCAAACCATAAACAGACTACAAACTTTGATAAAACTAGAACAAAATTTCGGACTAGTATATGTAGGGTTGGGGTTGGATAACAATTAACAAGATGAACAAAAAAGGAGGCTCACTTTTGGTCCCACTCTTGTAGGCCAACTTCAATAAGAAGCAATGAGCCAGGTACTGGTAGCAGGGAATCTCTATCCCCACCAGGTTTTGAGATATCGCACATAGGCAATTAAGGCATAGCTCGTCGACATCACTGAGGGATGTTTGGCAATCAGCACCCATGACGTTGGTGTGCAGAGGTTCCTTAACTTGAGTTTCTCCAGCTTTTGTGAACATGATGGCATATGTCTTGAAGTGGACCCACTTCAGCCATTCCGCCGAAAACAATCTCATAAAGTACGGGGCATAAGAATTGACAAAGTTTTCCATTAACATATTGATTGAGCGTGAAGATTGAAGATTGAAATATAGAAACACAAAATAAGGCAAAAAAACTAAATACTATGGCACAGCTTTGTCAGCAACTTAACAGAGCACGAGTGGCAAGAAAAAGGGGCAAATGCATGGGGGGAAGAGGAAGGAAGAGGAGCTACTCCTTTGGGAGGAAAAAGAATTGATGAATGAAGTAGTCTACATGCTTTCCTCTCAAATCTGTGTCACATGGTGTCTTGAGCTTTCTAGGAGCATCCAGCTCGGAGTTGTGTTTTGTATGTTGTTGCTATGCTCCCCTTGAAATTTGCCTAGTTTTAGGGTCTTTATTAGATTAAAGGTGGTAGTGCCAGCAAGTTGGGCAAGGCTATGCACAATCCTTGACTTCACTTTTTTTAAAATTTGCTATAATCCTAAGCCCCCCTTCAAGCCATTTGTCAATGTACCATGTCCTAGAATGTAATGTCAAGCCTCAAATCTCCAAGAAACAATATAGAGTAAATAAAACAATTGATCCATATTGATTAAATTATGTAAGCCATTCTTGAAGGGTTTTTAAAGTTCTTGGCTTCTCGTTGACACAAGTGTTAGAATTGAGGGGTATAGGAGATGGCTCACAGCTCCAAGAAGACCAATGCCATATGATATAATCTCCACAACGCTCTATTGTAATTTAATTTGTCTCCTTATGGTTCATGAAATGCATTTATTTTTCTTTGATCACACACACACACTTTCAAAGCCGGAAATACAAGAGACTTGCTCGCATACATGCACGCCCCTATGCACACATCTATAATATTTTTAAAATTGTTACCATAAATTTGTTGAAGTTTTCTATATTTTTTAAACCAAGAAAATTTAAAATCTAAGTTTTAGGCCCTTATATTTTTAACAATCTAAAAATTATGCATTTTGTAGCTCCTCCTTGTTGATGTTTGCATTTGATTTTATGAACGTACCCACACTCTCTCTTTTACACACATATATGTATGAATGGACGCCTTATTTAAATTTTGGATGACTATTTTCTCACCCTCACCCTCACACATACACACAATTAGTCATAGCAGATATAGATATTTTCAACAATTTGTTAAGAACATATGTAGAATAAGGGTGGTGGTGGTTGCTAATAACCACTCCCGGCTTTCTCTCTCCCATGCTAGCTCAACCAGCAACGTGGGCCAAAATCACGATCCTTATCCAAATCCTTTTTGCACCAACAAACAAAGTGCAAGCTGGCATGTTTTCTTTTATTTTCCATTTACTCAACATAAAGGCTTGCATAACTCTTTGGTTTTTTCTCAAACAAAGCAGGTTGACAAAAGTTGGATGGCTTCTAGAGCTTGTTGCACCAACGTATCATGTAAGAATACACAATAGCCGCTGGATCAACAGAATACAAAGCAACAAATTGCAAAAAG
This sequence comes from Cibotium barometz, assembly GCF_041138505.1. NCBI lineage: Eukaryota > Viridiplantae > Streptophyta > Polypodiopsida > Cyatheales > Cibotiaceae > Cibotium > Cibotium barometz. The sequence continues at coordinate 36,535,169 of NC_141090.1, read as the reverse complement.
AAGTGGAGAGTAAACAATATTACTACTTGCAAAAATCAAATATAATGTATTTAGTAAAGCTATTAGCTTGTGTGCTTATTGTGCTGCTTCATCAATATTGATCTATTGCTAGCATGTACCCTTGGCTTTAAGGGACTTGGGCTATGGAACCAACCCACCTAAAGCTTTTCAACTTCAACTCTGGAATGCCACATCACTAGAAAGTGCTCTTGTGGTTAGGAAACAGTTCTCGAGAGGTGCATTGCATGTGGTATTTGGCATTGATAACACATTCAACTAGAGGGTGGAGCATATGCGGGTCATAGTTCTCTTGTCCTCATCAGTGCCTCTTTGTGAAGGACCAAAACCCTCCTTGAACATAACCCCTCCTTGAACACCACCCTCAGTGCACTTGAATCTCAACGTAGGGAGTAAAGCATGTTCCTCTATCTCCACCTCTTGTGTCCCCTATGTACCATGCATATCAAGAGCTCTTTACATTCCCTTGTGAGATCTACCTCTTGGTATCTCTACATGCACGAGAACATGATCCTTTTGCACAATTTGATAACTAAGATCGATTCATTTAATACTTGAATCGTGAATGATCTTCATAGCATTGTATAAAGGACTAATGGTAAAAAGCTCTCTTTTATACTTACTTTGAAAATTTAACTAGCTAGGTCACATACAGCTCTTGACATTCATCCCTATCTCTTCTCAAAGGACAAATCTTGATTGATGCAAATGGTTCAACCAAAAGGTTTTTGCAGAAGCTCAATCACACCATAAGTTTTTTTGCATGGCTGTTATAGCCCCACCCAAAACCCTTTAGACACTCATGTAATTTGGTTTTATGTGTTGATAAGCTAGGGAATACCTTAGGCTTTTAAAATGTGACATCTATAGCATGTGGGAAGGGATGGTGGCACTTGCCTACACATGAAAATAATGCTAATACATTTGATTGGATGGTGGCAGGTAAGGCGTCTTCCTTCATTTTAATGGTATAAGGTGATCATCCTTCGTCTATCAACATGGAACTCCTTCCACTTATTCTTGAAGTTTTATTATGTTTGGTTTCTCAATACTTTGGGACTCAAAGATTTGGCAATGCTAAATGACAGCATGACAATTATACTACGACTTTCATATTCACCAATACATTTTCATTCAAAAAATGTTTTTCTCATTATGGGGTTGTCCAGCTTTAATACACACTAAGTGTTCCCTTTATGGGGTTATCAAGCTTAAACACACACACTAAGTTTTCCCGCTAGTCCTCCTTGGTCAGTCTAGCCTTTGACAAACATATTTTGGTATTCTCAAGTGTTATTGATTCTATGACAAGGTAATCTGCGGATTCCTAGATCATTGATAAGAGTCGAGTTTGGTGTGGATCTTGAGGAATCCATGGTTCAATACAGACTATCCTTTCATGCTTCAATGATATTGAAACTAAAGGAGCATGAGGTTACATTCTTCTTTAATGAAAATCCTTATGCCTTCTTAATTGCTTCTTTGAATAATTGGATAGACCTCCCTGTTGCTTGTACAAGTGACCCTTCCAAATCTCTTAGTTATCTGGATAGACCTCCTTGTTGCTTGTAGAAGTGACCCTTCTAAATCTCTTAGTTATTTGGATAGACATCCTTGTTGCTTGTAGAAGTGATCCTTCTAAATCTCTTAGTTATTTGCAAGAAAATATTAATCCTATTACTAGTGTGGACCTTCAAGATTGATTTAATTTGGAAGGTTATAAAAAATCCTTCCTTCTTCTAATTAATGTAAGAATGTTGCCATCCAACTGCATCATTTTAAGCTTGTACCTTTCTCTTTGAAATTTATTGATGTTGTGAAGTGTGACAATCACTTTGTCTTTTTTGGAACCAAACCCCCTAACTTAGATAAAGTTGAGTGAAACCACTATTTCTTTAAGAACTGTTGGAACATTTTTCGGTGCTTCAATTCAAAAAGGAGGAAATGAAATAAAGCCTGGGGCTGAAGGCAGAAAAGAAGAAGATGCTAATGAAGAGCTAGATCTAAGGCCAGGTCTAGAGCATTTCAAGTCATATACTATTGACAACAAGAGAACTGTGGTTTATCTTAGAGAGAAACCCTCCAAAGAGGGACAAGAAGGCGTATCTTATGATGAGCCTGCTGAGGTCAAGGAAGTTGATATAGCAAGACCTAGTGAAGATCCCAAACCACTTTTTATTTCTCTTGATGAAGAAAAAGAGTCGGTCGATCTACTACTGAAGGAGTTTGAATAATGTTTTGTTTGAAAATACACAAAAATGAAGGGAGTTTCATCCGAAGTGGTGCAACCTACCATTCCTCCTATCATAGGAGTCCCCATCCACCACCACCAATCAAAAGCCTTATCAAATGAATACAAAGTACTCATTGTTAAATGAATAAATTGAAAAACTTCTTGCTATTGAACTTATTTATGAGATCAAGCACACTAATTTCTCCCATTATTATTGTGCCCCAAGAAGAATGAAAAACTACGAGTGTGTGTAGACTTGAAGAAGGTCAATGCTATAACAGGAAGAGACCATTATCGTTTCCCCACACAACATTATCATTTCCCCACACAACATTTTCTAGAACGAGTGGTTGAAAAATAAGCGTATAACTTCTTGAATGGGTTCTCGGGCTACAATCAAATGTCCATTGCCCCGGAAGACCAACACAAGACCACATGTACCACGACTTGGGGAATATTTATTGCCTATAGTCTCATGCCCTTTGGACTAACAAATGCCCTTGCTACTTTTCAATGTGGTTGATGTGTACAACATTCAAGGACTTCTTTTTGCAAAATTTGTTAGAAATCTTCATAGATGACCTATGTGTTCACTCTAGATGGAAAGATTACTTGGCTACATAAGCAAGGTGTTTCTAAGGTGTCGATTATATCATATATCTTTAAACCCATCGAAATGCCAATTTTGGGTGAAGCATTTTGTTTATTTAGGACACAGTGTGTTTAAGAATGGTATTTACACAGATGATAATAGAGCTAAAATAGATGATAACAAAGTCAAACTTATCTTAGAATTACCACCCTAACAACAAATGACAAGGGTGTACAAAGATTCATGGGACATGTTGGGTATTATCATGAAGGTTCATGATACTTTATGCCATTATAGTCTTACATTGGGGTGGGAAGTAATAAAAGGGCATTCCAAAATGTTATATTCCAATTACTAAATACCAAAAAAAACTTTACACTAAAGGAAAGTATAAGAACTTACTCATATGTTGCCACAAGTTGCATGGATATTTTTTAGCGTAAGTTTACTCCACAAGAGAACATAACAAACTAAAAGTTAGTCAAACACTTCCCAATCTTTAACAACCATGCCATATTATTGAAGGTACATGTCAAGCAACCAAGGTCTCCTTCTAGAAACCCCATTTTGATAACCTTAGTATATACTACTTTGTATATCTTTTAGCTTTACATAATCCTTTAATAAGGCTTAAAAAATATGCATGTTGGGTTATACAAAATCATCCCCTTGCCACATTTCATATAATGTGTGATGATTTATAGGTCAACTCATTTCAATACACTAACGTGTCAAAAAACCTTATGGGCACTACACATTCATCTTCTTTCGATTGACGATCACACATCTCAAAATTTTGGCGAGAAACACCGGTTTTATATACACTACTCACACACATTACATGGGTGCGCAACACCGTAGAGAGCATGGATCGAACCCGCACCACCGGATGGGACTTCGTCTGCTTAAACCACTCCACTATAGTAGTGTTCGCAGTCACTACTTTCAGATTGCCTAATTTTAGATCATCCAAATTTTCATCACCCAAGTTCAGACCACCAAAGAAGAGTCAAAATGCTGTTAAAATTACTAACCATCATCCATCAGCTTCTAGATCGACACCATCACGCATGCAAGTAACCAAACATCAGTGATGATGATTGCTAAAATTTGTGTAGAAGGCCTGCAAGCCCAAGGTAGCACATTGCCAACAAGCAGCAATTGGTTGCACAGATTTCCAACCACTACAAGTTACATTGCAATGTGTGTTGCAAATTGTTAGACATGATTGCCTTGCAAGATTGGAAGGAAAAGGCTGTGCTGCAGGTATAGCCCAGCCGGGTCCTGCTTACAGGATCGGAAAGGAAAAGGATGCACCTAAGGAGGCTGGCCCATGGATTAGCGGTTTGGGGCCTATGGAACACAGACCAAGCCACTGATGACAGAGATACACATGGCAGTGTGGAACTGTAATGGTTCACTATGGGTGCAGCCTGGACGATTGGAGCATGTTATGGTGAGGAGAGACATCATACTTCTGAGACAAAGACACATCAGAGCCCGCTACCTCGAGTAGAGGGATTCTAGTGGGAGTCAACATACAGGATGACCACACGCCACGGTACCTCGAGAGGGTCGGGGGGAGTAGCAGTTCTATTCAGATGGGAGCTACAGGGGAGATTGAGAGTGGTAGCACAGGATCCAGAGGCCAGATACATGTGGATCAGCTTACAGCTCTCATAGGACAGGGTTATATACATAGCCCTATGTTACTTTCCTCCATCAGGATCCTCCTATGTCATTACAGAGGACATGCCACAAGAGGAGGAGACAAGAGCCTCGCCATACACGTCTGTCAGAGGAGATTATGCATTATTCTACACTAGGGGAGGTATTTCTTATGGGTGACTTCAATGCCCACACACAGAGCAGACAGTGTGAGGTGTATGACTATGATGACATGGAGATCCTCCACCCTGTGGATCCAGAGGAGATAGGGGCTAGTCGGGCATCAGAGGACACTAGACCAAACAGAGGTCATTATGGGGACCACTTACTAGAGTTGGGAGCCAGGCATCATCTCGTTATTTATAATGGGATGCTACAGTGGCCGGGATCAGGAGGGCTGACATGCTTCCCACATGGGGGTCATACACAGACCCGAGGCACGGTGGTAGACTACATTATGGGGTCTTTGGAGGCATCACAGCTTGTCACCTCATTCTCCATCCCACCTCGTCCTATTGAGGCAGATCATACATACTTGATACATACTTGGCAATTTCACTAGCCGGATCACCAGTATCACCACCCCCCCACATATCGACGCCAGACACTACCATCTACTTCACAATGACATGGCATACATATACACTGGCAGAGTAGAGGATGGGCTCCTACTCATGGATCCCCTAGCACCTATGGATACCATTACAGTCCAACTGGCATCACTCCTACACACGGCTGCATTTATTACAGAGCTTCCCACATCGTGTCCACTCATCAGGAGAGCCTGCGATATCTGGGACTATGCCCCAGAACAGATGGGATGATGACAAGTGCAGAGCCCTATACTCACGGCTCCACATACAGAGAGCCTCGGGAGGGAACCATCACAGAGAGCAGGAGTCGAGGAGAGAGATGAGGAGACTTACTTGCCGCGCAAAAGGCGGGCCTTCACAGAGATACAGGAGCTAGAGATCTTCCATTTCTTCATGAGTATAGATAGCCCTATCTCATGGCAGCACTTTAGAGAGCCCCGGACACCAACACCCATTGCAGACCCACAGACATGGCACACATATGCATAGGGCCTATACCACGCCCCACAGCAGCCACCTATACCTCAGCCACAGGAGCCTCGACCTACCACAGCTAGCTTCTTTACCCACTCGATGGTAAAGGAAGCTATCCACCGCCTACAGCATGGGGACGGGCTGTCGACCATATGGGCCTAGAGGGTGAGCATCTCATATATGCAGTAGATTCTTTGGCTCCTTTTCTTGCACACATGTTTAACAGGGCACTAGCAGAGGGTTTGCCTGCGGAGTGTGGACGATGCACACCATTGTGCCGATCCACAAAACAGGGGATATGCTCGATCCGAGAGCAACTACAGGACGGTTATGGTTAGCCACGTGTTGGCCAAACTCTATGGTGCAGTGTTGGAGCAAGAGCTTAGCTTATATGCTGAGCGAGCAGGTTTACGCTCATCAGGGGGCAGGCAGGCTTCAAGAGAGCTTTCTCTACCACTGACCATGTATTCACTTTGAGATGTATGATTGATCAGGCCAAAGTGAGGGAGAGAAAGCTCTATTGTTGCTTTGTGGATTTTCGCAAGGCATTTGACACAGTACCACGAGAGAGGCTCTTTCAGCGCCTGCAGTCTCTTGGCATACCAGTAGATATGACATGGGGCATCTATGCATTATATGAGCAGGTTTTTGGGCGAGTCAAATGCCCAGGAGGTATGTCCGAGACTATTGCTAGCACCATTGGTGTGAAGCAAGGATGCCCACTTTCCCCCACACTATTTGGGTTATACATTGATGAGGTGGCTGACTTCATTACACGGGGAGGCAGAGATGGAGTTGATCTAGCAGGTACCTCAGTACATATTATGCTTTATGCTGATGATATTGTATGTGTCTGAGTCTCCAGGAGGTCTACAACAGCATCTACATGCACTCGATGATTTCTGCACACAGAGGGGTCTTACTGTGAACCTTGGGAAAACCAAGGTTATGGTCTTTCATACATCGAGACAGGGCAGGAGTCAGCTGACATTCACTCTCGCAAGACGCCAGGTGGAGGTGGTGACATCATACATGTACCTAGGGGTTACCTTCTTTGCAGCACGCGCTTCACCATGGGTTCAGCAGCCAGAGCTGAATTGACACGGGGATATGCAGCATTGGCTATGCTAGAGAGATAGTGCCACCAGGTGCATTTTCAGAAGCCCCAGATGAAGGGGTGGCTATTTGACACATTAGTCACACCGGCACTGATGTATGGAGCAGCAGTATGGGCGGCGCCAGGTCTTGCTACCCATTGGTGGACACAGATAGAGAGACCATAGGCCCTCATGATGGCACGCATGATACGCAGCAAACCGTCAGTACCTCCTGACATTATCCGAGCAGAGTTTGTTGCGCCTCCTATAATGGTAGAGGCCATATTCCAAACTATATGCCTGCTAGACAGATTCAGAGAGATGCCACAGGACAGATTGTCATACAGAGCTTTTGAGGCATCTAGACACCTGGCTGAGGCACGAGACAGAGGATCATGGTATGCATAGGTCACACATTGGTTCTCACAGCATGGCCTAGACATGGATCATCTACCACCATTCCAATATGACAGGGATGCACCACATATATGTCTCTCTCATAGTGAGAGGAACAGAGTATTGAGACAGGACCTATGGCAGCTCTATACACGAGAGACATGGATATTGCCTACACAGCCTCTTCCATCGAAGATGCTATACTACAGAGATCACTTCATGAGTATCACTAATGATGGATTTATAGAGAGGCCTAGATACATGGAGGGCTTTTTACCACACGGCTCCCGAGTAGCTATTGGTCAGCTTAGAGTCTCATCACATCGATTGGAGATCGACACTGGCAGAGTAGCACGGATCCCCCGAGAGGAGAGGGTATACAGATTGTGCAAAGAGGAGGTGGAGAGTGAGGAGCATTATGTATGCAGATGCAGAGCATATACAACCATTAGAGAGAGATATCCCATTTATTATTCAGAGAGCCACATTCCCTACGCCAACTCTTTGATGCAGCAGACCAGCGCATACTGGGGAGATTCATTCTAGACATACAGCGTCATAGAGAGACATCATTACAAGCTCAGACAGCTCCAGAGGGGGGACGACAAACACATATTACTACATTTTTTCAGAGATCCACCCCTCCCAGCCCCTACACAGCACAGGGAATTACTCTCCAAAGAGCAGACACTCAGAGCCCGTAGGAGACAGAGGACACCTGGCTTACGGACACCACGCCTATACCAGAGAGAGATGACAGAGATCAGAGCAGCTTAGTTTCACAGAGAGGGTGCGGAGCGACTGGCTTGCTTCAGAGCAGACCACCAGGCATGTTCTTCAGGGAGCTGTGGACACCCCCTTCATTGATGTATACCATTTTATACCCCTAGTATGGTACAAGATGGAGCTAGCTAGGTTGCTATCATGATTGTATACTCCATGCATATAGCTTTGCATTCTCCTAGTAGTAGAGCTCCATCCCCTCCCCCACTCATTGTACTTATTGCACACCCAGATTCAACTTTTTAGTTCAGTACGTTTTCATTTTGTTGGGATGACAGAGGATACCCCACACAGGTACACTGATTTGTCTCATAGGCTGAGTTTGGTCTTTTGGAAGACCTTAATGAAATCTATCTCTCTCTCTCTCTCTCTCTCTCTCTCTCTCTCTCTCTCTCTCTCACATACACACACACACACTCGCGATCGCCTCCTTCTCTGTTTCTCCCTCCCTCTCTTGCTCCCTCTCTCTCTGTCTCTGTCTCTCTCTCTCTCTCTCTCTCTCTCTTTAGAGAGAGACAAGAGAGAGAGAGAGAGAGTCTCTCTTTATCTCTCTATTTTTTTTCTCTTTCAAAAAAGGAGATGAGAGAGAGAGAGAGAGAGAGAGAGAGAGAGAGAGAGAGAGTCATTTGAAGATTTTCGTACATAAGAATTTTCGCAAGAGTCATTTGAAGATTAAACTGATAGACATTTCGGCCCCTCATCTCCTTTTTTTTGGGGGAGAGAGAGAGAGAGAGAGAGAGAGAGAGAGAGAGAGAGAGAGAGAGAGAGAGAGAGAGAGGCGCTGGCAAAGAGAAGGATAAAGAGAGGGGGGAGGATAGAGAAAGTGAGTAAAGAGAAGGATAGAGAGAGTGAGATAGGGAGAGGAAAAAAGAGACTTAGCAAAGAGAGAGAAGAATAGAGAGAGTGAGATAGGGAGGATAGAGAGAGTGAGAAGGATAGAGAGAGTGGGATAGGGAGGACAAGAGAGAGTTAGCAAATAGAAGGATACAGTGAGCAAAGAGAAGGACAGAAAGAGAGAGAGGAGACTATAGAGAGTGAGCGAGAAATGGATAGAGAGAGAGAGAGAGAGAGAGAGAGAGAGAGAGAGAGAGAGAGAGAGAGGGAGTATAGAGAGAGTGAGCAAAGAAAAGGATAGAGAGAGAGGAGGAGGAGGAGGAAATAGAGAGAGAGCAAAAAGATGGATAGAGGGACACAGGAGGATATATATATATATATATATATATATATATATATATATATATAGAGAGAGAGAGAGAGAGAGAGAGAGAGAAGAAGGATAAGAGGTAAGAGATGCATACAGAGAGAGGGAGAGGGAGGATAGAGAGAGTGAGGGTTGGAGAGAGGAGAGGAGGAGAGGAGAGGAAGGGACGATAGTAAAAGATAGAGAGAGAAAGGAAGGAGCAAGGTTGGTGTGAAGGGGGCTGGGCTGGGGGGTGGTGGTGGGCAGAGATGGTAGTGGCAATAGCTAGAGAGAGATTGTTCAAGTAGAGAGAGAGAGGGCAGCCAAGAAAAGGTCCCACCACCAAGCTCCCTCTCGGTGACCATCCCCAAGGTGGTGCTAAAAGATTTTTTCAGTTGCTCCTGCCTATTAAAGGATGGTGTGAAATGATCCACACAAAGATTTTTTTATTGTTTCCACAGCTCCCAACAAAGAATGATGGGAATATGCTACTTGAGTTTCCCCCAGTGAATTTGGGTTTTAGAACAAAAGGCATGGAAATCAAATTTGATGGGTATGTGTGGTCCAATGAGACACAACAAATACTTCTCGGTTTAGTGGAGTGGTGCATCTTAGAAAATGTGGAGGACACTTTGACTTGTGAAAATAAGTTATGAACCTTCATCTTTCACTGTGCCAATGGGAGTTTGAAATGCTCACTGCAAGTTCTCTCCTTACTCTACAAAGCTACTTTTCCTTGCAAAATGTAGGAAAGGGTCACAAGATGTGTTATCCATATTGGTTTCCATTCGCATATGGTAGCAAATGGAAGAGCTCAAGTCAAAGGTCTAGTATCCAAATCCATAAAAAAGAGACCTAAGGCTAAAAATAGATTGCATAAGAAATTATTTTCGATGCTATACTCTCCACAAGAGTGGACATGAAAACACTTTCAATGAAAAGCGCCTGGGAGCCTTATTGGTGAGTGTCGCACCATTGCTTAATACCAAGGGGTGAGGTTCTCTTTGTTTTCTTTTTTTATATGGCAAAGGGCCCTCATATATATGATTTTTGATAGGTTTTTCTTGAATGTAGGGTGTCAAAATTGTGGGTTTGATAGGATGCCTCAACTTAAAGAAAAAAGTGCATATTATATTTTTCCTAGGTTAACTGTCATTTTCTTCATTTACAAGGTGTCATGTCTTCAAGATGTCCACTCATCAGGCACCTGGGTCTAAGCTTGATCTAATTCACAAGATGCACCAAGGAGGAGAATTCGCTTTGCTTCAACCATGCGAAAAGAATTCCAGATTCGATTATAATGGCTTGTCATGTTTACAATCCATTTCTCCAAGAGCTCCAAACAATAGCAACCTTTGAATTTAAAGTTGTTGTAGAGGATAATGAGGCTCGGGTTCTCTTATGAACTATGATAAATAGTGTTGAAGATAGAGGGTTATCCAAAAGGAGTTTGCAAGGTTAATGGGTGATGAAGCACAATCAACTTGAAGAATACTTTTTAATGGTGGTCATGCTAACATTATGCTAGAGAGAGAGAGAGCAAAGTTGTTTGTGGAATTAGGAAGATAATTTGCATAAGCATACAAGAAAATGCATCCCTCCACAGGACCAAGAGGAGTTCAGAATGAAGTGTCATCGATGGAAGCATGCACCTCTGCTGCTGCAAAAGAGGAACCGAAGTCGTCGCGCGTAAATGGTTTGTCAATAAGGAACATGCCAATGTGAGTTAGGTGTATATGCTAGAAACCTAGATGGCTGGGTGGTATGCTCAAGTATCCCATTGGGTTGCATACATACTAAAGGTGAAAGTTGTCTGTGTTGGAGGACATAAGAATTTTTGCAACATTTTCTCATGGTTTCCATAGCTCTTTATGTGCTTGGCCATCAAACATTTTGGATTCCTCCTACTAATCTTTGTTGTGGCCATCAAACTATTTGGATACCTATTGCTAATCTTTATACATCAAACTTTTTTGGATCTCTCCTACTAATCTTTGTTGTTGATGTGCTAAGCAAACCATGGAGAGTAATGAAGGCCAAGAACAAATCTTTCACAGTCAATCCATGGCATCTACCTTACAGCGAACAATCAAGTTGTATGATGTGTGCGTCATAGATTTAACTACAACAATTTTGCAAAGCTCTCGTCGTATGCCTTCTCTAAAAAGAAACCACAATGCAGAGGGGCCAAGCATGCAAAAGCTTATGAGGAGAGAGAGAGACACACAAAGAGAGTCTTTGGATTGCAAGTACATACACAAGAAAAGACTATTGATCTCAAAAATGATGTGCTTGATGAGGTGGGTGTGTCTACCAAAGTGACGTTGATTCATGGACGATACACAAGAAACACACCCTAGGCCTATCCAAGAAGATGACTCCCATAGACCAGAGTACCAAAGTGCTAGGCCAAGTAAATATTTATAAATAATTTTTAATATTATTTCAACATAACTGTTTAATTTTAAGTAAAAGGAGAAAGGATAGAGCAAAATGTGGGTCCTCTATTAAGTGGTTTTGTCATATCTCTATTTATATTTTATTTGGTATGCAAATTGCATTCAAGCCTCCTTTGAAGATGCTAGCTCGTGTAGCTCTTGGTCTCGAAAAATCTCAAGAGCGCAGCCTCTGTAATGCCATTAAACTTGTTTATAAATATCATTAAAAGCCAACAAACTATAAATGTAATGGTTCTCTTGACAACAATGTATGCGATGCAAACTTCTCTCATCTTCCTTCTATACTCCAGAGTTCAATAGATTACCAATGCCCAACAACTGTGTATTTCTCAACACAACCAATTTAAAAGCAACTCTTTATTGCTCTGTTTCTCCCTTGAAAACTTCCTATCGTAATGCTTTGATTCAAATCTTGTTGATGTTCACCAAAAGAATGTCGATTCTACAAGTTCTCGAGTTTCTTACCTCTTTTTAAAATTTGTTTAACAGTGTTGTTTTCAAATACGCTCTCTCTCTTTGTGTTCAGTGCAAAATCAAGCCTAATAGAGCTAAAATCAGACGCATACCTCCACTTAACATATCGTTGGACCAAAGCCACTCCATCTTGCAAATATCTAGCACACAAAATAGAAGAAAAAACTTTTATAAAATTATCGACAAGGGCTTGAAAAACTCTCTACCCAATACGTGGCTTGCCAAATGCTGCGCTCTACCATAACCTTTAGAGCAAAGTATATTGACTCCATGTCCCTACACATTCCCTTGGCTCCAAACATACACCCAAATTCATATTTGCAAGTACAATATCAAGGTGAAGAGGACAGTATTCTTCCTCCTAGCATGCCTCGCCTTCATTTGTGTACATTGTAACGCATGGGGGCTCGTATGCCAAAGCAACAGATGAAAGAACATCTGACTCAACAAAGCCACCATTTCAATAACCTAAAAAGCCTATAGAATAACTGAAAGCCATGTAACTCTTCCAAAACAGAATCACGGGAACATGAAGAGACATGTATACCATAAACTCGAAGCTATTATCTACCTCAACTCCATATCAAAGGCCCCCCCCCTCTCTCTCTCTCTCTCTCTCTCTCTCTCTCTCTCTCTCTTGGCATGCATGTGTACGTACTGACAGTTTCCTACCCTCTTCAGCTAGGAGGTTCTAATTCAATCTGACATCTTCAACAAGATATTTCAAACATTAAACAACTCCAATTTGAGCTGAAGTACATTTATCCTCAAAATGGGACTCAAATATCATTGCCAAAAAGAACGGACCTCAAAAGCAGCAGACTCATTCAGAGTTGAAATGCTATTTAATAACTAAAATCATTGATACTGCTCGTAATGAATCTATTTTTCTAGATTATCTTCTTGGCTAATTCCACCTTGCAAATATTTGTGTCTTTGTCTTTTACCTTCAACAGTCTAATGATGGAATTCACACCATTATGGACCCACCAGACATTTTTGCCATAATGGAAAAGGCATTAACAAATCCCTACTATCAACACAGGCAGCACACAATTTTTTCTTGTGGTGGCTAGAGAAGTAATCATGCCTCTTGATTTACTTTTGAGTATAGATACAGAAAACATACCAAGATTTTGAAGTATAGACACAGCTAACCACAGCTCATCTAGTGTTGTTTACATAACAAACTTCACCGCATGCACGCACACACTACCTTTTTTCTGTATGCAGGTCACTAGCTGTGTTGCCCACACAGCTCTCAATTATTTGCGACCCGTTCTGTGTCATAAAGTGAATAATTAAACCAGTCAGAAAATCCCTCGATGTGATCTGGCCAGAACCAAAATGGCACTCACCTCATCATGAGGGCAAGAATTTCCTTTTCTCCAACCTTCTGTATACTGAAGTCATCAAATCATCTCAATCTCCCTATTACTGTTACGGAACTCCAGGCCAAACTGCAGCAGTGTCTGAGATGAGGCATGTTTATCCAGCAGGTATAACCGCATACACTGTCGGTGCTGCTTGATCCAACAGCCCGTTTCCCAAGAAAGCTCCATATACAATGGCGGAAGAGTCCCAATCACTGAAGACAACAGCATAAAGATATCTTCCTGAGCACAATCAGAAATGAAGGATGCAGTATAAAAATGTGAAATACCAGACTGGAACCTTCATACCTTCAACAGCATCAAGGACGAGATCAATGTTTACTGTGACCGCCGCCCACTTTGTTGCTAATCAAGCTGTTGTCCTTGGTACTCTCTGCTGCTTTGTCCGGGTTGCCCAGAGGGCTATCTGGTCTCAGCCAGACTTTAACGTGCCCTTCATGACAAACTGTTAGGATAGCATCCTTTGTAAATATCAACCCTGATAAAGGCTCCACGTGAACACGATGAGCTACGACAGGTGCCAGCTTTGGAACCTCTCGTCTTACAGGCGGTGGTTGTAAAACTCCAACTCGATGCTGCACATTGTCCCAGTGAGCAGACTGCCCACTTCCGCTGCTGACTGTGGGAGAACCTCCTGAAGGAGCCAATCTCCTAAGTGGCATTACCACTTCATCCATTGACAGGTCCCATAGAAACAACTGCGTATCCTGGAAGATTTTGAGGGGGGGAGGGATATGTGAAGCAACCATATCAGATGCCCCCTCATGCGTCACCAACATGATCATACTAAGGGGTTGCATAAACCTAAGGCTTATATACCTAGATGAATCCAGGAACATGCCCAAATTCACCTTATGAGAAGGTTGCATGAACCTAAGGCTTGTAGAGGTTTAGATAAATATATGATTCCAAGGTCACATACTCCATGCTTACAGAAACTTACAGACAGCCAACCTCATTAGGTAATGTTATACATTAACAACTGTTCTTAATCCAAAAATACCTGTCCAACAGAGCCAAACCGATAAGTTGTGGCATCCCCAGTTCCATCTGAAGCAGGTGACAAGAAAGGATCGAAGGCAACTCCACTTACCTGCCATATTGAAAATAAAATCAGATTCAATAAACAAGCCACTGATACAGAGTGTGAATAAAATGAAAAATAATAGTGAACAATACATTAAGTGTGGAACATATGTTGTATGATATGAAGCGCCTTCAGGGAGATACAAATGCATGTAGTTAGCTATGCATGATTCATAAACGAATGTGTATGCATGTGCTGTGAAACCTGTGCAATGCAATCTGTGGAATGCAGGCATGCATGCCTACGTAGGTAGTATGTACGTATGTATGTGTGTGTGCATGCATGTAATGTATGTTATGTGCACGAAATGTGAGTGTATGTGTGTGTATGCACGCATGGATGGATGGATGTGAGAATTGGTGAAAGAGGGGGAACTCGGGGAAAAGGAAAAAGGGAGGAGAAAGCAAGTTATATTAAATGTCTGCAAAAGACACAGGATCTGTGAGACCAAAAAGTGTTACAATATTTTCATGAGGTAACTGAATCATGGAAAAAATAGCACGAGAGGGGTGGGGCGGGGGGGGGGGGGGGGGGGGGGGGGGGGGGGAGGGATTTTGATATAAACCCTGCTGCATACTCGTCCATGTGGTACAAACCGTACCATATAGGAAGCTTGAGTACACGTACTCAAGCCTGAATTACTATATGAAGAAATACCCCCAAAAAATATATATATATATGACAGCAGATGACAGCCAAAAATATATCTGATAGTTACCCAGGAGTTATGTCCTTCAGCCCAAGCTACAACAGCACGATCCTCCATACTCCAAACCTGAACGAGGTCATCTTCACCTCCTGTCAACACGTACTTGCTGTCCATGCTGAATGTACAAAACGTATACAATTGAGTCATCTTTGCAATGGAAAAACCTGAAAGAAACCCAATACAGCACTGCAGGCATGGTTCAAGAGACGAATAATCCTTCACAAACACAGTTGATAAAATATTCCACATGCTGCAGGCTAAAATTGAGCGAGTCAAACAAGGAAACGCATTTGCAGAAAAATTCAGAAGACCAAAAATAGGGCTTATAAAATCAAACATGTATGGCATCTGCATACCATTTAGGGTAAATGTCCAAAACATTAAGGAATATATCTATTTACGTCAGTCTCCTAAGTTTTAGGGCCCTAAGTGATAGAAACATATTACTGCAGATGCATCCCAAGGGAAAGAACACGAGAAGAAGCAGATCCTGAGTGAGAAAGAAAGAGAATTACATTATCCAATGGGTCACCAAAGAGGTGATACCTCAAGTGGTGGTAGAGGTGTTTGTCTAGGACCAAGAGGTCCTCGGTTCAAAACCCCAAATGGTGCTGCCTCGGCATCATCGCCTATACAGGCAAATCAAAAAGCGCCTACAGGCAGGCGCCTAAAATGATAACTACGGGAGGATCTTGGGCCTAAGGCCAACCAGAAAAAAGAAAAGCACCAAAAAAAACCCCCCAAAAAAAAAACTAAAGGGTCTATGACGCCAAAAGTAGTACAAGTGTTCCATGTGATACTAAGCCATGTAAAGGACTAGAAGAAAACTCATACAAAAGGGGAGAGAGAAAGAAATATATATATATATATCTTGAAAACACCCGAAGTGTCAATGAGACCAAAAAGGTAGTACAATGTATCCATGATGAATACCAAACCATGGAAACGAAAAAATTGTGCAAGACTAGCTACATAAGCAAAAGTATCCATGTGATGCTACACGGTGACAATGCATGGTCATACAATAACACCATAATAGAGTGCAAACTAGCCATAACATCTCCTCTCATGGGAGCTTGCCATGTCATCGAAGGAGATTGTAGGCATATGCTCACTCATGGTAGTGCTATGTGTGAACAGGGCTTAACCAAGGGCAGTTTTTCCCATGTGGTTTTTCCCCTTGGATATCAAGTGTGAAAGGACACACTACCTATAATATTTTGTACTTCTATATTATATGGATGTGGCACACATGCAAGAGTTGACTTGCATTTTGTGGATACCACACTTTTGGCTCTCTCTCTCTCTCTCTCTCTCTCTCTCTCATTTCTGTGTGTGAGCTTCTCTATCCTGCACCTAACCCTAATGTGCAAGTTTGTGTGTGTGAGTGTGTGAGTCCAACACCAACAATTGGTATCAGAGCTGGGAGCTGGCCCTGGAATTCTGCCCCCGGAGAATCTGCAGCAAACTCGGCGAAATTCCGTCGAATTCTGACTTGCCAGCCGTTCACTGGTCTTCGCCGCCCGAACCGCCGCCGCCGCTCAGCCCCGCCGGCTTCGCCAATGCCCAGACCTCCGCCGCCGCCTAGCCGAGCCGGCGCACCTACTGCGCAGAGACCCGCCGCCGCCCAGCCTCGCCGGCTGCAATAGTGGGCGGGTCTCCGCCTGGTCCGTCTGCTCTGCGCGCCGCCTCCGCCTGGCCCGTCTGCTCTGTTCGCCGCCGCCGCGTCCGTGGACCCCGTGTGCTCCTCCTCGTCAACTCTGCAGCTCCGGCGGCTCCTAGCAACGGCCATCTTCACCCTCTGCACGCCTGCGCCTGGCTACTGCTGCTAGCACGTCAACATGTGAGGCTGAGTACAGGGCAGTCTTCACAGCTACAGTAGATTGTGTATGGTTGAGGAGACTATTGGCTGATCTTCGTGAGTGTCAGCACACACCCACCACCATTTTCACTAATAGCCAGAGTGCTATGGCCGTGGCACGAAATCCAGTATTTCATGCACGTACCAAGCACATTGAAATTCATTATCACTATGTCACAGAGAGGCTACATGCAGGGGAGATTAGTTTATCTTACTGCCCTACATAGGATAATCTATTCACAAATGCTTTACCTCGAGAAAAGTTTGAAGCTTTCCACAAAGCTTTGGGCTTACTCTCATACAGAGAGTGATCTGCTACCTTGTACAGGTTCACACTTCCACTACAAGGGGGATTTGTAGGCATATGCTCACTTGTGGTAGTGCTATGAGTGAACAGGGCTTAACCAAGGGCACTTTTTCCCATGTGGTTTTTCCCCTTGGATATCAAGTGTGAAAGGACACACTACCCATAATATTTTGTACTTCTATATTATATGGATGTGGCACACATGCAAGAGTTGACTTGCATTTTGTGGATACCACACTTTTGGCTCTCTCTCTCTCTCTCTCTCATTTCTGTGTGTGAGCTTCTCTATCCTGCACCTAACCCTAATGTGCAGGTTTGTGTGTGTGAGTGTGTGAGTCCGACACCAACAGAGATCCTGGATCTGCAAACTGCAGGTCAAGGGATAAGGCATTTGGGATTGTCAAATAAGAAGCGTGCCTATTTGGTAAGTGTTTTAAATGTGGTAGCAAGGACCACAAAGCCAAGCTTTGCGATGAGGCAAAGAATGGATCTTGGCAAGAATCGACCCCGTGTGAATCTGGTTCTAATGTACAATCCGGTCATGCACCACAAAACCGTTAGGTTTGCAAGGCTTGGCGAACAATCAGAAATCGGATGGAACTCACTTTATGGCACAGGCCTATGCAGATGACTCTTTCTTCATGCCTAAAAATGATCCAACTCATCTCACACGCATCATGAGTGTCTTAAGAGTTATTTGGTAATGTTGCAGGACTTTCTACAAATTTTGAGATGTCAAAGTTGATTCCGTTACATTGTATGGATTGGCACCAACTTCTATGGCTAGGTTAAATAGTTAAGCCAAATCAAATGGTCAAACATCTTGGATACCCACTAGGATGGGATATGACGGCTGAGAAGGCGGCACAACGGGTACTATAGAGGCTCAAAGCGAAACTTGTGTTGGAGGTGGCACTTCTCATAGCTACTCTTGGGTTATCGCATGACTAGAAGTTGTGGTGGATCATCCCATATGCAAGAGCATGGGAAGTCGAAGAGCCATATATAGGGTGTGGTCGCACCTTGTCATAGATACCTCCTCCGGCCGGGTTTTTAGGGGGGGGGAGCAACGGCTAGGAGATGGGAGCCCAGCCACCGACGTTGCTCAGTGCCCTAGGGCGGTGTGCATGCTACTGCTGCGTGACTTCATGGTATCAGAGCTTGGCCTGTGTGGTCCTGGGCGGTCCTAACCTCTGTTTGATCAAGGTGCTCGAATTGAAGGAGGGTGTAGGAGGTGGCAATTCTCATAGCTACTCTCGGGTTATCGCATGACTAGAAGTTGTGGTAGATTATCCCATATACAAGAGCCATATATAGGGTGTGGTGGCATTTTGTCATCATAGATATCTCCTTCGACCGGGTTTTGGGGGGGAGCAACGGCTAGGAAATGGGAGCCCAACCACCGACGTTGCTCGGTGCCCTAGGGTGGTGTGCATGCTGTTGCTGCATGACTTTGACAACTTGCTCATTAGAAGCTATCTACGTGGCCCTTGCATGTGAGATTACGCATTATACAATCAGTGATCATTGCCTATGTTCAATTCCATTTGCCACTGCTTGTTTGGAGAAAGAAAGATTTGCACGCTTTCACGTCTAAAGCTTTGGAATTGTTCTCAAAGACCAAGACAAATAAAAAAGCCTTGAGACTGTTTGCGACGCAATTGTGTTTCCAGTGTTTTTTCAACAAAAACAGCCTTGGGCAATCATGCTTGCAGCTATGTGCAGTCCTTGCTCCCATCCGTACATGTATGGATGGACGTACAGCCTTGTCCATCCGTACATGTGCTGATGTGGTAATCTGAACCTGTTTTACCTGTTTTGATAATGCTGGTTACATCTCTAGTGTACCTTCCGTACTGATGCTGATGTGGACTCTACCAGTCTGTACACCCATACATGCTGCTGACACGGACCTGTTGTTCTGTGTGTACTGACAGTACCCGATGTACTTGATGACTATTGCTTGTACCCCTGAGTGTACCAGTTGTAGTCGCTGATTGTACCTGTTAAAACAGTCATTGTACCTACTGTATTGGACATCTGTGTTGTACCAGGATGTGCCTATCTCTTGGCTGCCCCTGCGCCTCGAATTGTGAAGGTTGTAGACACGCATTTATGCTCTATGGATTTCTTGGGTTCACAGGAATCTTGGGGTATGTGGATGCCTTTTGGGACATTGCTATAGTAATCTGGCCTATCCCATGTGTGGAAACTAGAAAGGCCCTAAAGCTTGTAACAATAAATACTCCTTAATAATATCACTTAAATTCCCGCGGGGGGGGGGGGGGGGGGGGGGGTTGGGTTGGGTTTGGAGATTTTGGTCCTAGTATGGTGTCAAGTTCTTAAGTGTGCATGTGGCCTTTATTTAAATGTTTAATCACATTATTAGTCATCTGTGAAAACCATGACTAGCTACACTGTACACAAGCTATTTCCAATAGCCTCATGCTTACTACTATTGTAAGAAAACTTCATGTGGGACATCAGTGTGTGCGAACACAGGGCTTGTCAAAATTTATTAGTTAGTTTTGGTTGCCTTTATTTAAATGTTTAATCACATTATTAGTCATCTTTGAAAACCATGACTAGCTACACTGTACACAAGCTATTTATTTAAGTGTGCATGTGGCCTTTATTTAAATGTTTAATCACATTATTAGTCATCTGTGAAAACCATGACTAGCTACACTGTACACAAGCTATTTCCAATAGCCTCATGCTTACTACTATTGTAAGAAAACTCCATGTGGGACATCAGTGTGTGCGAACACAAGGCTTGTCAAAATTTATAAGTTAGTTTTGGTTGCCCAAAACTTAATAAAGTGTGTACACACTCTTATAAATTGATGCTAGTTCCTAAGGCTAGGTTTTGACCAATACTTGCCACTTGTCACATGCCACATAACCATGTCAGCAGACATTTTCATATGCACGGTTCACGGGCGGGCGTCCCTTACCCAAAACTCCACATTACACAAGCAAGCATGAAAACAACATGCAAATTCGATTTGCAGGCAAGCACATAAAGATGCAATGCAATGCAACATTAGTATGGACAATCCCTATTCAAGAGACTATACCAAAATAGACGTGTTCCAATTAAGGATACGAGGTACCAGACCCAATGAAACACCAATCTAGTATGGTGTCAAGTTCTGAAGCATGCATGTGGCTTTATGTGGATAAAGTACGCGCCTTTATTTAAGTCTTTAATCGCATTATTAGTCATGTGTGAAAACCCCGACTAGCTACACGAGCTATTTCCAATAGCCACATGCTTATTACTATTGTAAGCAAACTCTATCTGGGACATCAATGTGTGCTAACACAAGCCTGGTCATAATTTATAAGTGAGTTTTGGTTACCCAAAACTTAATAAAGATAAATTAATGCTAGTTCCTAAGGGTAGGTTTTGACCAATACTTGCCACCTGTCACATGCCACATAACCATGTCAGCAAACAGTTTCACATGCACGGTTCATGGGCGGGTGTCCCCTTACCTGAAACTACACATTGAACAAGCAAGCATGAAAACAGCATGCAAATTCAATTTGCAAGCAAGCACATAAAGATGCTATGCAATGCAACATTGGTATGGGCAATCCCTATTCAAAAGACTCTACCAAAATAGACGTGTTCTAGGTAAGGACAGTGTTCCAGGTAAGGACATGAGGTACCAGATCCAATGGAACACCAATCCTCCAAGCATTTCCGGGCATGTACACACACGCACAAGTCCCAACGGAAAGCCAAATCCACAGTATCACATGAATGGCATCAATCCCCTGCATAGTAGTCATGGACACCAAACCAATGTGTACAGACAATGAGAAAGCACGGGTGGACTAGATGGGTGGCCGAATGGTGACATCCCCCGGCTTCTAAACAATTGTCTGCAACTAAAGAGCATCCAAATACGTCTGAAGCAAATGCGGGCAATCTCTGAAGAACACTTCATGTACCCATTTAGCATCAATGAAAAGATAGTTCTTGAACTTCACAAGGTAATGCTTGACAAGTTTACCTCCAGCAAACTTGTGTTCCTTGTGATACACAATCTGTTCTGGATGCAAAATCTCCTTAAGCTCATCCACTTTTGGTGGATCCTCAATGACCGGTTCACTGGGCTCCAGCTCTATGTTGGGGTAAAGGCGTTATGCCCACCCTTATAGTGTGTACAAGCCCATAAGTTATAGTACATAGTACACTTAGTACTTTTAATGTACTAAGTGCACTATGTGTACTAGTGCAATATACATGTGTGATAGGGGAGTCACACACTCATGCTTTTCATGAGTTGACTTATCCCCACAACTCTCTCTCTCTCTCTCCCTTGCTTCTCTGTGTATGTCTCCCATGAATGAACTCTAAACCCTAATTCAGGGGCAACTACAGTGCCCCCACAAGAAAGCTCTTGGACAGAAAGATGCTCAGTTAGAGCTTGTGCATACAGATGTATGTGAGATGCCTCAGCTTTCTTTGGGAGGGGCAAAATATTTTGTGTCTTTTATTGATGATGCCACACGCAAGGTGTGGGTCTATCCTCTTCGTTTGAAGAGTGATACATTCTCAGTGTTTCAGAAGTTTGTTGCTCATGTTGAGAATCAAACTGGCAAAACACTGAAGGCTTTGCGTTCCGACAATGGTGGAGAGTATACGTCCAAACAGTTTCAGGACTTTTGTGATGCTAAAGGCATCAAGAGGGAGCTCTCTACTCCTTATGATCCTCCACAAAACGGGACAGCAGAGAGGATGAACAGGACCATACAGGAGAAGGTCCGTTCTATGTTGTCACATGCTGCATTACCTCATGGTTTTTGGGCTGAAGCTGTTATGACAGCCGTTCACCTTATAAACAGGTCACCTAACACGAGGCTTGGTGGGAAAGTGCCAGAAGAAGTATGGACAGGGAAGCCTCCGTCATACAAGCACTTGAGAGTGTTTGGTTGCGTTGCGTACGTGCACATACGCAGGGAAATGCGCACCAAACTTGATCCCAAGTCTCACAAATGCATATTCCTAGGATATGGTGACAGAGGTGAAATGGGGTATAGACTTTGGGATCCCATAAATAGAAAGATCATACGCAGCAATGATGTCATTTTTGATGAAACATGCATGTATAAGGAGCCTGCAAGGCAACAGGAGCCTGGCAGAGTCATCTTTGATGATGATGGACATCATGGACAACAACAAAGGGCTGTAAATCAGCCATTACAGCAGGAAAACCAGCCCTTAAATGGTGCTGAAAATGGTCCAAATGGACAGCCAGATATGGCAGAAGATATCCCTATGGATATACCACAGTTGGAGGAGATACCGGGCATGATATTTCAGCCTTATGGCATGGAACAGGAGCCACCAATGGGTGATATGCAGGCTGGACAGCAACCTGCAAATGATGGTCATTGGGTACGGAGGTCCACTAGACCCTCCAGAGCCCCTGACAGGTTTGTTCCAGGGGTTGACTATTTGATGCTTACTGACTGTGGGGAGCCCTCATGTTACAAGGAGGCTTTACAGAGGGCAGACAAAGCTCTATGGGAGCGTGCCATGAAGTCAGAGATGGATTCTCTGCATAAAAATGGAACATGGAAGTTGGTGCCTTTGCCTGCAGGCAAGAAGGTTTTGCCATGCAAGTGGGTATACAGGCTCAAAGTTGCATCAGATGCTAAGCCAAGATACAAAGCCAGGTTAGTGGCTAAGGGCTTCAAGCAGGAATATGGTGTGGACTTTGAGGAGATCTTCTCTCCAGTGGTCAAAATGACCACACTTAGAGCTGTGTTGGCTTTGGTTGCGCATGATGATCTGGACTTGATCCAGATGGATGTGAAGACTGCTTTTCTTCACGGTGATCTCCATGAGGAGATATATATGCAGCAGCCAGAGGGTTATGCAGTGAGTGGAAAGGAGAAGCTTGTATGCAAGCTGAAAAAGAGTCTTTATGGGCTCAAACAGGCACCAAGAGAATGGTATCATAAATTTGATACATTCATGAAATCTCAGAAATTCAGGAGAAGTGACATAGATCACTGCTTGTACACCAAGAAAGCCTTGGATGGCAGTCTATTGATTCTCATTTTGTATGTTGATGATATGTTGATTGCCGGGAAATCTCGTAAAGAGATGGATGCTTTGAAGCAGAGGCTGCATCAAACCTTTGATATGAAGGATTTGGGTGATGCTAATCACATCTTGGGTATGCGGATACTTCGGGACAGAAATCAGCATGTGTTGTATTTGTCTCAGAAGGAATACATTGGCAAAGTCTTGCAGAGGTTCAATATGGACGGGGGGAAGAAGGCTAGTACTCCTTTGCCTCCATATGTGAAACTCAGTGCTATGGACAGCCCACAGTCAGATAGAGACAGGGCTGATATGGCCAAGATTCCGTATGCTTCAGCTTGTGGCAGTCTCATGTATGCCATGGTTGCTACTAGGCCGGACATTGCATTTGCAGTGGGAGTGGTTTCTAGATACATGGCCAACCCTGGCAAGAAGCATTGGGAAGCAGTGAAAGGTGTCATGAGATACCTGAAGGGCACACAGGATTTGTGCATTTGCTTTGGCAAACAGGATGCATTAGTGCATGGTTACACGGATTCGGATTATGCCGGTCATCCAGATAACCGGAAGTCTACTACCGGTTATGTATTTACATTCACAGGAGGTGCTGTGTCATGGATATCCAGGATGCAGAAGTGCACTGCCTTGTCTACTACAGAGGCCGAGTATATTGCAGCCACAGAGGCTTGCAAGGAGGCATTATGGCTATCTCGGTTAGTGGTTGATTTGGGCTATACAGGGGATATTCCATTGTTGCATTGTGATAGTCAGAGTGCCATCCAGTTGGCAAAGAACCCTGTCTTTCATGCAAAGACGAAGCATGTGGATGTGAAGTATCACTTCATCAGAGAGGTGATAGAGAACAAGCAAATTCAGCTTGTTAAGATTCATACGGATGACAACCCGGCTGATCTGTTGACGAAGAGTTTGCCTCCGGAGCGGTTTGCTCATTGCAGACACTTGATGGGCATTGGATGAGGCCAGTTTCAGCCTTGATATGGCCTTGTATATTATCATGTACATGCTGATTTTTCTTTTCCTTTACTTAAGGGCACTTTGCCTTTAAGTGGGAGGTTGTTGGGGTAAAGGCGTTATGCCCACCCTTATAGTGTGTACAAGCCCATAAGTTATAGTACATAGTACACTTAGTACTTTTAATGTACTAAGTGCACTATGTGTACTAGTGCGTGTGATAGGGGAGTCACACACTCATGCTTTTCATGAGTTGACTTATCCCCACAACTCTCTCTCTCTCTCTCCCTTGCTTCTCTGTGTATGTCTCCCATGAATGAACTCTAAACCCTAATTCAGGTTTCTCCCCTTCACTCTATATACTTACGAAGGAGACACATGAAAAGCATTGTGTATGTACCAATGACTAGACAATGCCAACTTGGAAGCCATCTTCTTGATCACTCGAAAAGGCCCATAGTACCTAGTTGCTGGTTTAGGATATGCACGCTCTTTGCCAAGCCTCTTACTAAGTCTTGCTTTCTCAAATTTCAGCAATACTCAAATCATTCTCTTTGACATCAAATTGCCTTTTATGCTTATCAGCAACCTTTTTATGTTTGTGTCGTGACCTTGCAATGGCTGTCCGCACCTGAGCAAAGGCAATATCCAACGTGCAAATATCTCATCCTTTGTGAAAAGGATGGGTGTTAAAACCACCTTACCATAAACAATCTCAAACAAGGCCCGTAGAAGCATGCACTATATTGTTGTATGTAAATTCCACAAGCGGTAAGTACTTCTCCCAAGAAAACTTTTGATCCACTACATAACATTTCAAGACGTCTACCACTACTAAACTTGCAACCTCACTTTTCCCATCCGTATGAGGGTGATAAGCTAATGAGAAGTCCAATTTGGTGCCCATATTATCAAACAAGGCCCGCCAAAGCCTTGGGATCTCTATCCCCTACAATGGACTTCCACATTCCATGATGCTTGAACACATTTGCAAGATGTATCGTAACCATATGCTTAACTTTGATCATTTTCTTGACTGGTAAGAAGTGAGCTTGCTTGCTAAACCTGTCCACAATTGGTCAAATAGCATCATTATCTTGTTGGATCCATGGCAAGACCATAATGAAATCCATTGTAATAACTTCCCATGGCTGCGTGGGAGTAGACAATGGCTGAAGCAACCCTAGTGCCTTTTTCTAATCAAATTTCACGTTTTGACAAGTGATACATACACGTGTGTCTATGTTGTTCCGCGTACCTGGCCAAAAGAAATGTCGCTCAATCATGTGCGTAGTAGGCATTATGCCTATCTATGTCGTTCCGCATACCTGGCCAAAAGAAATGCCGCTCAATCATGTGCGTAGTAGGAATTATGCCTCTATGACCGGCATATGAAGATCATGGCACTTATCCAAAACCTTTTGCCTCATGTCAGACACCACACATAGGCAATTATCTTTCATAAGATAACCCTCTTTGATCACATACGAGATATGTGCATGACCAGCCATCAAATCAGCCTAGATAGTGAAAAAATTAGCATCTATATGCTACAAATCACACATGGTAGACAAGTCTCCATTAGAGGCAACCAAAATAGCTGCTACATACGGCTTTCATGACAATGCATCTACCACTACACTCCTCTTTCCTGGGGTGTGCAAAATCTGAAAATGAAACATAAAGAGGAAATTAGACATTCTCATATGCTTCTCTGAAAATTTAGTTTGGGTAAGAAAATACCTCAAACTCTGGTGATCTGTCTTGACAATGAAATCAGCCCCAAGAAGGTAATGTTTCCATATGGTTAGTGCATGAATTACAGCCAAGAGATCTTTCTCATAAATGCCAAGAGAGAGCATGCAATCTACGGTTCTCATAAGCCATAGCATGTCTCTCTTCATTTAGAACAGCTCCTATGCAGTTTCCACATGCATCGCATTCCACACTGAATGGCTTTTGCAAATCCAGAATGATCAACGTATTTTTCAAGTTGAGGAATGTCTCTCTCTCTACTTCAACCATAGTAGCAACGAAACGCGTTTCAATTGGTATGAAACGAACTGAAACGTTTTGTAAAAGTTTTGTTGAATGAAATACGTTTCTTATCCAATTTGTTTTCCCAAAAAAAGTGTCTTATCGCTTGCGCCGACTTTTCGTTTGTGGCACACGTTTCGAGGAGCTTGTCTGCGCATCCGTTTTGACTCATGTTGTTGTTACCTGTGTACGGTTGGTCACTGCTATCCACCCTCACAAGCTTCATGAAGCTGCCCTCACAAGCTTCATGAGGCTGCTGTTGTTTTCTAGCATTGAATCACTGTTTACATTGAATAATAATGAATCCAATGTGTTTTCTCATGAGTCATATTTTTCAAGTATTCTGCTTGTTGAAATAGGCTAAGGCCTAAATACTTATTTCTTGTACTGTTGTGCATTTGATATTATATATATGTGTGTGTGTGTGTGTGTGTGTGTGTGTGTGTGTGTGTGTGTGTGCATTTTTGTTTGAAACTCTTTTTTGCCGTTTCAAAAAAATATGAAACTTCTGAAACGTTTCTGAAACCCGTTTCAAATCGAGCGTTTCTGAAGCTCCTGGTAACTATGACTTCAACCCATTTAAATATAGCCTTCTTCTTCGTCAAGTCATGCAAAGGAGAAGCAATCCATGCAAAGTGCCGAATAAACCTGCTACGGTAGTAAGAGCATAATCCAAGAAAACTCGAGATCTCATGCACTGACCTCAATTCCAGCCAATTTTCCAATTTGCTCTAGGCTGCCTCCATGAGAAACTGTTGACCTCCCCCAGACCCACATCCGATGTGTAGTAGCAGAGCCTGAAATAAATTCCAACTCTGCCCATATCTGCTCTATCCTGCATCTCGGGGTATTGAATGAGGCTACCCGCTCGCATGCATGTCCTACCTCCAAGGGTGCTCTAAGGACAGAATAACCGGAGCGTGATTTGAAAAAGTAGCGCTTGCAAAGATACCGACCATGCCCCAACGGCCGCAAGCCCACTCATCAACATAAAACCTGTTAAGTCTAGAGAGGTTGGGACTGGTGCTCCTCCTATCAGATCACGAGAAGCTAAGGCTCCCAGGGCTGCGCCCAAACTCTAGAAGATGCCAAGGGTCCTGTCCCCTAAGTGCCAATATCATCTCCTCCCAAGCAGAGTACTCTGCTCCTGGGCCTGTGGCCATGCCTCCTCCAAGTGTGTCCTCTGCTGCCTCTATCAAAAGTCAACCTGAGTAAGAGTCTGCCAGACTCTGCTCCAAAAGAGGGCTCTACCTCAGCAGCGGCATTCGGGACATAAACATTGAGAAAGCCAACGCAATTCTTTCCAATCAAAATGGTAACCCACTGTGCTTGCCCAGGAAATTTGACTCCTAAGCCTGTCACTACTGGCAAAAGCTGCTCACTGACAGAAACACAAACTCCTCCCTGCGTCCCTGAGGGACCGAAGGATGGAGACCAAAAAGTGTGACTCCTGCCTAGTAAAATCTTCCCGCATCGACGGGTGTGCCCCTCCGAAAGGGATGCTCTTGGAGGAAAAGAATGTCGATAGGTCCCCTGTTACAACCCTGTGTTTTTCTCTGGACAACAAGCAGGTGGGCAAAGGCACAGGATGGACACTGTGAACATGCATCAGTTTGGATATGAAAAGGAAACCCATGTGTGGCCAGTCCAAGTGTGAAAGGGGACAAAAGGGATTTTAAAGTTTTTAAGGATTTAAAACCTTTGATGATATTTTTTTTTTTGAAGGCATGCGTTTTGCTTTTGGTGTTTTTGAGAAAGCGGAATCGCATCTTTAAAAAGGGGCGAAGGATGGCGGAATCATATGCAGGTCGCCGTGTGGATTCTAGAGCGAAGTCGTCATGTGGTCGTGGTGTAAAACGTACGGGTGCTGTTGCGCGTATGTGTGGTACAAGCAGGTGCTGCTGCGCGCATGGGCTACAGCCAGGCGGGCTGCAGCCAGCAAAGGGACGCCAGATGGGCTACGCGTGTGGGCTCCAGCCAGGCGGGCGCTGCTACGCGTACGGGTGACCAGGCGGCTGCGCAACAGGCGACCAGGCAGGCTGCACGCATGGAAGACCAGGCGGGCTGCGCGTTCAGGCTACAGCCAGCAACAGGCAGCCGGGCGGGCGTCAGGCAATTGTAGCCAGTCGGGCAGCCAGGCAGGCATCAAGCAGTTGCAGCCAGTCGGGCAGATTACAGGCGAAACAAGGGGGAGGCGCTGCTGGACAGAGACAGACAACCACTGTATAACCTCTCTCTTTCATCATAAGAGCCCGGTGTGTTTTCTCTTTTGTGTACCATGGAAGTATGAGAGACTTTGAACAGGAGAACAAGCTATAGATGCACGGGACAATGTTCATGGGAGAGATGGTGTGATTTCTCTTCGTGTTGAACTTATATGTGCTCATGGATTTGCTTACAGGTTCTCTATTTTTCTCTCACCTGGTGCTATGGAAAACAACCCTGGGTTTTTTTGGCACCGTGATTGGATGGTGCATATGTGGGTTTATCTGTCATGGAAACAGTACATTGGTTTTCAAGAGGAAACAGGAATTTGGTATCGAGGAAACAAGCCTATGGTTATGGGATACATGTCTTTGGTTTATCGGATACAGGTCTTTGGTTTCATGTGGAAAGCATGTCTCTGGATTCATGTGAACAAGTTCTAGTTTTCTCGATGTTACATGCAAGCTGTGACTATAGGGAAGGACATATGATTTGGTTCAGCCCTACTGCTGTTTGGGAAAGGGTTTGAGAGATCCATGGTAGCGATGGAGAAGACCTTTTCAAGCAAGGAGGTGTTGTACAGGTGTGCCTTCTCTATGGAATGCTTTGCTGTAATAACGAGAGTTCTTATTTGGAAGTCCTGGGTGAAAGCTTCAAGGGATCCTATTGGTAAAGCATTCTACTGCAACTAAAATATGTATGAACACAAAAAGCAGCACCTCCAGGCTGGAGGCCACCATCTCTCCGTCCTAGTCTCTGTGACCTGAGCCTCCAAGCTCTATCCTAGCCAATGGCCATAGATGGGTGAGTACGTCGATGATGTGAAGGTCATGAAGATGGTGGGAGAACTCAACTCCTTGTCCCTGGATAGCGGCAACCATTGACTCCGAGTCCTGCCCCGTCCCCGGGACTACACTCAAAGGGAAAGAGAAGATCATCGTGCCATTCTCTGGCATAGAGGGTCTAGATGGTGAAAAACCACACATATCCGAATGGGGGCTACTGTCTCCTCAAACATATATGTCCCATCTGCCGGAAGACATCGAAAGAAACTATAATCCATAGGCAGCCCCAAGATCTTGGGGGACCCACCTGGGGACTCTAGTGGGAGAGCCCTCACCGGGGAAGTGGCAATGGTCATCTCTACCGACTCATAAAAGTGATGAATCAAGCGGCAAACGGAACTCACCGACTGCCTCCGCTCTGGGTCGGGGGCTGTTGGAGGTCGACGGGAGTGCTCTGGAGAGGCAGAGTGAGGGGGGAGGGCGGGCTCTGATGAGGACGACGGGGCAAAAGAAATTGTTGCGGGAAGAGTCGAGTGAAGATGCAGAAGAAGAGGGAGGAGGCAGGAGGAGCTGGGAGTGATCCAACGGAGAGATAGGCTGGTGGAAGAGGCTCACAGGGGGCTCAGTGGGGCCTATCGACCTCACTGGACACTGAGAGACGGGGGAGGAATCATGACGGGGAATCAGCCGCGCCAAACCAGAGGGACCGAAGGGACCCGCTCCGTGACTGGAGGGGGCTCGTCGCCAACGGGGGGTGTTGTGATAAATGCTCGAAACGGTTCTCTAACAAAACCGAATCCTCCTGTACTCTGCCAACCTGGCATGCACGGCAGTGACGCTCAACTCTAGTGTTGACTGACAACCCAGGCACGGGCCAACCATCTGCCACTCTTCGGCAACTGGGTCGTCTGCGGTCGGGACCTGGTGCTCCGCTGCCCAAGAACCTGCCTCTCTCTCTGAGGCAGTCTCCTGGACTAGCGCCAAGGGCAAGCTCTGGCTAGGTGTCCCATCTGCCTGCAAATGAAGCATTGGCCCGAAAGGCCTGTATACTCCACTCACTGAATGATGGGGTCACCCCCCGAAGGCACGGAATAGATATAACATGAGGCACTAAATCCGACGAGGCAACACAGATGCGAAGAGATGGAATCCCGGCTGCCCGCGCGAGGGCCGAGGCAGCAGAGAGGGGGGGGGGGATCCATCACTTTCCCGATGGCACCACCAATCGCCAGGAGAAGAGGAAGGTATTCCTTCCTAACGCCTCGGAAGCAAACTGTCACAGGGAAGCCCAACACCCCAATCAGAGAGTCGGGCGCAGGCTCAAAGCCGTGCTGGCACCGTGCAAAGGCCTAGGTCGTACGCAATGCAAGGGGGCTCAGCTGCATGAGATACCAGACCTAATGGAACACCTATCCTCCAACCATTTCCGGGCATGTACACACAGGCACAAGTCCCAAATGGAAAGCCAAATCCACAGTATCACATGAATGGCATCAATCCCCTTCATAATAGCCATGGACGCCAATCCAATGTATGCACATAATGAGAAAGCACCGGTGGACCACATGGTTGGCCAAATGGTGACATGACTAACAACTTGCCACATCCTCAGTGGACTCCTGAGCATCCAAATCATTTTCTTGGCATGAGTTGGGCAGTAGTTGGCCAAACACCCTTGCTGACCACAAATTATCTCATGGTTAGTTGTAGCACATGTACCCTTTGGATTGCATGGAGTACTCCAAAAACGCTAAATCTCTTTGGTTATAGCTCCAACTTGATTGTTCAATCACGTGTCTTACCTTGCCGAAACATTTGTCATGGGGTCTTCACCAAAGAGCCGCAAATGTAACTTTCACTTGCGTGTGTGCTAGCTTTGCTTCGTGTCATCTCTTCATTGTCACACCGAAGAGCTCCTTGCTAATGGAGTGTGAAGATAGAGCTTCTCTTGCCTTGATGGAAGCAAGAAAAGGTCATCTCCACTCCGCTCCAATCACTCAAGAGGAGGAAAGAAGAAACTCAAAGAGGCACTAATCACTCCCAGACATGAAAGCATCCACTAACAAGGCAAGGCAATGTGAACTGGAGTGGTTAATATATTCCCCTTTCTAAAGGTGATTGTGTTTTTGCATCACCATAAAAAGTGTTGAAGATGCCGCACCGTTTCATTAAAGGCGCAAAGAAAGAGCACATACAACCATGAATAATACATATACACAAGCTGTCATCAAAAAGCCCAATGAAAATGCCAAGAATATGTATATTCCATGTGGATACCAGCCAACATAGCGTATCCAATTTCCCACATAGTTGTCCATAAACCCATATGGATGAATCATAAGCCCATAAAGCTGTCCATGAACCCATATAGCTAAATCATAAGTCCATAAAGTTGTCCATAAACCCATATGGCTGAGATACAATAAACCCAATTCCTGAAGCCAATGCCTAATGGCTGTCCATATATAACCAATTAAAAAGACAAATGTCCAGTGGTTGAAAATCATAATACAATGATCAAATACCCTTGCCTTCAATATTTCTTCATGATGAAAACCTTCAAAACAGTCCCCAACAGCCAGTCTATTTCATGGGCAACCTTCAAGGAAGAGAGAAAGAGAGCAGCCAGCATTAGGGCAGCCTATAGAAGTGGTAGAGAGCCATAACCATGGAGTAGCCAAGATGGTAGAGCTAGTTTGCAACAATAGAGCCTGCCCAAATGAAGAGAGCAGGCTCCAATTTATAATTTGGGGCTCTCATGAGCTAGAATGGCAAGTAAAAGCTATAATGACAAGTGAAGAGCTGAGGTGACGAGTGTGAGGCCGCTTGTCTCACTTTGATCCACTGTCGTGCCACATGTCTCAATTTAAGAGATGGTTCCACCCATAAACTTCATCTCTAAAAATATATCAACTCGTAGACCTTTTGTCAAAGGTGCTTCAGCAAGTCCTCCCAGTTGCTTAACTTATGGACGTAATAAAGCGAATGGAATTTCCATTGGGGGTAGTCCAAAAATAGTAATCCTCCTAGATTTTACGAGAGTGATCCTTTGTATTCTACCTTATTAGAAATGTATGTGAGAACCATATAGAACCATTTTCTAATACTAGATCTCTCCCAAATCCTCCGGAGCTTGCCATACATGTTTTCCACTTGACACTTGAGCTCCAATGCCCATTTGTGTCCAAGAAACCATCTCAAGTGCCTAGACCAAGCTTCAAGTGCTAGATCTTTTGTATTGGGGATAATCCCCCATTCCCAAAGCTTGTGCTTTCCAAATATTTAGCCAGCCTGTAGTCCACCATACCCCTTTCATACTGGGAAATGTTTGGGCTTGTGATAGCAACATGCTACCACTATGGCCGGATACGGCACTTAGGCGTAATATGCGTCAATGAAGTTCTTCATGCACAACTTCATCTCCATGGTAGTCAACGGTGCACCACAGTGGCAATCATGGGATGCACAAAACACCTCAAACAACGTGAATATATCTACCAGTTTTAACAGATAGACTTTTAACAAAATCCCAACTTCTTAGCAATTGCTACAAGGATTATCAGTGGAATTTTAGATACCATATTGGATATTTCCTTGATTCAATTATATTTGTTACTCACAAACTTTATATAATCTCCCTTCATCCTTGGTCTACCTTGTTGGGTAGGAGGGAAGCTAGCCTGCACACGCACACACACACACACACACGCACACAACCTCAAGCACAGAGAAACGTGAGTGCTAGAAAAGATGTACTCAATAATGATATGAAATGAAAGTACAAGTGAGTACTAAAAGGCCTAGGGCAAAGTACCCAACACACGTAAGTGTTCACACGGGGAAAAAACCTGTGTCCAATCACAGGGAAAAAGTGCCCGTGAGTAAGTTGGGTTCACACCTGAACTAGCCGGGAGTGGACATGACCAACAAACCCCCCTCAAGTGAATGGTGTGAACGGGTAGCAGGAAGGTGATAAAGCTGTGAATGCTACCCGGCACTATGCTCCACTGTAAGAGTGAACTGCAGTACTAATGGAAAAAGCAAGCACTATATGACGGGGAAAAGGATAATCCCTAATGTCATAGTGCTAATGCTAGAGCACAGTAGTACATAAATGCATCACCAGAAATGCATGGCAAAGATCATGTGGACATCAACTGCATCAAATCAAGAGGCATCGCATAATACCCCCCTGAAGGCAAGTACCAAATGCCAAGCTGAACTGCATGTAATCCACATCAATGCTCTGTAACTGCACCAGTGATAAGCATAAGAAGAGGTAGCAGATATACGCATGTATAAAGGCAACAGGATCCTGAAGTCATGCCTGTGAGACATGCAATGTAAGCTGCAAAAGTGAAACTCGTTAATAGAGGATCCGATGAGGAAAAAATCAGCAATGGTAGGGCTGATAAAAGTAAAAATTCAGCAATGGGAAAAGCTGAAAATGGGGAGAAAAAGTGGGGGCTCGAGGCGGGCATCAGCCAATGCTATGAGAGGATAGGTGAACTCTCAGCGATGCCATGATCAGTGCCATGTATGACAAATGTAAAGATGCATAATCCCACAATGAATAATATACATGTGACATGTCAAAACCATGAGAGCAAGCCAACACTGGCCAAGTGTGTAAAAGGCACTCCCAGTAAACATCACATGTGAGAAAGTGACAATGTCAACACTGTAGAAACAATCCCGCTGCAAGGGAAAACAGCATAAAAGGCATCTCCAGTAGACATCACATAAGAGAAAGCGTCCCAGCATAAGGGTCAACAAGCATAAGTGACCATGAGGCATCACCAACTACATGTGGGCAAGTAGAATCCCCCCCTGAAATGCATCTGCCAGACAATGCATACCATGGAGTACAGACTATAAAGCATAGTCATCAAAAGCAATGGCATCAGAAGACATCTCTGGAGACAATGAAGATGAGCCTCATTGTTGCGACCTGAATACAATGCCGCCAAGGTATCCCAAGCACCCTTTGCAGTGGTGCAAGATCGAATGTGCAGAATGATATGCCTGCGGCACGAGAGAGCAATCAATGCATGGGCTTGAGCATCCCTAGCATCCCAAGTACGCTGCTGCTGAGTAGGAGGAAGACGAGGAGGTGGACCTACAGGAGGATGAGCGGGAATCACTTCACCTTCCGCTAGAGCAGGTGCAAGAGGACGCTCCTCAGTGCCATCCACATACAACCATACATTTTTGGCAACCAAAACATGACGCATCATATAAGCCCACATAGGGTAGTTGTCCCCATTGAGCTTGTCCTCTTGAGATAGCATTCCAAAGAGGTCATTATTACTGTTGGCCATGATAGGACAGCAAATCTGTCACAAGTCACCACTAGTATGCAATGTCCAACAAAACCGTAAGAATGCGGGAGATAAATAGCAGGATAACCAATGGACTGAAAGGGAACTCCCACTAGGAGAAATACATATGCATGTCCCAAAACTGCAAGTGTACTGCACGATGATGCAAATCTGTCAAAGTGTCCACAATGGCATACATATACAGCAGCAAACCACAAATGTATACATGTGCCGTGAAAAACACAATCAGCTGACACCTATAAGAGCTGCAAGTGCGCAAATCTTGGCAGATCAAATGTAAATGCTCCAAAAATGGGCTCAATGTAGAAAAGCCCTAATTTTTAGGCAACCAATTAGACCACATCTGAACCGGATTTGCACCTGTAAATCTGCTAATGCGATTGTCACCTGTACCAAGTGCTGCAATGTCCAAAAATTGGGGGAAATGCCCCAATGCCAACCAGATATGCCTGTAATACCCAAAAATTTGGGGGAAATGCTCCAATGCCAACCAAATGTGCCTGCAATACCCGAAATTGCCTGCAAACAATGCCAATTTTTGCAAAATCTCCAATTTCTAGTGCAATTATGCACCAAATCTGCTGAAATCAATGCCAATGTGTGCCAATGTTGCAATTGCAAGCTCAATGGTGAAAAGCCCCAAATTTCAACAGGCAATTTGTGCAATTTCAAGTCAAAAATTTCCAATTTTGAGCTCAATGTTGAAAAGCCCCAAAAATAATGCTGTGTATTTAGCAATTTCTAAGTATTTGAAAAAAAATTACAAAAATACCCCAAATTGTGAGCAGCTACAATCGTGCAGGTAGATCTAAGGCAGGGGCATGCAGATCTGACAGATCTGAGGCAAGAGCGTGCAGATCTGAAGCGGCAGTACTTTACAGGGCGGTGCCAGCTAGGCGAAATGGTCGGTGTAGTGTACGGGCTGCAGCAGGCGGCGACGGGTACAGTCGGCGCACATAGAGGGCGGCGCAGATCTAAGGGTAAAATCGAAGGCGGCGATGGCAGCGACGACGGGCAAGCGGCGCAGATCTGTGAGGGCGCAGGCGGCTGCTGTACCATTGACGGCGATGCGGACCTGACAGGCGGCAAACTACAACGGACCTGAAGGCAGCTACAGCTCACGACGGTGGCGGCGGCTGTGAGGGCGACGGCAGAGGCGGCAGCAGGGCAGCAGCGCACAGCAGCAGAGCACGGTACAGGCGGCGTCATGCAACAGCACGTCGTGAGCAACGTATAGAAACGTGTAAAAGTACAGTAGTGTAGCAGAAAGAGTACTTGCAGATCTAGAGAGAGAGTGTGGCGTGTATAAAGTATGCAATAGGCTGAAGCTCAAGGCTGAAGGGCAACAGGGGGTGAACCCTAACCCTAATGTTGGGGGGAAGCAAGGTGTAACCCTAACCCTAACCAAGCTCTGATACCAATGTTGGGTAGGAGGGAAGCTAGCCTGCACACACACACACACACACAACCTCAAGCACAGAGAAACGTGAGAGTGCTGGAAAAGATGTACTCAATAATGATATGAAATGAAAGTACAAGTGAGTACTAAAAGGCCTAGGGCAAAGTGCCCAACACACATAAGTGTGTTCACACGGGGAAAAAACCTGTGTCCAGTCACAGGGAAAAAGTGCCCGTGAGTAAGCTGGGTTCACACCTGAACTAGCCGGGAGTGGACATGACCAACATACCTTCACAAAATCCAAGCACTAAAATGCTAGAGCACATGATAAACTGAAGAAAATTCCATCTTGTCCCCTTAACGCATGTACAACAAAATTGATTGTAAAGCTAGATGTACATGCTCCTGTGCCTTGAATAGTGTTCTTATACCTTTTATTGGACTTGTGTAACATATTTAAACAACATGTTGAAGCCCTACCCATAACTGCATTCAAACTGTTAAAAAAAGTCTTAGTTCATCTTTTGCACCAATGCATTAATTACTTTTTCATCTAATTTCACCATTTAATTACAGCAGGTCTGCATAAGGTTGCAAACATGAAAGCGA
Source organism: Cibotium barometz (assembly GCF_041138505.1). Lineage (NCBI taxonomy): Eukaryota > Viridiplantae > Streptophyta > Polypodiopsida > Cyatheales > Cibotiaceae > Cibotium > Cibotium barometz. The sequence goes on along the minus strand of NC_141090.1, from coordinate 36,498,428 downwards.
GACACAATGCTAATAATGCAAGTAAGTTTTCAAAGAAACTGATATTCCCATATGGCACGTGCATTCACGTGTTCTGGAGTACTTACCATGATAAGTTTTACGGATGTAAATACGCTATGCTGTTAAACAACATTGCAAATACATATTATAAAATAAGCTAAAGAGGGAAGTACCACCCACCTCCAAGAGCAGCACAGCAGCGCACCAAAATAGCTTTTGCCTCCAGATATAAGTTGTTCAGTCTTGAACTCAAAAATTCTAAGGTAGCCTGTGACAGTCCCCCAATGCTTTGAATATGAATGCCATCTTGGTTGCAATGCTTGGAAATTTTTTGCCATTTTTTTATGTACTCCAAATCAAATTAAGAATATTATAAGGATAATGTACTCCAAATCAAATTAAGAATATTATAAGAATATTATAAGGATAATTTGCATTATGTGAAGCTTTAGTCTGGTTAATCTCCAACGATAATGGGAGAGATTCCAAAAACACCAGATTTTGGGAAGTCCCTACCATCTCTTCCAACAGTTGCCAAGTACATGCCGTCAACTGAAAAGGCGAGGCTGTTTATAGAACCTTGACATATATGCCACCTTGCCAAAGGGTTGCTCTGCATACAACAGTTGGCTTAGAAACATGTAAAGCCTTTAACAATCAAACTACGCAACTATTTTGTATACTTGTAAGCACTTTGACTGTACAAGACAATTAGACAGCATGAGATCTCTCTCTCTCTCTCTCTCTCTCTCTCTCTCTCTCTCTCTCTCTCACACACACACACACACATTAGCGATGGCATGAACCTGTGCACCTTGCCCTGCTCGCGCTTCCCGCTGCTCGTTGCTGCCCATCGCTGTTGCCCATCTGGTGCCTTGCGTGCCTTTCCACAGGTTGCCCCGCTTACACAAGAGACCCCTTGCATAAGCAACGACCTTCCACACGCAGTTCCACCCCCACTTCTGCACCGTGTTCTACTTGTGTGCGCCCCTTCGCCCCATCCCACCTGCATTTGCTATTTTGGCCATTTCTTCTCTATGCTCCCTCTCACTGGGCAGTGAAGCACAGTGCTGGTCATCATGTTTTCTTTTTTTTCCCATTTTGATTTTCCCCCAAATCCATTTGATTTGGGGCAATTTAAAAAAACCAGAAAACCAGAGAATCAAAATTTGAAAAACTGAATCACTCTCTCTCCCCCCTTTGCCTGCGATTCCGCCTCCACTTCATTATCCCAGCCACCCTGCTCAGGCCCCCAAGGCAGCAACTAAGGGGGAATAATGAACCTACAGGAGCTGGAGGCATACATCAAGACCATGGAGAGGACAACACCAAGAGGGTATTGATCGAGCAGAAAAAGGTGTTGGACAGGCCCTCCTTAACCAACATGAAAAACAGTTGGAAGCCATCCACAAGGAGATAGAGGGCAAGAATAACAAGATTGAAGAACTGGAGGTAAAGCTGAACCATCAGGAGGAGGAGATTCGGACACTGAAAGAGACCCAGCTGCAACAGCACACAATGCCAGAGGCTGCCCCAATGATAGGGGAACGCAAGGCAGAAATGGAAGGCCTAAACTAAAGGCTACTAGGACCATACAGTGGAGGAAGGGCAACTGAATATAAGGGAGCGTCTAAGGACGGACTTGGTGCAGCTAAAGGCTGCAAGTGATAAGTTGCGAGAAGAATTGCAGACCACCAAGAAAGATTGGGTGGAGGTGGTGAAGAAGCACAAACCCCCTCAGAGCATCATACATGAGACTCTCGAGGAGGAAAAACGCAGGAACGATAGGGCCCTTCGGGGGCTGTAGGTGTAGAGGCTTCCTCCAAGGGAGATGCCATGACACTTTGCCACATGATAGGAGTGGATGAGACCACTCCCTCCTTTGCAGATACATGGAGGGCAGGGAAGGATATGACACGGGAGCGGCCCCTCATCATCAAATTCCCTGATGCCACCAGCAAGCAGACAGGCCTTAAACAAATGCACTCCCTCAAGGACACACAAGTGTACATGGGGGATGATCTCACCCCAGCCTAGGTGGCACACCAACGTGACAATTCATGAGGCCCATAGAGTCCGCAAGAGGGCTGTCTACAAAGATGGCAGGGTCATTATCATCACTGAGCACTGTCCCAAATAGAGACGCAGGTCTATGAGACCAAACACATGAGGTTAGTAGTATGGAATTGCAATGGCACCCTGTGGTTGCAAATCCAAGAGGCTTGAACAAGACTCTCATAGGCACGGATGTCATTTTCTGTACAGAGACTCATGAGAGCCCTAAGAGGGTTTTACCATACATAGCCGGGTTCGAGTGGAAGTCAGCTTTTTGAGGCAAGATCTACACATTAGGAGGTGTACGTGGCTCGGGTGGGGACCGTGGGGTAGCTCTGTCCTTATTAGAACCCACCTCAGACAGTTTCTCAGCACCGTTCAGAAGGACAAGGACGCCTGATTTAATAGATGTGATCAGAGAAAAGTCTACTGCAGATTTGATCATTAAGGCTAATCCAGGACGCACAGTATCTTTGGGTGCAGCTATAGCTTACTAGGGACAGAGTCATCCACATTGATGTGTGTTTTGCACCGAGCCACAACATGGCCAATCACCGTACTTCCATTATATGGGAATATTATGGAATTCTCACAACTGGGGGAAGTCCTCCCACTCGACAAGACATGGAGTTGCTAGGTCCCACTACTTGATCTTGACAACCCTATCAAACTACAGGAGCTGGACATCATTGACACGGGGTTACAGAGATCATCACACGACTGTGAGGTGGTCACGGTGTATGGGAGACATTTCCTAGAGCAATGAGTTGCACATGGTCTTGTTATCTATAACGGGATATCCCATTGGCCCTCCTCCATCGCCTGAACCTGACCATACCTAACTCTCTTTCAATCTTACTTCCACCCCCCCCCCCACCACCACCACCACCACTACCCCATCTCACATTACACCTAGGTCCATTTTGATCACGAGCTTGACCCTCTTTACTGTTATGTACCTGGACACTAATCTATGGCTTAGGGACTAATCTGATGGGATTAGGAGGCTAATACTTGGCTAGGGTTCCTGGATTAATAAAAGATGCTTTATGGCTATTTATAGCAAGTAACATATTATGATGTAGTTATCACTCTATAAGTAAGGCTCGGGTTATTATTGAGACACAATATGCCTATGGTGTCGCCTTTTCTACGTCTTTTCCAAGACAACACCACCTGGAGCGATGGCCAGAAGATAGTCGGTGAAGTCAAGCATCTTTAATGCCGAGTTCCGGTGCTGCCAGAATGCCTCAAGGCGGTGCTGCTCCCGCCTCTCATATCCAGGGGGCGACATTGGTTGATGAGGAAGCCATCAATTTTTCCATTTTGTGTCAAATTTTGAAAGCCCCAAAAAATAAACGCATGTCACTTCAATTTATGTCAGTTTAGTTTGGCTCAGAAGTGCCAATTTTGGGAAAAGCCTCAAAATTTGAGCTCACCACACACTTCAATTTTGGCTATGGAGATCAATTTTGGCCAAACCCCCAAATTTTGGTAGCTTCAATTTTTAATAATTTTCAAAAGCCCCAAATTTTTCAGGCTGTTGCAGGTTCAATTTGATGCCAAAATTGACAAATGCAGAGAAAACCTAAATTTTACCAATACTAGAGGTGTTGATTTTTGTTGTTGATGCAGATTATGGGCTGCAGCTGAGGTCGAGGCAGGAGGTGGTGCATAGTCAAGGCCGGCAGCAAAATTGAATTTGGCTTTAATAAGGCTTAATAATAAGGCTTAAAGGTTTAAGCCTTTAAGCTTGATTAAGGCCACGCTGGCGGTGATGAGGATAGCAAGGCAACAATAGCAAGCGATTTGATTAAGGCCACGCTGACGCTGAGGAGGATAGCAAGGCGACGATAGCAAGCGACAAAGCTGGCATTAGTGACTGGTGCACGGGCAGCGACTCATGGGATGGCACAGGCTAAGGCTAGCTGCAGCAAGCAGGCACTGGACAGAGCAAGGTGATGGTCACAAGGACATCGTTGGCTGTCAGCACAGTGGCGCAGCAGGTGGTGGCTTGTCACAGCAGCACGTGGCATCAGCAAAAGCATGATCAGCAGCAGGTGGGTGATGAAGTCAAGCTACTCACAACCAGCAAGTAACAGCGTGCAAAGGCAAAAAATGGGCACTCAGTGCTGCTATGTGAGGAGACAAAAACCATAAAATGAGTTGCCTGTAGAGCTCTAAGGTGAATGATGTTGATAACGGGCAGATAGAAGAATAAACCCTAAAAAACTCTCCTTTGATACCATGCACCAGAGTAGGGTTAGGGTTAGGTTTCCTACACAGCTAAGGGGAATGAAATATGTCCATGATGTATCATGTGACGTAGAGAGAGAGACAAACCACTCGAGAGAGTATGTACATGACTCAATTGTACTTTGATTCATATGATTGAAATACACCAAGTACATGCTTTTATAGGTTGCAAACCTTATCTTTTGAATCACATAAATCACAAATAGTGCCACATGGCACACACTTATCTTATCTAGATATAAGGGTTGTTCTCATTTAAACAAGTGTTCACACACACACATATACATGAATAAGTTTACACACACACGCAGAGTGGATATACATATACTTAGCCCTTTTGGAAGCAGTTCACATACGGATATAGGAGGGTACACATACACACAGGTACACATAAGATGGTTACACACATGAGACTCCGAAATACCCAACAGGGTGCTTGAGGTCCAAGAGGTTGAGGCCGCTTGGCTCTCCAAAGTGCGATGGCAAGAGGTAGGGTAACTCCGGTCAAGGGGCAAGACCATGGGCCTAAAACCAAACGGGCACCAGGAGCAATAAACAAACACTTCCGATGCCAAACAAAGATATGAAAACACGACTGCTCGCTGAAGCTCCCGCCATCACCCTGCGCACGCTGCTCGCTGCTCGCCTGCCCTCCCTTGCGCCCCTCCTCCTTCCCCCGCCTGCCTGCCTTCACTTCTGCGCCCCCCCCCCCCTCATCGCTGCTGCGCCCCCCCCCCCCCCCCCCCCCCCCCCCCCCCCCCGTCTAGCCTCTCCGCCTGCTCGCATCCCCCCCGCCTAGCCTCTTCGCCTATCTTCAGCAGCGCCCCGCCCCCCCCTTCCTTGCGCGTTGCTGCCCTCCCCCCTTTTTTCTTTTCGCGTTGCGCCCCTCCCCTTCTCGCCTGCTGGCCCCCCCCCCCCCCCCCCCCCCCCCCCCCCCCCCCCCCCCGCCTAGCCTCTTCGCCTTTCTTCAGCAGCGCCCCGCCCCCCCCCTGGTTTTATCCTTCGTCTTTTCGCCCTCTCCCCCCCCCCCCTCCCCTCCTTCGCGCTGTTTTCCACCCCCAGGGGGTTTTGTATTTTTTCCCTTTTCCTCCGGTCTTCCGCCTCTTTGTGAGCAGCCCGTTTCTTGCAGGTTTTCCGCTTTCGCCTCACCTTCGCCTGAGCTTCAGACTCTGATGGAGACTCCTCCCACCTCGTCTCAGAGGGACTCATCCGCAGCCCCCTCGCCCGCCCCCGAGGTCATCCCCATCAGGCTTTCTCTTTCGCCGGAAGAGGAAGCGAGCCTCACCGCAGAGGTGGAACGCCTCCAGGCTCATTCCACCATCTGCCGTATAGTCGGCACTCGCCCCAGCAGAGGGGAGATCAGGGATCTTCTTCAGGCCCGCCTTCTTGCAGATGTGGGCAAGATCCTGGATGTACAGCTCCTGGGCCGGGGCCATTATCAGATCGAGTTCGAGGCCGCCCAGAGCGTTGCCAAGGTCCTTGCCATGAGTCCTCTGGACATCAGGGGTGCTCGGGCTTTCTTCAGACCTTGGCAGCATGGATTTGACCCAGCAGCGGCGGAGCAGGGAGAGCGCCTCTTCCATATTACAGTTTGTTTCCCTGGTCTCCGCCGGGAGTATCTTCCGCTCCTCCCCAGGCTCGGAGCATTGGTGGGCTCGGTACTAGAGACGGGCCCCTCAGCAGCTTCAGTGGTGGCCAGAGCAGCGGGGCTACCTTCGGTCAGAGTGTTGGTGTCTGACATCTCCTCCCTTCCTAAGGTCATTCAGCTACCTAGGATAGGGGGGGGGTGGATAGATCAGAGAGTGGAGTTCTCGGGGCTCCCGAACCAGTGCTTCATTTGCAAGCAGGTCGGTCATCTGGTCAAGGCCTGCCCTCGCAGGAGACCTCGACCCTCACCACAGCAGCAGGCTACTGATGGCCCGCCCACAGATTCGGCTCGGCAAGCTGCCTCAGGGACACCTGCTCAGGCCTCAGAGACCTCGGAGTGGGAGCCTGGACAGGGGCGCCGCCGAGGGAGACAGCCACAGCAGCACGCACAGAGACCGCTGCAGCAGCAGCCACAGTCTCAGCCTCACTGGGTTCCCGTGAGGAACAGCTTTGCTCCCCTTCAGGAGGAGACCCCTGCAGCGACTGAGGACCAGGAGATGCCAGCTCCTCCTTCTTCACCCCCCCCACCCCCGTCCCCTCCCACCGCCTCGTCTCCACCTTCGCCTCCTCCCGCCTCCGCTCCGGTTTCGGCAGCGGCTCCCTCTCCACCTCCCTCGCCTCCCCCTCCTCCCCCTCCGCCCGCCTCACCTTCCCGGGAGACCCTGGCAGTTCCCTGGCGCTCACCTGCAGTCCGGAGAGCGCTGAGCACTGACCTCGCTCGAGCATCACAGAGGAGACCTATGCCGATTAGGGCCTCACGGATTTCATCTATCCGCAGTCGGCTGAGTCGCCTTGGCATTAGACAGCGCTCGGAGGCCTTTGATTATACCTTTACACGGCTTTTTGGAGCAGAGGGCCCCCATGAGCCAGCACCCATTCGAGTTCACGTAGTGATACCTCCGGCCCGCGGGGAGGAGGCACTAGACTCAGCGGTGGCCTTCTCGTTCCCTCTATGTGGACCTTGTGATCGGGAGTGGACTCTAGAGCTCGCTCTCAGCACTTTGAAGACTCAAGCAGTTGAGTTTTCTCACCACATGAGCGATCTGGAGGTGACTGATGTGATAGGCCGACTTTGGGAGTTGGCTCATTTTTTCTTGGATCCCGGGAGTGTGGATACCTCAGGGATTCGGCATTTGGTCGTGCGCATAGTGGCAGACTTGGCGCGGGACCCTGGATATGTGAGTATACACGAGGTTTCTCTGTCAGAGCAGGAGGCAGTCGCCATGGGCCACAGCCACTGGCGCCTCATCCGGGATTCTTGCAGCACACCGGGTGGGCAGATTCGCAGCCGTTCGGATGGGGACTACTCTCCATCCAAGCCGCTTGCGAAGGCCCGCCGTACGGCTGAGACAGCATCCACCTCAGCAGGGCATCCATGAGGATCATCTCATGGAATGTACAGGGCCTTGGCGGAGCACACTTTATACGCTATCGAGGTTGCTTGAGGCAGGAGCTTCAGAGATGCCTGGTTGGTGGCAGCATTGACATTTTGATGATGCAGGAGCACCACTTGGGTGAGAGCAGGATCCGGAGATATGGTTCGGTGATGCCTGGTAGATGGGACACTTTTTGGTCTGCAGGGTTTGGTCCTTTGGGTGGACAGGGAGGAGTCTGCATGGTTATTGCAGATGTATGGCGGAAGGCCATTGTGGATCGAGGGATCATTGTGCCTGGTAGAGCACAGTATGTCATTCTGAGGATGCATGATGAGCTATTGGGTGTGCTCAACATCTATGCGCCCAATCATGCTAGTGCCAGAGCAGAGTTTTGGACTCAGGTTACTGATGCATTGCCAGAGGCCGCACATTGGTGTGTTGGGGGAGACTTCAACATGCTTGAGGACCCGGCAGATAGGGTGGGAGGCAGTCATGTTACAGTGCACGGCACGGAGCTTGCAGCTTGGGACCGGTTTTGTATGTCACTGAGGATCACTGATGCATGGCAGCATGGGGCTTTCTCCCGGTCTCAGGACAGTCTTAGTTTCTCTCGGTCGGATCGCCGGCAGGGAGGGACTAATCTATCTCGGATTGATCGCTTTTATGTGGGCGATTGGTTAGGGGAGCGAGGGGGCTCCGTCGGCATTCTTGCTGGCACCTCATTTTCAGATCATGCGCCAGTTATATTGACATTGGAGGAGGGGACACGGGAGCCCAGCTTGCAGTTGAGGATCCCAGAGAGGGTACTTACAGATCCCAGTCTCGCTGAGGACATTGAGAGGATCTGGCATGATAGTCAGTGCTCTGACCAGGATGCAGCGGGCCAGTGTGCCCAGGGACTCATTGATCTTAGCTCTTTTCTACACGCTGCAGCTTTGACACGACTGGGAGAGATTCGCGAGCGGGAGCAACGGCTGAGACGCAGCCTTGCTTCGCTACAGCGCCTTCAGGAGCAGCAGCCTGCATGTGAGTGGGTGGCGTCCCAGCTGAGCCAGGCACGCCAGGAGGTTAGAGAGGTAGAGGAGCAGAGACATGAGTTTTACTATCGTCGTCAGGCCTCTCAGTGGACGCAGCTTGGTGATAGAGTGACTGGGGAGTTTTTTGAGATCACTGGACCCCGTCATGCGCGAGCAGGAGTTCGCCAGCTTGGTAGACCGGATGGATCGATAGCTACTGAGCTCAGGGAGATCAGAGCCATTGCCACTGCTTTTTATAGTGACTTGCTTTCAGCGGAGCCAGCCACCACTGAGGATCGAGATGTGTGCAGACAGACTGTGTGGGCCCATGTGCAGAGGAGGGTCACAGACCATATGCGCACAGTTCTAGGTGCGCCTCTGTCAAAGATTGAGCTTGCCGAGGCCTTGAGGGTCCTGCCGCGACATAGTTGCCCAGGGGAGGACGGACTGACGCCGGCCTTTTTTATGCGCTATTGGGACCTTTTGGGGCCAGGCCTCCGCAGGGGCTTTCAGCATGTTTTGGACACTGGGGTGATGCCGCAGAGCTTTTCAGAGGGCTTGATCTATCTTATCCCCAAGGGGGAGGGAGTATCGGATGACATTCGGCATTGGAGGCCTATTACGATCCTCAATACTGTCTACAAGGTCTTAGCAAAGGCCTTGAGTTTGAGGATCCAGCCCTTCCTGGGGGAGTTGATTCATGCTACTCAGACAGGATTTGTCAAGGAGCGCAGTATCCTTGACAACATCTTTACTTTCTGGGAGGCGACGGCCCGAGCTAGGTTTCTTGGCGAGGACTTGGTCGTGATGCTTCTCGATTTTGAGAAGGCATACGATAGAGTTGATTGGGGATTCTTAGAGGGCACTATGCTACGCCTGGGCTTTGAGCCAGGATGGATCAGAGGGGTGGCAGCTTTGTATTCCACAGCTCGCAGCCAGGTGCTGATTGCAGGAGGTCGGGGGCCGAGTTTTGAGCTTACCAGATCAGTCCGTCAGGGGTGTCCTCTCGCCCCTTTCCTTTTTCTCTTCTTTGCGGAGGCTATGAGTATGTATTTGACGGCAGAGGAGGTTGGTTTGAGAGGACTTCAGCTCCCAGTCCGGGAGGAGGATTTGCTTGATGCTGAGTTTGCAGACGACACGGGCTTATTTTTGCATGGCCAAGAGGCCAATCTTATTCGGGCAGAGCAGTCGCTCCAGGTTTTTAGTGCAGCTTCGGGAGCATTGATCAATTGGCGCAAGACAGTGGCCTTTTGGATCAGTAGTGCTCCCACTCCGGCATGGAGCCCGGACCCCGGTTTTAGATGGATTCCTCCAGGCACAGCAGTGCGGTATTTGGGATGCCAGATTGGCCTTGATTTGTCACCTGAGCAGCAGATTGCCCCGCTTCTTCTGAGCATTCGGAAGAAGCTATTGTATTGGAGTACAGCTAGACTATCCTTGGCTGGGAGGGTGGTGGTGGCAAATCAGGTGCTGTTAGCGACTATGTGGTACATTACGTCTTGCTGGATTTTCTCGAGCTCTTGCATCAGCCAGGTACAGAGGCTGATCAGGAACTTTCTGTGGTCTGGGCGGGACGGTCAGCCAGCTCGGGCAAAGGTTGCATGGGCAGTTATTACACTTCCGCTGGCTCAGGGCGGTTTGGGCATTATAGATCCAGTCGATCAGAGTAGAGCCTTATTGGGGAAGCTTATTGTTCGGGGGTTGCTTCCAGGCGCTGAGCCTTGGAAAGAGCTCCTCTTGCAGCGACTGCAGGCCCGGGCGCCTCCTGCAGGGGGTACTTGGGCACCAGAGATTCGCTGGATCTTCATAGAGATGAGGAGGACAGGCCTCAGTAGAGGATGGGAGGACAGATTTGCTTTGAGTATCCTGAGAGCTTGGGAGCTGCTGAGACCGGGGCTTTCTCAGCGGCCTCCTTCTTGTGTTGAGGAGCGGGCCAGGCAGCCGCTCATCTGGAGCCCAGCGGTTCGTACAGAGCAGGGTCATATGCTGGGTTCTCGGCCTCGTCTAGCCTGGGGACCTTTAGCAGCAGGCCCAGCTCGTAGTTTTGGAGACTGGCAGGCTTTCTGCAGTCTACCAGAGGAGACCCAGGTGGAGAGGCTGAGTCACTTCCGAGGGGGGTTGATTATGAGGGATGATATTCAGGAGGCACTTACAGAGGAGTGGTTCACACCTCTCGAGCCAGTGGCCCCACGGTGGATGGGTGCCTTTACACAGTTGGAGATCCTGATTGCTGTCAGAGCTAGCACTGAGGATGGCAGATGCCTCTATTATGAGATACAGGATGAGGGCAGACTCCAGAGAGTGGAGGTGGAGTCGCCTTTGGTTGCAGAGTGCACTTTTCAAAGGATTCGGGTAGTGGCTGCCGCTTCTCAGAAGTGGCATATTGACCCCGACCCTGCTAACGTGCTCCCGGATTGGCGCATATGGGCATATGCAGCGCGCCCCTTGGCCCGGCTACAGTGGGACCCCGAGGAGTACGAGTGGCATGATCCTTATGCATCCCTTGAGGCCACAGAGATCACCTTTTTCCAGTATACTGTTCGGCTGGGACGGCATATTTTGACGGCGAGGAGGACGGTTTCTCCAACGGCAGCGGGGCATTGGCGATTGCAGGGACTATCACAGGAGTTCCTGGAGGATTTCTGGGCTCGGCTCTGGGCTAGTCGCCAGGCCCGCAGGATCTCGGCTTTTCAGTGGCTGGTCGCCCACAGGGGCTCAGCGGTTGGCACTTGGCTTGTTTACAGCGGTCTTCCGGCGGCCTGCGTCCGATGCGGCCACCCTATGGAGACACAGAGACATTGCCTTTGGGACTGCCCTCAGGCACAGCAGATTTGGCTGCGGATGCTGCGTATTCTGGCCCCCCTCTCTCCAGAGGGTATGTTTACGTGGGGTGCCGCTGCTTGGTCGACTTCATCAGGGCCTGCTATGGGCTATGAGATGGAGCAGGGCAGTCAGGCCATCAGATTTATTAGGGGCCAGCCTCGCCTGGTTCCGGCACCGGATTTCTCGTCCGCCAGCTGGACACAGGAGAGGGATTTACGATGGGAGCTCCTCAGCAGCCTCACCATCTGGTTCACCTGGAGGGCCCGGTGCTTTACGGCCTTTGAGGGGAGATTAGAGCCACCAGCAGAGACTGTTCGGGGGATTTGGCAGGAGTTGATCCACACCCTGCGAGGACAGTACGACCGCATCCGGGGAGACTCGGATGAGGCGATCTTACGGCGCCAGGCCTTTCACACCACTTGGCGCTGCGGCCCGTTCTACACCCTACACACGGGATCCCCCCGTTGGCACTACAGGCCACCTGTTTGGCTCTTCCCCCCCCCTATTGTATGATTTAGCCGCTCAGTTCTTTAGACTGATGCTTGTATTTTGCAGCACCTAGGGAGAGTCTCCCGAGCTGCCATGATGTATTCACTGCTCTTCTCTCTGTTAGGAGCAGGAGAGATCTCTTTTGTAGCCCTACGGGCGTTTTTTACATAACTAATGAAAGGATCTTTTCTCGGAAAAAAAAAAAGATATGAAAACACAGCAGAAATAACCATAAACAATATCAAAACACAACACTAAGCCGGAACGGCCGGCCCCCCCTAAGAATTGCTTTATTCCAATGAATAAATTGTTACAACCGGTGTGGGTGCAATCCTACACCAGATTTTTCACAAAGCTCAGCAAACACTTGTTCAAAGATCTAGGTACCAATCAACACCATAAACTAGTGCAAATCCACCTCAAACAACAGCCCGGTACGGTGCCAAATCCAGCCCCGAATCCTGTGCCAAATCAGCCCCTAGAATGGGGCCTCAAATCTACCCTAGAGGAGCTCTCAAATCAGTCCCTGATATCTCCAAAACAGCCCCTGAACCGATGGCTAGGAAGGAGTGGTGAAGGGAGAGAAGAATCTGCCATAGTACGGCCCGTGCAAGAGAGAGAAGAATCTGCTGGTTGCTGTACCATTGTACAGCCTGCGCCAGAGAGGAAAAAGAGTGCCCCACTGCTATACCACTGAACGGCCTGTAGAGAGATAAAGAGGCAAAAAAAACCCGGTTGTTGTACCACTGGACGGCCTGTAGAGAGAGAGGAAGGATGTATCTGTTGTACGGCTGTCGTACGGACAGCACAAGAAAGAATCCCGCCGATCAACACTCAGCCACCCCCCTGCAGGGTACAGCCAACGCAAGGGAAGAGAGAAAAGTTAGATGTCCTGCTGATCATGTGTACGGCCAGCGCTGTAGAGAGAAGGACAAGTTGTTGTACAGACAGATCAACGCAGGAGAGAGAAAGAGAGCATAAGCTGCTGCCGGCCTGCCCAAATCCGTACGATCAGCCCATGTAGGTGGATGTGCATGCCTATCCTCCACGAAGGCCCTTCCATGCTTTATAAAGTTGACTAGCTCTATTTTTTATGTACTTTTTCCCCTTTTTGCCAGAAGTGGCTTTGCTCCTGAGTCCTAAAAATAGCTACTTTCAAGCTTTTCCCAAACTTGTTTGCCAAATTTGCTATAGGCGCCTCCTTCTATCCATATTTACATGCCCAAAATAATAATAAGCCCATCCCATCTTTACACACCATCTTATAAATGTTATAAGTCACTTTATATGCTAAAGATCCCATGCTGCTTCCACTCAGAAGCCATCTTTCGGGCCAAACATTGCCAATAAATGCTCCAGCTTTCTTCTGTGGAAATCCCCCTTCATATCTTAGTTCCAAACAATGTGTGAAACATTGTTCAAGACTGGTGAGGGGACAAAATTGGTGACATCCCCTCCGTCTTATAAGACAGTTGTCTGCAACTGTATAAGCTTGATACCACTGAAATATCCTTCAAGTATAGCAGATCCACTAACCATCCGTAGTATATATACCTTCAGAAGGTCAAAAAAATCTGAACTTACGAATTGAGAGATTTGAGAAAGAAATAATAGTGAAGAAGGACAAAGACAAAAACAAAGCATTTGAAAGATTAAAAATAAATAAACTAACAAACCTAGCTACTAAGGAGAGGAAATCAAAAGATAATATCAAACGAAGACTTTTAATTAAGACATTAACCAAAAAAAACCAAAAAACAAAAAAAACAAAAACAAACAAACAAACAAAAGACAAAACAAAACAAAACAAAAAACAAAAAACAAAATAGCAAAACAGAGAACTGTAAACTCTAGACCTAAAGCACTAGATGCAAGTGGAGAGTGTTTCTTATGTCTATCTTGAGATGTGTTTCAGGAAAGTTCTTTCTTGAGAGGCGTTTTCGCTGGAAAACATTCTCATTATGGAAAAGGCTTCTCTATGGTTTTGATGAATAGTTTATGGTTTTGGTCTTGTGTATTGGAGGCTCCTAGCAGTATGGGATGCTAGAATTGTCGCCTACACAAGGATCTTATATGGGGAATAGTCTAGTGGTATGGGACGCTAGAATATGTCGCATATGGGGTTACAAAACTATGAATTATTTATCAGTATCATGGTTTGGTTGATACTAGTCTATGAGCTGTTTTCAAACCAACATGGTAGTTATTCTACGCTCGTATGGTTGGTCGAAGATATGCTGGGCTGTCGTGGACAACAACATGCTATTTGAGCTTCCCTGGCTTATGTGAACATGTTCTTAATTTTGGCGGCTTGCGGAGAAGGATTTCTCACATCGGTCATGCCATGGCACATTCCTTTTGCATGTATGTGGATGGATCCCCAAAAGGACTTCGTTGTGAGCCCACTGACATGTCAATAGGAGTTTATGTCTTTTGCATGTATGTGGATGCATCCCGATGAAGGACTCTGATGTGTGCCCACTGACATGGCAAGAGAAAATGTGTGGCTTGTGAGGCTTGACATGACAAAACATGTATGGCTTCTGAGGCTTGACATGATAGAACATGTGTGGCTTGTGAGGCTTGACATGACAGAACATGTATGGCTTCTGAGGCTTGACATGACAGAACATGTGTGGCTTATGAACCATGACACGACTGAACATGTATGGCTTGTGCAGCTTGACATGACAGTACATGTATGGCAGATGCAACTTGACATGGTGTGCTTTTCTTACAGTACATGTATGGCAGATGCAGCCTAACATGGTGTGATTTTGTCAGGACTAGCAACCCTGGTGCTCACTTTGTACTTATGTTTTGGGAAGGATTCAACATCCTTGAACATTCAGCAAAGCGGCTTATGGATTTATGGATATTTGGGACACAGTTGGCTCTTATGCCTGTGTCTGGTTAATATCAGAGTTGTTGACTCAGGATATGGATACAGTTTCTTGATATGTTTGGCTCTTGTGCCCGTATCTGACTTCGGATCGTGGATTTGGAATGACGGCTTTAATGTTGGAATTATGTACTACTATTGCTGGAATTATGCCCATCACCTCCGGAGAGTGATAGAAACTCAGTTTGTTGGTTTTATAAAGCATGTTCTTTTGGACTAACCTTATACAAACCTGCACCTACTCTTGGGCACTGATGATGTGAGTAGGGATGTCATAGCTTATTGTCCGTGAACCTACACTTCATGTTTGGACAGACATTGGAGTTAATGGTTGCACTTTTGAGTCGAAGTCTTTTTTAAAGTTTAGCTTAATGTTTGGGAGTTCTGTCAAAAGTGCGCAGCAGAAAGCGTGAGACATAGGCATAGAGAGAAAGAAACCGAATCTGCATAATGATGAAGAAGCAATGATACAAACAGCCCTATGCAAGGGGTGGTTCCCATAAGTGAGGGCATGATGAGCACCAACTCCAGATACAAGGTTTCCGGATCTCCATGTATCCCTCGGTCCAAGAATGCCTCTCTGTCCTGCTAACACTCCAAGTAGAAGACACATACCTCCAGCACTGTAGCTGACAATCTTGCTGGCATTTGACCTTTAAAACCTATATCCATAACTCGCCATCGCGTGATGGGACTACTACTCACACACCCCTATGAATCACCCAATCACATGGCAACACCCCCTAAGCTCTTTATGACACTGAACTCAAGAAAGCTCTCCTGCCAAAACCTGACACCTCTAGCTAGCAAGCTCCCAACCAACTAGTCACGTGGCCATGTGGAACCAACCATCCACAACTCATCATCCCAAAGCACAATCTGATGTCAATCATCTGCTCCAAACTGTTGCTCCACTGGTACCAACTTGTACCCAATGAACCTCTACACTTGCCATGCATCTTGTTCCCGTCCTGCAACCGAGCAAGTACCTGTGAACCTCGACAACAGCTCTCGTCACCAAGTGACCTAGCCTGCCTCTGCATGAATGCCGATATCAACCTGTACACCAAGCTCCCAAATCAATGCTCATCCTAGGGATGAAGACTCCTGTGCCTGTACCCTCTAATCCATAAGGCCATCTGCCTGGGGAATAGGAGTGGCTCACCTTGCTAAGTAACCACATCCCCCTCTCAAAGTGAACACCCTGAGAACCTAAAGGAAACACCTGTACACCAGCAAAACTATGCTGAATTGGCACAAACTCATAGACCCCCTCTGCTGTCGAGAAAGGATTAACTGTCTTCCACACACACCTCGAGGATGTGAATCCAAGTGTGCACCCATGAGTCTGAAAACTCTGACAAAGTAAAGATTGGCCGAGCAAGGGCTCAAGGCCACGTGGGAAGGCACCATTCCTGAAAAGAACACCTGCCTCCATTGCCTCCAGAAACGCAGATGAGATAATGCAAAAAAAAACGCTGCTGTAAACAGCCGGCAGCACGTGTACCAAGAAGAAGAGAGGGAACAGGAAAACACAGCACCTTCAGCACCTCCTCTGGCTGCCCCAGGTCTGCAGAAAACGCAGCACATGTATCTCCCCTACCCACTGCCCCATATCTGCAGAAAACGCAACACGTGTATCTTCCATACTCGCTACCCCATATCTGCAGAAAAATGGAGCCATAGGGGGCTGCCCTCCACCTCTTCACAAGGTCCCAACACTTAGCTTTAGGGGCTGCTTACAGCACCTTCTCCAAAGAAAAACGCAGCCATGCTGCCCAGCACCTCCTCCACAGCAGTATATAAAAAAAATCCAGAAATCCTTCTCTCTCAAAAAAACGCCAGAACACCTTCTGTAGAAGAGCTTCAACCTAGTGCTCTGATACCATGTCAAAAGTGCGCGGCGGAAAGCGTGAGACATAGGCATAGAGAGAAAGAAAACGAATCTACATAATGATGAAGAAGCAATGATACAAACAGCCCTGTGCAAGGGGTGGTCCCCGTAAGTGAGGGCATGATGAGCAACTCCCATGAGGGAGCCTTGAAGCCCCTGTCAAGATGTCTACAAGTGAATAAGAGCTTGGCCTTATATAGCCCCTATTGGAGCTAGCCGACTGGCTCTAGAAAAAAGACCCCCGACTAAACAAAATAAACATGTGAAGAATGGGTGGCCAACCCTACAACCAAGGGGTTGAACACGAGGAAAAAATATGGTGAGGATCTTCGCGGTACATCTTCAAACTTGCATCTTTTTCCTAAAGCTCTTGACGAACCTGCCTCGTCAAAGAGTTATGATGATCAAACTATGCATCGATGATCCTGATGTATTGTTCCACCATGTGCTCGAGAGTTCTAATCCTCTCACTTGTGTTCCTCGCAACTTTGGGTCATGTCCATAGCCATAGGATCGTCTGCATAGATAGAATAGGCAAGATGTTGTGCTCTGATACCAATGAAAACATACGAGCACCCAGAGCAATAAACAGACACTTCCGATGCCAAAGAAAGATATGAAAAAACTACAGAAATAACCATAAACAAAATCAAAACACAACACTGAGCCGGAATGGCCGGCCCCCCCTTAAGGAACTGCTTTATTCCAATGAATAAACTGTTACAACCAAACCAAGGTGCGGGTGCAATCTTGCACCGGATTTTCCACAAAGCTCAGCAAACACTTGTTCAAAGATCTGGGTACCAATCAACACCATAAACTAGTGCAAATCAGCCTCAAACAACAGATTGGTACAGTGGCAAATCCAGCCCCGAATCCCATGCCAAATCAGTCTGTCACGACCCTGTAAAAATATGCAGCGTATGTGTGAGCATGGTGGTTGGTGTGGAAGACATATTTTTAATGTTCACACTTGGGGCAAGGGTGACATTAGGAATTAATAAGGTTCTTTTTATTACCCCATGTGGGGGGGGGATAAAACCAAAGGAAGGGACAAAGGTTTAAAACCTTTAAAACAAAAGAAAACCCTTTAAAATGAATCGTGGCTTTTTAGGGGAGCCCACGCTATTATAGGAGGGGCTGGCTTTTTGGAGAGATTTTGGACTGCAGCTGCATGCATAGGTTTTTTTTGTTTTTCTCCTGGGAGGAGGAGCCAGCTGAAGGGATACGCGCAGGTGCTTACACTCTGTCTCTCTCTCTCTGGTGACAGTCAGACGGCTCACGGGCTGGACAGAGGGGCAGAGTCGACAGCAAGCTGGCGGACAGTTGACAGGTGGCTCCCTCCGGGTGCACAGCAGTGTTTTAGTTGCGATAAAGTCTGGGTCCAAAGACCATCCGGTTTCCTGACTCTCATGATAGATTGACTTTGTCTGTACATGTGTAAGTTTCGAAAGAAAGATTTCGAGGAGCAGCCCTTATCTAGCATAGGTTTAACTCTAGCCCTTGTCTGCCATTTGGAAAGCTTGCATTTATCATTAGCATCAATTATGGAAGAAGCACAAGACAATGAATTCTGTTCAGAAGCAGAAGCAGAAAGAGACCTTTGATGGCTAATGTGTACCAAGGACTGCTTGTATGATTTTGCCCACTGGATATGCTGTCTGGTTTCTGCCATGTACCATCTTCCATATTCCTTAATGACATTTTAAATACGATGTACAAAAGAGTTCCAAGCAAAATCCAGATCCTCCTGAGCATGAGATAACAATGGCTTACAAGCCAATCTGATCATTTGCTGGAATTTTTCATGAGAAAGATATAATTGATTAACCTGCAAATGTCTGACTAAAGAGAGCTGAATATCATCCAGAGGCATACCAAAAGAAAGGTTGAGCCAGAGTGGAGTATGATCAGATAGTTGTTGAGAATAATCAGTCCACATTTGACATGTATAATCATCATATTGCTGAGCATGAATAAGATACCATCTATCAAGCCTGGCCCAATATTCTGTAAAAGCATTATGATGATATGTGAATCCCCTGCAGATCATGTCTGGCTAAAATGCACAGCCCAGAGAATTGTCCAGATCCTGCATAAAATATATCATAGCCAGAAAAGAACCCATGCTGGCCAGCAAAAGAATGCTGATTATGCTCTTGCAGACACACAACATCTGGATGAGTATTATTTATATAATGCCATAGGAGCCTCCATTTATGCTGATTGCAGAGGCCCTGTATATTATAAGAAAAACATTTAAGAGAAGTACGCATGAAAATATGTACAAGAGATGAGGCATCAAGCCTCTACCATTGCCACAGGGTCTTGCTGACCCTCAGAATCCAATTCCCTGACTAAATCATCTTCTTCACAAAGTGGAATACCCTTCTTAACTGCATTGACCCATGCCTTTGAGATGGGGCTGTCCGAAGAGGTAGAAGGTTGACCAGGAGATGGAGCAGAAGCATCCCAATTGCGAGATTGGAGAGGTCTTTGTTTGAGAGGCACCGTCTTCTTTGCATTCTGCCAACCCTCGTGAGAAGATGAATTATTTTCCACTAGCTTGCTTTTTCCTTTATCCTTGTTTTGAGCTAAATTGACTTGGTTCCCTGTATGAACTGAAGGCTTTGCTCCTTTAGCTTCAGTCTTTTCCACATAAGTCTTTTGACCTCCTTTATTAGATGGCGGAGGAATGGCAGCTGGAGGAGGCGGATGAAGGATTGAGGGACACTCAGAAGCTAGATGCCCGAACTTGTGACAAGAGAAACAAGCTCCAGCAAAAATGCCCCATTTCAAAGTGAAATATTTCTTTCCCAAATTAACACCCTCAATCTCAACTGCAATAGAAGAGGGGGTTGGTCTATCAGTATCCCATAAGATGCAAAAACGATTTTTGTTACCTGTGGGACGAGGGGGACAGATCACTTGTCCCAATGTCATCGCTAAGCCTGGAAGCTCTGTTCTCATGTAATCTGGGAAATCAACGACTTCAACCCATACAGGGCAGTGATGTTTGATGAGATTCTTGTCATGTGCATCACAGATGCCATGGACATTCTCAGGGCTAGATCCAGAAGGGGCAAACAGATAAAGACCATGAACCAGTAGAAGATGGACATGGAGCAGGACTTGGAGCAAAGCATGGATCAGAAGGCTGTCGGCTGCATGGAGGCTGACGTCAGCAGTACCAGAGGGCTGTCGGCTGCAGGACAGAGGGTGCTGGCAGCAGGCGCATCCAGAATACCCAGTCGGCTGCATTTAATAGATTTTATGAATTAGTAACTGGCCGACCAGCAGTCGGCCAGTTTCCCACATACTCCAAGGCCTATATAAAGGCACACTTGCTCTTTGTTTAATTCATTCAACCCACTAGGGGTATGAGTCATTAGGAGTCCTAGTCTAGGGCAGTTTTGGTGTGTTATCACCTTTTCAAGGAGGCAGCCAAGGGCTGCAAGATATGTACCTTTCTGTACCATAGTATATACTGAATTTCCAGCACTTCTCACTTTCTCTCTCTACTCTCTCTCTACCTGCGTTTTTGCATCAGATGGTGCGTTTTTGCATCAGAAGGTTTCCAAGAGTGTTTAGGGCTGAAAGAAGACTACCCAGAGCTTCCGCGTGTTACATTGGTATCAGAGCATCAGGCTCAGCCAAGCTAAACACTGAATCAGTCCCAGATGATGGTGTACAGGTCCAAGGTACAGGAAAGTACACGGATTCGAAGCCCAAGGCGAGAACACAGATCGGGAATAACTCCCAAGAGGTTTGTTGGTGGTGTTCCACAGTGCCAGATGGGGATGGCACTTCCGTGAGCCAGATAGGTTCTCAGGTAACGGTCCCAAGGGAGGTTGATCCTCCAAGGGTGATGTGAGAGTGCCAGACTCAGTTCCAGGAATGAAGACCAAGACAGTGTTCAGAGTCAGGGCAGGAATGGATTGTGGACTAAAGGAAGACCAGATGCATAGATCTTCATCAGAGACACAGTGGTTTGGAAGACCGGATTTTCAGAGAAAAAGGTTTGCTAGGGATGGAAGATGACAGAGGGACTTCGAGACAGGATTGGGATGATGACAGTCATCCAAGAGCAGGTTGGATTCCCGTCATCAAGTTTAGCAGAGGGGGATGTCATGTGCATCACAGATGCCATGGACATTCTCAGGGCTAGATCCAGAAGGGGCAAACAGATAAAGACCATGAACCAGTAGAAGATGGACATGGAGCAGGACTTGGAGCAAAGCATGGATCAGAAGGCTGTCGGCTGCATGGAGGCTGACGTCAGCAGTACCAGAGGGCTGTCGGCTGCAGGACAGAGGGTGCTGGCAGCAGGCGCATCCAGAATACCCAGTCGGCTGCATTTAATAGATTTTATGAATTAGTAACTGGCCGACCAGCAGTCGGCCAGTTTCCCACATACTCCAAGGCCTCTATAAAGGCACACTTGCTCTTTGTTTAATTCATTCAACCCACTAGGGGTATGAGTCATTAGGAGTCCTAGTCTAGGGCAGTTTTGGTGTGTTATCACCTTTTCAAGGAGGCAGCCAAGGGCTGCAAGATATGTACCTTTCTGTACCATAGTATATACTGAATTTCCAGCACTTCTCACTTTCTCTCTCTACCTGCGTTTTTGCATCAGATGGTGCGTTTTTGCATCAGAAGGTTTCCAAGAGTGTTTAGGGCTGAAAGAAGACTACCCAGAGCTTCCGCGTGTTACAATTCTGATAATCCTTATTAGGAGACCAAGGCATGATGTGCACCATTTGACGACCAAAAAATAAAGGGGACATTTCCAGCATCTTTTGTTTTGTCAATGCATCCAAGAGATGAACTTCATAAAAACCTCTGGATGCAAAATAGACTCCTTCTACATAGCATCCACCTAGGAGAGAATTCACCCATTGTCCCACATCATTAGCCGAGGGTATTTTACCTGGAAAAAAGATGATGACTGCAGTTTGAGAGAGCTTCTTCAGAGGATGCACAAGAGAAGGCAACTTCATCTTGTAAGTGAGTTCCGGAGTAGGTAGTATCCATTCTCTTCTACTTTGTTGAAAATCGTCATTCAACATGTCAAACACATAGGAAGCATCTTCAGATGAAGGAGCTATGAGGGGCAGAGATTCCCTTGATTGTCTTTTAGGTTCAGGAGAAAGAGCTCTCTTGACATAATACTTGCTTGTTTCTGCCATTGAGACTATTCGATTCAGCAAGAAGACACAGATCAGAAAAAAAGGGGGACAACGCTATTGGAATACAATCTTACAAGGAGGGGAAAAACAGAGACCTGTAGCGACCTACACAGAAAGGAAAAAAGTGACCTGTAGCGAGGCACAGACACACACGCACACACACACACACACTCCTATACACGCACACAGGTCGCGGAAGAGAGGAAGAAGAGCAGATTGGCGATGAGAAAAAAGAGCATCTGGGAACCCTCAGAAGGTCGCGTAGATTACTGCAAGGCTGACACAGTCCAAGAATGAAGCCCGATTCAGTCCAAGGACAAGCACCTCACCACACGTGCTCACCCAAAAGGGGCGAGCAGGTCGACGGAGCAGGCGAGCAGGTCTTCAGCGGCCGAGGAGCGCTACAGCACCACACACACACACACACACACACACACACACACACACATCCTCACACTCAAGTTCTCCCTCAACTTTCAAGGCTCAAGCCTCACTCACTCTCTCTCTCTCTCAAGCTATCAAGTGACAAGGAGGCATCCATCATCCATGGCATCCTCCTCGTGGCAGTGGCTCTTCAAGTTCCAACTACCCATAGAAGGACGACGGGATGGACATGGTGGGATGAGGTCAATCACACCCCATCCCCTCATGGAGGTGGTGCACAGCCATGGACATGCAAGCTTTGCCCGTATAGGCGAGTGGGTGGTACTGACAAAGTAATTTTTAAGTGCCGTTCCTACCCCCGTCCCCGTTCCCTACATATGGTCGTCCCCCGTCCCGTCCCCGTCCCCGTCCGCGTCCCCCGTCCCTTGTGACTATGAGAGGAACAGGTTGTCTACTACTCAGTTGGAGCAATTGTGTATTGCCGCTGCAATCTCCGCCTAATTGAGTAGGCGGGCAATCCGATAGAGCCTCGCCAAGTCAATGTTGATAAAATTGACATTGAGAACATGAAGGATGTCCCAAAGATTCCTTAGGAGGAGCGCGTCATATATGCCATGTTGTATGAGGAGTTGATGGCACCTGCTCATGGCACACGAGCATCTACAATATCATTATCATGAGGTGCTAGTAGCAGTGCAACAACCGAGGCAGCTTCGTCCTCTTCTGAGAGTGACGTTGAGTCTCCTGAGGAGACTATTGATGAGGACATCGAGGATGTTGAGGATTGAGTGCCTAGACTCCAAATTGAGGACTCTAGTCTTTGGGGCTATCAATCTCCTCTAGTTTACTATTTGTCATGCATGATTGCATCTATTAGCATGCTTTACTTTGTGTATTTCAGACTTAAGTTTTCTGTTTTTGTATTAGCTCAGGATTCAAACTTTTTGTGATCACTTTGAGTGCCATTATTGAGTAGTTGCCATTATTGATGATGGAATCCAGATTTTGATTCTTGATGTTGCCAGTTTATTTATGCCAATTGGTTAGTTGGGTGCCCACTGTAACTCGGTCACCCAAGTTCTTTAGTTTTAGCTTGTAAACAAGTTTTAATGTGTAAATTATGCATGTTTAATATTGTTTTGCAGGGAAGGCAACATATTTTTAACATATTATGTCCTCCATGACAAATGGATAAGGGGCCAAAAGTGGACTTCAAAAAGAAAAGTAGAGAAAAAAAAATAAAAGACCAAAAGTGGTACAAGAGTTTCATGTGGTGCGAGAGAGAGAGAGAGAGAGAGAGAGAGAGATTTAACGCCTTCAAAGAACCCAATGGGTCTCTAAGACAAAAAGTGGTACAAGAGCTCCATGTGGTACAAGAGCTCTTTGTGGTACTGGCCCATGGAAAGACTAACAAAACTGAACAAAAACTTGTACAAAAAGATAGACAAGTTGTATGTCTTATCTCATCATCATCATCATCATCAGCAGTAGCAGCATGAGCATGGTGTGCACTATGGTGAGCATAGCGAGTACATGTGAAAATACATGTGGATGATACAACTCCCAAGTCGGTACAAGAAAAGGAGGGCTCGTGTGGGTGTGATAGCATCATCCTCATCCATCGAGAATATCTAGCATCATAGATGTCACCATTTGGCCGCCCAAGTGGACTTTCCGTGTTTTATGCCAAGGTACGGGAGGCCAGGGAGCTTCGTGTCACCCGTACTAAGGCCAGGATTTGTGTCACCTATGGGAGGCCAAGCCTCGTGTCGCTTGTAGTGTGGCCAAGATATGGAACCCATTGTCAGGGATCCCAATTTCGTGCTCGGGAAGGCCTGCTATTTACAAGTTCCATGAATGGGAGATATATTCATTGCATAATGCATGTGCACGTATCTTTGCTTGCTTGAAACTGTTTTGTGTGACTTGTTTTCGTGTGACTGCTTGCTATGACATGTTGAGTTCACAGGCAAGGGATGCCCACTTGTGAACCGTGCGAATGCCCTGTATTCTGACATGGTTTGTGGCATGTGAACATGTGCTAAGTATCTATTTAAACCCTTGGTTATTATTCTAAAGGTTTTATAACCTTTGCAGTTCACATTCGTTGGGCATCAACCACTGGCCACTGCCCGGGGACCAAGGCCCATGAATGGCCAGCCCAAACTTTGGGCATCTCCTTTGGCCCATTTAACCCTCACGTGTCACAAAGGCACGACCCCTTCCACCAACCTTGCCACAACTCTCACCTCTTCTCTTCCTCCTCACGTATCCAGGAAGCTCATCTCTCTCTCTCTCTCTCTCTCTTTTCTCCCTATGCAAGTCGACATACACAGAGAAGCTCTTAAAGCTGCCGTACCTGTACTTTCATGTACCCGACCTGTACCTGCTGTCCTGTCTGTACTGTGTACATGCTGTGGACCTGCTGTACTAGTCTGTACCAGTTTGTACCTGCAATTTGCTGATGACCTGTACCTGCTGTGTACTTCCTGTGCCAGTCGTGTACCTGCTGTTCCTACAGTGTAGCTGCTCTGTACTTGCACTAGCTGTACTTACTGGGTCTACACCTACTTGAGTACCTGTGTGAGTGCCTGTTTCTATTTGAGTACCTGCTGGTGTACTTAAATCTATTGGTACCTATGTGAGTACCGATACTACATTTACAATACCTGTTCCAGTACTTACTCCTTCACTTGAGTACTTGTTCTATTGGTACCTATGTGAGTACAGATACTACGTTTACAATACATGTTCCAGTACTTACTCCTTCACTTGAGTACTCGTTTTACTACATTTACAATACCTGTTCCAGTTATTATTCCTTCACTTGAGTACTTGTTTGAGAACCTGCTACAACACTCGTGTACTTGTTTGAGTACTTGCATCGACAGCTGTGTACCTGCTTGAGTACCTGCATCGACACCCTTGTACTTGTAGAGTACCAGCTCTTTACCGAGTGCCTGTTCGTGTACTTAGTGCTATATGAGTACCTGTTTGTGTAACCATATCCCGAAGCCAAAGACTTGTACCACAGTCTTTATGAGTTGAGTGAACCATTCTCTAGTATGAGAGCGCTTGTTTGTGTGGGGTCTCAGAATGACAGTTACGCATTCACTAAGCTCCAGGTGTATGAGGCTGGTGGTCAGGTTACTTTTACTCTTTTTTCGATGAGTCTGGGGTCGGCAATCTACACCGACACATACTTGTTTGGGTAACATGTATTCATTATTTGCATTGCATGGAATATCTGGTTGGAAAGCCCTTGGAACTTTGTACACAGATTAAATACTCCAATAATATACAACAGTATTGAGGGGGGGTCGGCCTGTTTGCGGCCCTAGTGGTGGTGTATTGTGGAGTCTCTATCTTTGCAGTGTTGTGTACTTTCAGTTATATGTTGCACTGTTGCTGGTTCATATTTAAGCGCTGACTAGCTTGTTGTTCATGAGACGGTGCTGCTGAGGAACATTCACACCTAACCGATGTTATTACAGCAGGCGAGTCTATGGCTGGCGAAAGACTCACCAAATCCACCCTCAGTCCCGAAGCTTGAGCTGCCATGTCGAGAGCTGTCGTGGACTTGGGGCCTTTGAACATCGAGTGCGCTGTAGCTGGTGGGTGTGGTTCAGGGTGACTCCATTGGGTTGAGGTGGGACATGGGAGCGGGCTAGACTTCTGTGGTACCTCTCTAGACCTGGATCATCGGTTAGTGCTCTTCATCCTGCATCTCTAAGAAGCTAGTGATGGTCTACTGTGAGGTGTCTCGAGGCTGGGCTTTGCTTGCTTTTAAAAGTGACTCTTGGTGCCTGCAAAGCTCCGTGAGGTAGTACTGATTGGAAAAGTCAATGACGGACTGAACCCCTCTTGGAAGAGGCAATGAAATCTCCCCCCGATCTTATAAAATACTAGACATTACATATGAGAGAGAAAGAAAGAAAGAAAGATATATTAACGTCTGCAAAAGGCCAAAATTGGCCTATGAGACAAACAAGTAGTACAATGATGTTCCTCCAGTCATCAAGAGGAAAATGTGGAGTGAGAATAAAATGTACAAGTATGACAACACGACCTTAGATGGTGGTGTACAAACGAGAGGGTGTGGATGGAGTACTAGGGCTACTAATGCATCTCTATATGCTGAAGGGGTGATACAAGTATGATATGTTATCTACTCCTAACTCCATCCAGTCCCATAGTCTGGGTACAATATGTCATACATCCGATCTGAGGATGCCGTAAATGTCTGGAACACGCGTCCTGGATCAGAGCGAAAATGTGCCAGCTGCTCCTCGACCTCCTGCTGGTGTCGAGACCGGATGGCCGCGATCTCTCTGTGGTGTAGCCGTGGTGTCTGGTAGCCGGCTAGCTCGAATCTCCTCCGCTCGCTGAGATGTCACTCCCAATGTGTGGCTGGGCTACTGGTGCCAATCTCTGGAAGAAGTCAGTCAACTGGGACTGTCTTCCTCCGCTATGATGTGCGGGTGTCTGAAGTAAGATCTCCCTGTCTCTCTGTAGTGCTAGTAGTAGTCTGCCTAGCTGTCTCTGGTCCGATCTCTCCCAGATCTGTCTAAGTGATGTGGTCCCTCTAAAAACCTCAGGATAGCATGCCCTGATCTCCTGCAAAGCACCACACTGGCAAACAAAATGCTCCTCTGTCTCTACCCCCGTCTGGCATAATCTGCAAATGCGCTCTGCTCAAGGGATGCGTGCTGCTCTCCCAATCTCGATCTCTAGTTGGTGTGATGAGACCCTTAGTCGCCCAATGGCTACTCTGGCTCCATGTGATAAGTGGACCTCCAAGTATCGTGGTCGTTGGATGAAGCCGTCTGTGGAGGTGCTCAAGAAGTGGTCTCTATAGTAGAGCATCTTCGTCGTCGGGAGTGGCTGACTGGGAGATAGCCAAGTCTCCTGTATGTGGCCCTGCCAAATGTCATGTCTCATGACTCTGCTCCTCTCTGTCTGAGAGAGGCGTCTGTGTGGTGCAGCTAGGTCATAGTGTAAGGGTGGTAATCTGTCAATATCAATCCTGTGTGATGATATCCACTGTACCACCTGGGAGTACCATGACCAGGTATGTCCCTCCTCAGCAAGCTGTCTGGATGCCTCAAAAGCAGCCCGAGATACCCGATTTAGTGGGAGCTCCCGCATCCTGTGTATAAAAGATATAGTCTGGAACATGGCCTCTACTAACATAGGTGGTACAACAAATTTGCTCGAAGGATATCATGTGGTACTGAAGGTTTGCTGCGGATCATCCGTGAGAGCATCAAAATCTGAGGGCGCTCTATCTGTGTCCATGAGGATGTAGCCAAACCTGGTGCCCATACTGTTGCTGCATACATCAATGCTGGAGTAACTAGTGTATCAAATAGCCACCCCTTAGTACGGGACTCCTGGAAGTGTGCCTGGTGACACTTGCGTTCCAAAATTGCTAGTGCTGCGTACCCTCGTGTCACTCTGTCTCTGGCTGCCTGTGCCATAGAGAATCTCCCTGATGAGCTGGTAAATGTGACCCCAAGGTATACATATGAGCCCACCACCTCTACCTGTCCCCGGGCTAGTGTAAGGATAGTGTGGCATCTGACTGCTGCTGATGTATGAAAGACCATAACCTTGGTTTTCCCAAGGTTCACTGTGAGTCCTCGCTCCGCACAGAAAGTATCCAGGGCTTGTAGATGCCTTTGTAGCCCTGTCCGAGTATCGGACACAAGAATGATATCATCAGCATATAATAGAATGTGTACAGTCATACCTGAGATGTCAATCCCAGAGCCTCCTCTGTGTATGATGTAGTCTGCTACCTCGTCGATGTATAAGCCAAAGAGTGTCGGGGAGAGAGGGGCCAGGGCAGCCTTGCTGCACACCAATGGTGTTGGCAATCATATCTGATAGTCCCCGTGGGCATCTAACTCGTCCAAACACTTGCTCATATAATCTGTAAATCCCCCACATCATGTCGGGGGGTATGCCCAGTGTCTGTAAGCGGTGGAAGAGGCGCTCTCTCGGGACTGTGTCGAAGGCTTTGCGGAAGTCCACAAAACAGCAATAGAGTCTCTGTCTCCATGCTCGAGTTTGGTCAATCAGGCATCTCAGGGTGAAAATGTGATCAGTAGTAGAGAAGGCTCGCCGAAAACCTGCCTGACCAGGGGCATGAAGCCCCTCCCTCTCAGCATGTGTGCTCACTTCTGCCTCTAGGATAGCCCCATAGAGTTTGGCCAAGGTATGACCAATCTTGATAGTCCTGTAATTACCGGGGTCCAACATGTCCCCAGCTTTGTGGATCGGTACAATAGTGTGCATCGTCCACTCAGCCGGGAAACCTTCTACCAGAGCCTTGTTAAAGAGGTAAGCAATAAAAGGAGAGAGTGTGTCAGTTGCATAAATGAAATGCTCACCCTATAAGCCGGTGTGATCCTCAGCTCTCCCATGTTGGAATCTATGTATAGCTCGAGATACCATATCGGTAGTAAAGAAAACCGATGAGGTCGGTGGAGTCTCGGTGGGGCGAGGGATGAGTGGCTGGTGCGGAACATCATAAAGCCCTTCTGCATAACTCTGCCAGCGTTGAGGATTAGTAATCGGGGTGGGGGGGCGTGGCTCTCTGAGTCGTCGCCAAGCAGTGGCTGCATCTTTGCTCATGAGCATGTGGTAGACGTCCCAGTATTGAGCCTCCTCATATGTGCGTCGCTTACGGCGTGTAAGAGACCGCATCTGTCTACTGGCCTGCTGCTGTGTTATTTCCCCTTTCGCTATCTGGGCTCGGAGATGTCGATGAAGCTCTTTGCACTCATTATCATACCATCTATTCTGGGGCATGTCCCCGGATCTAGGTGGCTTCCCTATCTGGAGATGGTGTGGAAAGCTGTGGCTAGCTGCTGTGTGCAGTATGTGTGAAAGCTGGGCCGTCAGTACATCGATGGGTGCTGTATTAATGTCTTCAAAAGACCCAAAGGGTCTATGAGACCAAAACGATGTGTACATAGTGTCCATAAAATCGCATCATGCGCCTTCGTGGAGGATAGGCATGCACATCCACCTACAGGGCTGATTGTACGGATTTGGGCAGGCCGGCAGCAGCTGATGCTCTCTTTCTCTCTCCTGCGCTGATCTGTCCGTACAGCAGCTTGTCCTCCTCTCCAGAGCACTGGCCGTACACATGACCAGCAAACGACCTGTTATCCTCAGTAGGACAGCCGACTTTTCTCTCTTCGCTTGTGTTGGCCGTACCCTGCAGGGGGGTGGCTGAGTGCCCTGACCAGCGGGATTCTTTCTTGTGCTGTCCGTACGACAGCCGTACAACATATACATATTTCCTCTCTCTCTCTACAGGCCATACAGTTGTACAGCAGCGGGGTTTTTCTTTTGCCTCTCTACAGGCCGTACAGTGGTACAGCAGTGGGGCACCCTTTTTCCTCTCTGGTGCAGGCCGTACGGTGGTACAGCAACCAGCATATTCTTCTCTCTTGCGTGGGCCCTACAATGGCAGATTCTTCTCTCCCTTCATCACTCCTGTCTAGATTTATACACCAGGGCCTTTGTTGTGGGTGTGCCCGCCCTTATCAGGTGTTTTATCATTTTTCCTCACTCCCCGCATTTTTCCCCTATTTTTTCCCATTTTTCTGTGGCTTGGGAGGCAGCCCATGTGTTGCCCGACTACTGAACTGGTCCACGACTGCATCTGGGAGGTGGCCGACTGTTGATGATCTGGCCGACTGGAGATGTGTGCTGGTCGTGGAGTTCTCAGGGCCAGTCGGCTGCCTACAGCAGGCCGACTGCTGATGTGGGGGCATATAAATAGGCCCCCAGCCCCCATACCACACTTGTATCATATTTGGGATCTTCTTGTGTATATCAGAGCAGAGTTACACGCCTACATCTATCTCTCTCTTGTGCTGTTTTTCTGCATGCGTTTTTTTGCTCTTGTGTTCCCAAATCTGGTCATCATCTCTGCTGCGTATTCTGACATGGTATCAGAGCCCTAGGCTCTAGATAGGTCTTGGGATTTGTGTGAGCAAGAGGGGGACTGTTTTGTGGCTGATTGGTGGACTGTTTTGGACTGTTCGGGAAGAGGAGAAGCAAGAGGAAGGCGGGCTGATTTGCTGGACAGCCACTTGCAGGTTTTAGTTCTTCTTTGTTCCCACCCACCCACCCTTTTCAGAGTACATCCCCGCAATGGCAGATCTGTTTGAGATGGCCGAGAGACATGTGAAGATCCCGACACTCCCCACGTTCCCGGTGGACCGTCAGTTGGACGGGAGCAACTACGGCATATGGAAGGTTATGATGGAATCTGTTTTGGAATCTTACGACCTCGCTGATTTCGTCATTGTTGGGGTTCCACGGCCGGAAGTTGAGGAAGGGGAGTTACCGTCGACGTGAAAGGACCGGGAGGCTCAGACACACATGTGGGATCGTGTCAACGCCATGGTCCGTTCGTTTATCTTTCTCAATTGCACACCACAGGTAATCAATCATGTAAAGCATATGACGCTGGCCAGAGGTATATGGCAGCATTTGGCCTCACTTTACAACAGGGTATCGCCCATGAAGAGGATTTCCTTGGAAGTACAGATGCGGGTTATGAGCCCTGCAAAGTCGTCGACAATGCGGGAGCATATTAACAAGCTGCAGGCTCTTCAGCAGGAAGTTCTTCAGGCTGGGAAGGAGATATCGTCAGAGGACATGGCCATCACGTTGCTGTCACACTTGCCCTCTTCGTACTCAGCATTTTACTCCTCTTTGATTACCAGTGGCAGGCTCAGCACCATCACGTGGGAGGAGCTTGTGCCCATGGTCCTGGACCAGGAGGAACGATTCACGAACCCTCCTCAAGGTGGAGGATCGGAGGCCTTTACTGGCCAACGGTCGAAAGGCCGTAACTCGGGCAAAGGGAAGGCTTCATCGGAGAAGTCTTCTGAGAAGAAGTTCGACGCTGACCGCGAGAAACTGAAGGCAGAGAGGACCTGTAATGATTGTGGCGAGAAAGGCCACTATTGGAGGCAGTGTCCCAAGCGGAAGACCGAGAAGGGTGAAGATTCCTCAGCTTCAATCATGAAGACTCCGGCTTTTGTGCACCTGGAGGTGATGGACACCGATGTTTCATTTTCTTCAGGCAGGGAGGAGATTGGAGGACTCTCCGCAATGGATACTCGGGAGTGGATTCTCGATAGTGGTGCTTCCAGGCACATGACTCCTTCCCGTTTCGGTTTACAGGATCTCTGCAGGCTTTCTGGTCATATTCTTACTGGGGATACGTCCACTATCCCAGTTCACAGTGAGGGCAGGATGGAGATAGTTCCCGATGGCAGAGGGGGGAAGCATTCCTCCCAGGTGTTGTATGTTCCGGCACTTGGTTTTCATCTGTTGTCAGTGCATCAGGTTTGCAAGACTGGCGTACGGGTGGAGTTTGATGATCATTTTGTTGCTCTCTGGGACAAAGCAACAGGCCAAGTGGTTTGGGAAGGTGGAGTGGAGAATGGAGTTTACAGGCTTTCAGCACTCTCTCTCCCAAGTCCTCAGGTTTGTGATGAGTGGCAGTCTGGTAATGGCTACTCAAGTGTGGATACGCTGCAGGTACAGGCTTTCCAAGACCAAATGGTGGATAGCTTACCAGTAGATGGCAGCAGTTGGCAGGAACTTTCCAGTACTGATGTTGGTAGTTCTTGTGTTCGTCAGTCAGAGGAAGCCGAGCAGGTCACTTATGCTCTGATGTCTCGTAGTATTCGGGACAAAGAACCTCCAGTAGTTGAGGATGTTCTTTCCACGGGGACCTTTCGGAAAGCCAGGCAGGTGGCAGGTGCTTACTTGCAGAAGGAGGTGGTTTCTCCAGGCTTTGTGGTTCCGGACTCAGAGGGGGTGGTTGACAGGTTTCATCAGGCTTCCAGGACTTGTTTGTGCACCATAACAGGTGCTGATCCTTGTGAGCAGTGTGATGTCTCTGTGACTCAGAAGCTGTATGGTTCATTGATCTGGTTGATGGACACCAGATTGGACGGGAGCTTCCTGATGAGGCGGTTGAGCTCATGGTTGCGGATGACTCTTTGGGAGGCAGGATTGCGTTTCCTGTGGTTTTTGCGGCATGCGAAGGATCATGGACTCTTGTACACAGGAGGGGGGTTGTTGGATGGAGTCCGACTCCACGGTTGGAGTGACTCGGTTTGGGGAGGAGATCCGGACACGAGGGGATCTACTTCAGGCCCAGGAGCAGTTTTACGGAGCAGTTGGAGACAGTCATCTTTTGCCTTGTCGAGAACAGAGGCAGAGTACCGGGCTGTTTGTGATGCTGTTTGTGAGGTGGTGAAGATGCAGAGGTTGCATGGTAGGTTTGGGCTTCCACTGGAGGAACCCATGGTCATCCAGAGGCACTTTGTTCGTGAACAGATCGTTGCTGATGACATCTTGCTGGAGTTCTGTTCGACGGAGGACAGTACGGTGGACCTCTTCACGAAGTCGCTATCTCAGGATTTGCTCAGGCGGCACCCCAGCTCCCAGTGGTTGGTTACACAGCCAGGAGCTGAGAGGGGGTGTTAGAAGTCATCTCCTGTCTAGATTTATACACCAGGGCCTTTGTTGTGGGTGTGTCCGCCCTTATCAGGTGTTTTATCATTTTTCCTCACTCCCCGCATTTTTCCCCTATTTTTTCCCATTTTTCTATGGCTTGGGAGGCAGCCCATGTGCTGGCCGACTGCTGAACTGGTCCACGACTGCATCTGGGAGGTGGCCGACTGTTGATGATCTGGCCGACTGGAGATGTGTGCTGGTCGTGGAGTTCTCAGGGCCAGTCGGCTGCCTACAGCAGGCCGACTGCTGATGTGGGGGCATATAAATAGGCCCCCAGCCCCCATACCACACTTGTATCATATTCGGGATCTTCTTGTGTATATCAGAGCAGAGTTACACGCCTACATCTATCTCTCTCTTGTGCTGTTTTTCTGCATGCGTTTTTTTGCTCTTGTGTTCCTAGATCTGGTCATCATCTCCGCTGCGTATTCTGACACACTTCCTCTTGGCCATCGGTTCAGGGGCTGTTTTGGAGATATCAGGGACTGATTTGAGAGCTCCTCGGGGGCAGATTTGAGGCCTTGTTCTGGGGGACTGTGAAAACCGGCACTCTGGTAGAAACCAAAGTGCGGTAGACTAGCAGTCACCCAAACACAGTTGTAATCCAGCAAATAAGACAAATAAAAGGGAGCTAGAGTGCTCCTACACAAAAAGAACAGCGACACCTGTTGGCCCCAAAGCTTGGCACCCCTTTCGGTATTTCTTTATTCACATTCAATGGAAGAGTTTAACTGAATACATCATGGCCATTCATGGCTTATACATATGCATGACTAGACTGCCAGTCCTCTGGACCTCTTAGCATAGAGATTTCACACAGCCTTGTGCCCCAAAACACCACACTGCTATTCACCTCTAATCAGCCAAGATAGTACATCCACGAGGCCTTGAATATGCATCTAACTGGCCCATGCACATAGCCAGAAACACAGCCATACATCAGCGCGTAAACTCTTCCCAAAAAACATGCTAAAATTTACTCCTGTTTCTGCCCTCTTAGGCTGCAAATTCCTCCTCTCACAAGGGACCAGCAGAGACACTCCCGAACAACCCACGAGCCGGAAGAAAGAGGAGTTTGAACCTGTGTGCGTCTGACACCGCCCACAAGCCTGTAAAAAGAGAGAAATGAAATGAAATGATATATTAACGTCTCTAAGAGGCCATAGTGGCCTATGAGACCAAAACTGAGAGTACATTTGAAGTTGGTGTCTCATCAAAGAGAACAACTAAATAAGACTAAAAAGTACAATAAACTGATTGTCCTACAGTTATAAGAACAGAACTGTAAGACTCCGAGATGATACTGAGTACAAAATACTGGAAAATAGTGAAAAATGTATATCAGGTAGATCCATGTATGCTGATCAGTTGAAGTGTTTCCCTCTCCTTAGATCAAGTATCTCCGCCATGGGGCTGTCTAGAATGGAGAGGTCGTAGAAGCGAGGTAGGCGCCTCCGATGCCGAGCAATAATGGCTCTGATTTGGCGATGGTGAGGATGCCGTGGTCGGAATCCTGGTGGGCGTGGCCGACGAGCACGACATAAGATAACTGCTCTATCAGTAGTGACTCCCTGGGAGCGTGGTCGGTGCCCTGATGGCCCAATGGAGGAGGTATCAGGAGGTGTGTGGGCTGGGTTGCTGGTGCTGGTGCCGAAGAAATCTATTAGGGTCCTCTGTCTAGGTACATCATGGCTCGGCCTCCTGTCTGCCAAGAGGGTCTCTCTGTGTCTCCTGAGCTCAAGTAGAAACAATCCCAGGCATCTCTGATCTTCAAACTCCATGACCCTGCGTAACAGCCAAAATCCCTCTCGGAAGAGGCAGTGATATCTCCCTCGGATCTCATAATACACTGTACATCGGCAAATGTAGTGTTCCTCTGTCTCTACCTCCTGGTAGCATAGCTGACAAATGCGGTCATCCACGATCTGATGCACATATCGCCCTTTCTCAATCCGCAGCTGGTGTGATGAGGTCCGGATCTGTCCAATCGCACAACGTTTCCCATGTGATAGGTGTACATCCATGTACGCCGGCCGGGTGATAAAATCATCCGGTGAGAGGTGTAGAAAATGGCTCTTGTAATGAGCCATTTTCGTGCCCAAGGGCTCAAGGGGGCTAGTCCATGTCCTCTCTGTGTCCACTCTGATTATATCCATCCTGATCACGCGGTTTTGCTCTGAGCAGGTGAGATCCAAAAATGGACAATCCAGACTGTACTAAAAGGGTGGTAGTGCCTCTATCCACAAACCATGTAGGTCAAACCATGATCTCATCTGAGCGTACCAACAATGAGTATCTCCATCCTCTGCCAACTGTATGGATGAGGTCAATGCCAAACGGGAGTACCTCTGTTGAGGGAGCTTCCCTAGCTGCTGTAAAAAGGTAATTGCCTGGAATAGGGCCTCGGTTACTACTGGTGGGGCACCCAGCTCAGCCCGAACAATCTCATGTGGTACTGATGATTTGCTCTGAATCATGCGGGCAATCATCATAATCAGTGGTCTCTCCATTTGCCTCAATCCCTCATCTGTCCCTCTCTAAGATCTGTGATGTATATTGGGCCCCCAAATTGGAGCTCCGTACAGGAGGGTCGGTGTGACAAGCGTATCAAATAGCCACAATTTGGTGCATGGCTCCTGAAACTATATGTGTGCACACTACCTCTCAGGTGCCCCCAAGGCTGCATGCCCTCGAGCTAATCTAGCTGCTGCTGCCTCCTTTAGGGAGAAACGCGGTCCTGTGAAAGTAACTCCCAAGTAGACATATGACTTGACGTACTCTAGTGGCTCCCCTCGGAAAGTGAACTGAGGCTCTGATCTCGTCACCCATGCTTGTGTGGTGTTAAACACCATAACCTTGGTTTTCCCGAGGTTCACTGTCAGATCTCTATCTGCACAGAAAGCCTGTAATGCATCCAGGTATCTCTGTAGTCCCTCTGGAGAGTCTGAGATTAGAACAATATCATCAGCATATAACAAGATGGGTATCAACACCCTTGCCAAGCATGTCCCTAGGCCTCCCAATCTGTCTACATAATCAAAGACTGCATCAATGTACAATCCAAAGAGGGTGGGCGATAGCGGGCATCCTTGCTTCACCCCTATCGTGCTGGTCACCCTATCAGATAGTCCGCCTGGAGCTCGGACTCTGCCTGTCACAGACTCATACAAAGCATATATCCCCCACTGCATATCCTCGGGTACCTCAATGTCATGCAATCTGTGCATAAGCCTGGCACGTGGTACGGTATCGAAGGCTTTGCGGAAGTCCACAAAGCAGCAGTATATCCTTCTCTTCTGTGCCTTGCCCTTTGCCCATCGGCTCAGCTCCGACTCCAATATAGAGCCATGTAATTTGGCCAAGTAATGACCAATCATGATCGTCGTGTAGTTGCCTGGTACCATGGGGTCCCCACTCTTAAAGAGTGGTACAATGATATGCTTTGTCCAGCTTGTCGGGAAACCCTCACAAATGGCACGATTAAACACATGTACGATGAGCGGAGCCAAAGTGTCTCGTGCATATGAGAAGTGCTCTCCAACTAGCCCATCATGATCCTGTGCCTTTCCATTCTGTAACCTGTCTATCGCATCTAGCACCACCCGCATAGTAAAAAAGGTGCTGCTAGCCGGGCTCTCCTGGTGCATCATATAGCTCTCTAGCATAAGTATGCCATGCCTCAGGTGCAGTAATTGGAGTACCGGGCTGTCTCTCCTGAAACATCTTCCATGCCCTCTTGCTGTCCTTCCCTAGGAAGAGTTGGTAGATCTCCTCCTCTAGCTTAGCCAGATAGGCTCGTTTCTTCCTCCGCGCAAGGTGCCGAAAGATCGTCCTGGCCTGTCTATGCATGTGACACCCAATGGCAATCTCACGCTGTAGCTGTGCTCGTGTCTCACGACACTCATCATCATACCAACTGTTCTGTGGGGCAGTGTTGTGGGGGTGGGTGGAAGGGATCATAGTGCAGGGAAACGCATATGAGGCGGATGCATGTAGAACACCTGCCAATCCTCTCGTGATCTCGTCCAGAGGGCTATGCGGGTCTAAAGCGAACAAGCCATCAGATACTGCATCCCGATAAACCCCAACTGTCTCACGTGTAAACTGATATCTCGGGTACCTAGGTAGATGAGTGGCTGGCCCATCTCTCGGGGATCTACCTACTAGTGTGAAACTCAGGTATGCATGATCAGCTGCTATGCTAATGGGCCTACTGGAAATCGTGAAACCCCGCACATCAAGTATCAATGAAGGAGATCCCATCAAGTAGTCCACTGTGTTCGCTCCCCCTTTAGAGTTCCAGTGTGTGAGAGCATCTGATCCTTGCCATCTCGATAAGCCATTGTATATGACCAACCCATGTGCACTCCCGAGTGTGAGAAAATGCCTGCCATAATCTGTAATCTCCCCCTTATCCTGTGCTGATCTCTGCAACCCTACATCCTCTGCCGTGATCTCCCGGTACATAGCCTCTTGAGTATCATACAACTCTGTCTGCTCTGTGCCTGTACGTGCATTAAAGTCTCCCAATAGCAATATGTCTCCCATGCTGGCAAACCTCATGATATCATCATATAGTGGTATATAGGGCGACTCTCCTGATGGTGCAAACCTGGAGTGTGCTGGGGGAAAGTAGCATACCGCCACATATAGCTCGCAGAGCCCCTCTGCATATTCGGACCCACATGTACCTCGCATCTGCATCTCTATGTACCACATGTATTTTGTCACGAAGCTCCTCCCTGTAAAGTATTGCCACTCCTCCAGATCCTTTGGTACCTCCCACTGTGCGTGGCTGAGGGCGGAAAACTGATTCCCATCTATAACCCCGGACGTCAGGAAGCCTCTTGTTTGTGCATTGATGGGTCTCCGTATACATAGCAATATCACTGTGTCTGAAAGTATCCTGCATCTGTTCTAAGGGCTCCGTTGCAATTTCACACCGTGAATCGCAAGGTCTCATAGGCCGCGCACCGTCAAGTGGGCCTCCTCTCCGTAATGATGATGCGGCCATCTCTGTATACCGCCCATTTCCCCTCTTTCCTTGCCTCAAGCACATGCGGCATGTGTTCCTTGCGGTGTGCTATCTGTGCCGCTGTAAGGTCCTCATCCAAATAAATCTTTTCCCCCTTAAGGGCCATCCTTTTGGAGAGGAAGGCCTTCTTCTTCTCCAAGTCACCAAACCTGATGATCAATATCTTCGCCCTGGTTTCATCTCTGCCTACTCGCCATGCTCCGATTATGGGTACATCAGTGGCTCCAATTTTTGTTGTAAGAGCTTTTGCATCCTCTTGGGGATTTCCCTTATCTTCCCACCCAACTACACGTACATGTAAGGCACGTGCCTGTCTCTTGGCTTCCTCTTCCAATTTAGCATTCATCACCTCTACTTTATTGACTGGTGTATCCTTCTGTTTTTTTACTACTTCAATCCATGGGTTGACTTCCTCAATTTGTTTCTTTGTGGCACTGGCAATTTCAGCCCATGAATGCATTTCCTTCTCACCTGCAGCCACTTTTGCCTTACATGATTCCAAAGTGTTTTGCATTTTTGTGATGTCTTTTTCGCGGTCAGCCATACATGTCTTCAAAGTGCCTTCGTACGATGCAACTATTGTGCCAATCTCTCGGAGCATGTCATCCTTCCATTTCTGCATCTCTTTTTTCATTTCCGTGTGCATCAAGGCTTGGGCTAATTCCATCTCAACCTGTACTTGGGCTTGCATTTCTCCCTTCAATTGGACATATATCTCTTCCTTAAGCGTTTCGTATATCACTTTCCTTTGGGCATGCATCTGCTCGGTCCATTCCTTTTCAAGCTCGTGTCGCATGGCGTTCATCTCTGTCCTTATGTGAAGCTGTAGCTCCTCATTAAGGGCCTCATCTTGTCAGGCCATCTTCGTAATCCTTTGTGAGCCAGGGGACATGATTCCTTCCCTTAGTCTTCTGTGGTAGGCATTTGGTGCCTTCGTGGGGGTGTGAAAGGTTGTCTCACCATCCTGTTCCCCCTCTAGGGGTTGAGACATGTTTTCCCCTTCTAGTTCCTGCCTTGGGGGCCTGAGCAAGGGTGGGTGGGAAAAGGCTGCTCAACTGAGAACTGGCAATGCACCTTACTGCAAGGGTGGGTGGGAAAAGGCTGCACAACTGAGAACTAGCAATGCACCTTACTGTACCTTCTGCCCGACTGTACCTCCTGCACCTTACCGTTTGCACCTGCGCAGCCTGCCAATAGTCCTCCAGCCGTCTGCAGTTCTACCCGACAGTATGCAGAAGAGAGAGAGCATCAAATGCTTCAGTCCGTTGGTGAGAGAAAAGGGAGTTCAGCGCTTCGCTTTGTCAGTTGGAAGAGAGCGAGCCTGAGTCCCGTTGGAGAGCGAGCCCGTCAGAGCGAGCCAGAGTCGGA
The DNA here is from genome assembly GCF_041138505.1 of Cibotium barometz. Lineage (NCBI taxonomy): Eukaryota > Viridiplantae > Streptophyta > Polypodiopsida > Cyatheales > Cibotiaceae > Cibotium > Cibotium barometz. The sequence continues at coordinate 36,459,434 of NC_141090.1, read as the reverse complement.
GAGCGAGCCAATGGCAAAAGCGCGGATCACAGCAAAGAGGTGGGCAGAGCCGCGCAGGTCATCTCAGCAGGCGCACATCTCATCAGGTCATCTCGGCAGCGTGCAGATCATCATGGGTGCGCACAGAGCCAATGGTCAGCAGCGCGCAGGTCAGCAGGCGCACATCTCAGCAGCGCGCAGGTCATCTCAGCAGGCGCACATCTGAGAGAGAGAGAGAGAGAGAGAGAGAGAGCAACTATGCTGAATATACTGAAGCAATACAGTCCCAAGCAAGAGACAGAAGTAGTCTCATAAGCGAGGGAGCAAAAGATAGACGAGAGAGAGAGAGAGAGAGAGAGAGAGAGAGAGAGAGAGAGAGAATAGTCGACTGTCTTTGTTCAACAACACTCTTCTTTGTTTCTCCTACAACCTGTCACCCTCCACAAGAGAGAGAAAGAAAGTGCAGTCTGTCCCTGCGCTTCTCTGCACCTCAGTCCACGTGTAGTCCAAACCTATGTTTCTCTGCAGTCCAGCTAGTCACCAGGAGGGAGAAGAGAGAGTGAAAGGGCCTGCGCGTGTACCTGCAGCCGGCCGGTTGCAAAGAGGTGAGGGGCCTGCTGTTCAGCCCCTGTGCATCGCCTGCAAACTGCCCAATCTGCCTGCTGTTCACCCGGAGGGAGCCACCTGTCAACTGCCCGCCAGCTTGCTGTCGATTCTGCCCCTTTGTCCAGCCCGTGAGCAGTCTGACTATCACGAGAGAGAGAGAGTGTAAGCACGTGCGCGTATCCCTTCAGCCGGCTCCTCCTCCAGAGAGGAAAGCAAAAAAAAACCTATGCATGCAGCTGCAGTCCAAAATCTCTCCGAAAAGCCAGCGCCTCCGATAATAGCGTGGGCTCCCCTAAAAAGCCACGATTCACTTTAAAGGCTTTTCTTTTGTTTTAAAGGTTTTAAACCTTTGTCCCTTTGGTTTTATCCCCCCCCCACATGGGGTATAAAAAGAACCTTATTAATTCCTAATGTCACCCTTGCCCCAAGTGTGAACATTAAAATATGTCTTCCACACCAACCACCATGCTCACACATACGTTGCACAATTTTACAGGGTCGTGACATACCCCCCTCTTGAAAAATGGCAAGCGTCCTCGATTGATACAACAAGACATCCAAAGGGGAACCACACTGATAATGAAGGTTGACCAATACAGTAAGATATCAGCCATGTGATCCAACTAAAAGTGTAAAGTACAATATGGCAAGATCAACGTCCCAATCTCTCAGAGCCATGCATATGTAGCAACATTCATTGCAAGCCAATGGTGTGGTAATAGTCCAATTTGTGTACCACTGTGAACCATACATAACCACAACATCCAATGTGACTAGTACACATACATTATAGAAGTCCCATAAGCAGATGTATTGTCAGCTGTTAGTACCTTCGGGTGAGACAGAAGCTGCACCAAGCAACCTCTAGATGACATTTGAGCCTGTCTGTATCAAGGGAGTAGAGTTGCTACTCCCTCTTGAGCATCAGGCAATGCTCCAGACCAATGCTTTGCTGAACTTGAATGAGTTGTAGCAAGAGTCGGCTCCAACTCAAAGGCATCAAGATAAAGCTGCAATACCTGAGGTGAATTTGCTAAGTCACCATCCTCCATCCACTTCGCATCCATCGGTGAATAGTTCTTGAACTTCATAAGATAGCGACGGGAAACTTTACCTCGTACCTTTCTTTCCTTATGTGCTAGTATCTGCTCGGGAATAAGAACCTCATCAAGTTTCTCCACTTCCGGCTGATACATTCTCAGGCACATCCCCTTGGAAAGGTCTAAGTAGACTCACATGAAATGCATTGTGAATCCTCCAGTGATTTGGTGGCTTCAAACGATAGGCCACGTCACCGATCTTTTCCGATACTTGAAAAGGTCCATAGTAGCGTATGCTCAACTTAGGGAATAAGCGCTCTTTACCCTTCATCTTCTGAGCCTAGCTTTCTCAAATCGCAAAAGAACCCAGTCACCCAATGCAAACTCTAATGTACGCCTGTGACGGGTTGTTGCCTTCTTTTGCTTTTGTTGAGTTCTTTGGAGTGCCAACTTAACTCTCCTATAAGCTTCATCCATGTTCTCCACATACTGGTCAGCTTGAAAGATCTTATTCTTTGTGTGCAAAGTGGGTGGTACCTTCTTACCTCCTTCCACAATCTCAAAAGGCGCCTTGCCCGTCGAGGTATGGATGGTGTTGTTATAAGCGAACTCCACCAAAGGAAGATACTTTTCCCATTGTTGCTTGTGCTCTGACACATAGTACTTGAGAAGATCTAACACTATGGAATTAGCCTCTTCCGATTGCCCATCTGTCTGTGGATGAAACAATGATGAAAACTTCAGAGTTGTACCCATGTTATTAAACAACCCTCTCTAAAATAAACTCGTCATCCAAGGAGTTACTAATGATGGACGAAGGCATGCCATGATACTTGAAGATATTTGCCATGAACAACTTCACCATGTGATCAACTTTGATCTTCTTACGCACGGGAATGAAATGAGCTTGCTTACGAACCTGCATATTGCATATGATAGTCCAAATGCCATCATTCGCCGTTTGTGTCCTTGGAAGATCAAAGATAAAATCCATGGCAATGCTCTCCCATGGTCTATTTGGAATAGGGAAAGGCTAAAGTAACCCTGGTGTCTTCTGACGGTCAAACTTCACCTTCTGACATACGATGCATTGCCTAACAAAGCATTAACATCTCTTCTCAAGGTCGGCCAATAAAAGAAAGCCACAACTGCCTTTACGGTGGCCTCAATGCTCCTATGACCTACATATGGTGGAGCATGACTTCCAATCATAACCTTGAGCCGTAACTACCTGGTAACACACAGTCTACCATGCATCAACAAGAAGCCATCCTTGAGAGTATAATGATCATGCCGTTGACCCTCAGACATCTGATCATAGACCCTGCCAAAATCCTTATCCTGGGCATACTGCTCTTTCATCTCATGAAGCTCATGATGATAAGCAAGTGAAACTATTGAGACTTGTGGCTTGGGTGACAAAGCATCTGCCACAACATTCTTTTTACCTTCCACATGTACAATCTGAAAGTGGAACATAGACAAAAAGTTGGCCCATCTCATATGCTTCTGAGAAAGTTTAGTTTGCGTGAGGAAATAACGCAAGGTCTGATGATCTGTCTCCACAGTGAAATCAGCCCCAAGCAAGTAGTGTTTCCATGTAGAAAGAGCATGAATCACATCCAACATCTCTTTCTCATAGACCTGTAAATGCTTCTCACCATTCTGTAATATACGACTCTCATAGGCTATCACATGTCCTTCCTGCATGAGAACTGCCCCAATGTTGTTTCCACATGCATCACAGTGGACAACAAAAGCCTTTCGGAGATCCGGTAGTACCAATACGGGATCCGAAGTAAGCTTTTCTTTAAGCTTCTTAAAGGCTGCAATTTCCTAATCAGCCCATTGAAACGGAGTTCCCTTCTTTGTTACAGCATGAAGGGGCGAAGCAATCTTAGCAAAATATCGTATGTACCGCTTGTAATAGGAACACAATCCCAAGGGGATGTGCTTACTTGGCAAGGTGAGCCACTCTTATTCCCCAAGCAGATGGCCTTCTGGATTACAGGGTATAGGCACAGGAGTCTTCATCCCTAGGATGAGCATTGATTTGGGAGCTTAGTGTACTGGTGAGATAAAGTTGGCTCTAGCACCTGTGTCAAAGAAAATCAAAGCATTCTGATCTCTAATTTTACACCATGCTCTGCACAACTCCGTCACAACTCAGTCTCCTCACCACCTGGCTGTTCCCCAACAAGATTAGGAACTAACCCTGCAGAAGGCTTTGCTTTCTTAGACTTGGGCTCCCCTTTAGTGTTAGAGTCCTTATTGGACTTACGCTTGGGATAATTGAAAGACATATGTCCCTCTTTGGTACAGAAAAAGCATTTCTTGGCAACCAACAAAGCTTGCTTCTCCTCAGGAGTTCTCTTGGGCATTGGTAACATCTTACGCCGCTTCTCTGCAGGCACTGTTGCATCCCGAGATGCATGCCTTGACTTCTCAGTTTTCTTGCTAGTGCTTTTGTTGCCCCTAAATCCAGTTGAAACCCCAGTGAGTAACGCATTTGCCGTCACGGCATTCTCTATCATCTGCGACATATTTGTTACTCGGGTTTTAATACAATAGTCACGCACTTCCTTGGGCAACCTAGAACAATACTTCTCAACCTGCTCAGACAGTGGCACTGCACGATAAGAAGTAACTGGGAGTAAAGCTTCCCAAAACTTCTCTTTATAATCCTCAAGATTCTCACATTTCGATGCATCCAACTTATGCCATGCTGTCATTACATCCACCTCAAATGTAGATGTGAGCCACACTGAAGAGAACACCTGTTTAAACTGTACCCAAGTAGATGGTGCTATGCCTTGCAAAAGAAGAGTGGACCACCACTGCAATGCATTACCCTTGAGAAAAGCCACAGCTTTTCTCACTTTCGAGGATTCCGTTGAAGACAGGAAGGGGTTAGGGTTAGGGTTTACACAAAGCAAATAGGCGTGGAAAACCAAGCAGAGAGTGAACACGACTGCTGTAGATATCTCAATGATAGAAAAGTAAAGTACAAGCCACATGATAGTGACCCCTAAAGGATAAGTGTTCACATGACCGGCCATAAATGTGCCGGGTGGACCAAAACACTTATAAACTGCATATAAGTGAAAATGAACTAAACTGGGGGAAAAAACCTCCACTAACTGAAGTAAAAAGTGCCCCAGTAACCTACTGATGATCACTAGCGCTCCTCTGGGTGCATACACAGCATAAAACCCAACAAACCCCCCTGGAGTGATATGTGATTACTGTACATCATCCACCAAAAGGAAACAAATTCAAAGCATTGCGGAATGCTTCAAATTTCGGACGTGGTAATGCCTTGGTGAAGATGTCTGCCACATTCTGATCTGTAGGACAGTAGATCAGACTGATATCTCCTGCCTGGAGTCTCTCCCGAACAAAATGATAGTGAATCTCAATGTGTTTCGTGCGAGCATGAAACACAGGATTCCTGGCCACAGCAATGGCACTCTGACTATCAGTATAGATAGGTGTAGGCTCCTCCACTGAAATATCCATATCAGTCATAAGACGACGCAGCCAAACACACTCAACAGTAGTAGTGTAGGCTGCTCTGTACTCTGCCTCACAAGATGAAGTGGCCACTGTGGTCTGTTTCTTGCTTAGCCAAGAAATGCATGAAGCGCCAAGGAAGAAACAATTCCCACTAGTGGAATGTCTGGTATCAAAATCACCAGCCCAATCTGAATCACTGTAAGCATGTAACTGCATGTCACCCCCCTCAGGATAAAGCAACCCAAGAGACAAGGTACCCTGCAAATAACGGAATACACGCTTCACAGCTTGCCAATGTGACAACCGTGGGCTGTGCATGAATCTGCTCAACTGAGAGACTGCATACTGAATATCTGGCCTTGTATTACACAAGTATATGAGGCACCCAACAGCCTGAGCATATGTAGTGGCATCAAAGGAAACACTGTCATCTTGTAGTGACAGTTTCATCCCAGGCTCCATAGGAGTACTAATAGGTTTGCAATCCTGAAATTTAAACTTCTCCAGAAGTTTAGCAACATAACGTGATTGCAACAACCCAATGCCTCTGTTATCCTGCACAAACTGTATGCCCAAATAGTAATGTACAAGGCCCAAGTCAGACATGTCAAATGTCTGTTGCAGTATCTCTTTAAATGCTGCAATTTTGTCATCATTTGATCCCATGAGCAAGAGATCATCCACATAAAGACTGATGACCAGCAGATCTGTCTCTTCTTTCTTCACATACAAAGTGGTCTCTGATGGACTGTTCACAAATCCCTGAGTGAGTAGAAAAGCATCTATTTTTGCATACCAAGCTCGTGGAGCTTATTTCAAACCATACAAGGCCTTTTTCAGCCTGCATACTTTTCCTTCATGACCATGTTCTGCAAATCCCATGGGCTGAAATACATAAACTTCCTCCTCGAGGTCCCCATGTAGGAATGCAGTCTTTATGTCCAACTGGTGAACATCCCAACCACGATGTGCAGCCAATGCAATGACACACCTAAGTGTCGACATACGGGATGTAGGAGCAAATGTCTCCTCATAATCAATGCCCTTCTTCTGTGCATAGCCCTTTGCAACTAGACGGGCTTTGTACCTGTCAATGGATCCATCTTCATGTCTTTTCAACTTGTAGACCCATTTAGTACCAATGGCTTTCTTGCCTTTGGGCAGATCAACCAAATCCCATGTTTGATTCTTTTTAATAGAATCAATCTCATCCTGCATGGCTTTGTTCCAATGCACATTATCTCGTGCATCCACAAATGAATCAGGCTCATCATCATCCTGTAAACTGGCTGCCATAACCAGATTCAAATCTATGATGTGTGCATGCTCATTGGTCCTTGTCTCCCTACGAGTACGACCAGCAAGAGGACCCTCTAAATGGCTGTCCTGTAGTGTCCTCAAATACCATCTAGGTATATGTCTGACCTGTGGTGCCTGCTGTCCCATATTTGGTTCAGCTTCTGGCTCATTTGGCTGCTGAATTTCTGCACCACCTACATCATTTGCTGGCTGTCCATTACCCTCATGAGTTGGATCACCAACTGTGGAATGAAACTCCATGGGTAGAAGACCTTCAAATACATCATTTTCAGCCTGATTTGCCTCATAACCAGCCATGGATAATTCTGATTTTTCATCAAAAATCACATCCCGGCTGATAAATATCTTCCTGGATAGTGGGTCATATAACCTGTAGCCCTTGCTCTCACGGCTATACCCAACAAAAATGCATTTTGTGGCTTTATCATCAAGCTTCCTCCTCAACTCTTTGGGTATGTGTGCATATGCAAGGCACCCAAAGATACGAAAATGCGATACAGAAGGCTTGCGGCCATGCCAAGCCTCAAAAGGAGTAATAGAAACCAATGCCTTTGTGGGACATCGATTCAAAATATGACAAGCACACATTACTGCTTCCACCCAAAAGATATGTGGTAGTCTTTTTGCCTTTAGCATACATCTGGCCATCTCCATGAGTGACCGATTTTTCCTTTCTGCAACCCCATTCTGCTGTGGAGTGTAAGGAGTAGTATACTGATGTTTTATACCTCTACTCCCAAGAAAGGAATTCAGCACATGTGACATATATTCCCCCCCTCGGTCAGAACGGAGAGTCTTCACTTTGCATCCTGACTCTGTCTCAGCAAGTGCTACAAAGGCCAAAAATGCATCATATACCTGTGATTTCTGTGTCAAAGGATAGACCCAGCAAATACGAGAGAAGTCATCAATAAATGTTGCAAAATAAAAGCAACCACCTAATGACTTCGTCTGCATGGGACCACAAAGATCACTGTGTATAAGTTGCAACTTTGCAGTTGCTCTTAGAGCCTGATCACGTGGGAAGGAAAACCTGTGCATTTTTCCCAAAATACATCCTTCACAAATGTGATCTGGAGGCTTCTCCATGAGAGGTAGATCTGTAAACATATTATGTCGCTGCATAAGCATAAGACTACCAAAATTTACATGCCCCATGCGAGCATGCCATAACTCCGCATCAACCATAGCTGGAGTAAGAGTGAATGCATGATAAGCAGACTGATCCACTGGCTGAAATGCATCCAACTCATAAAGTCCATGACATAATGTACCAGTAAGCATCAAGGTCAAGGCATTTGCTTTGTCTCTGACCATGCATTTATCATCATCAAAGTAGACCTGCATTCCACAATGTGCTAAAGAAGAAATGGACAACAAATTCTTCTTTATCCCTGGTACATATAAGGCATCTGTAAGGCGGAGAATGGAGCCATCAATGGCTGTAAGCTGAATCTCCCCAATGCCACACACTGGATATGAAGCATTGTTGGCACACTGAACAGTTTTGCCAACAGGGGCAGGGCCAACATGACTAAACAAATCCCTGCGAGATGTGATATGCTTTGAGGCACCACTATCAAAATACCAAGTACATGCATGCTCTGTCATACTGAGTGCCTGTGAAGACCAAGAGGCATCATAGCTGCATGTATAGAAACAGTAATCCCTGTCCTCAACAAAAGAAGCAGTCTCTGGAGGAGCTTTAGGAGCATCATTTACAGACATCCCAGCTTCCTTTGCCTTCTCTTTGGCAATCCTCTTCCTACATTCCGTGATGTAGTGACCTGGCTTCTTACAGTAATGACATTTGCCCTTCTTCTTGGGCTGTCCATCACTTTTCTTGGTATCCTGTGAAGAACCACCATCACCTGAATTTTGATTTGCACTCTTTGGCTGAGATTTCCCTTTCCCCTTTTGACCTGTAGTAAATGCTTGTTCAGCATTTGTGTTCATATTCATATTCTTCCTCATTTGCTCCTCTTGTAGTAAGAGAGCAACAAGTTCCTGATACTTGAGGGGTTCAACAGCATTCCTCATGCTGAGGTTCAAAGAGGTATGGAAAGCCAAGTAAGATCTTGGCAAAGAGTGCAAGATGGTGGACACAAGCTGTGTCTCAGGAATAATCTCATCCACATTGATGAGTTGCTCTCTCAAATCCTGCAGCTTGTTCAAGTGGCTAGACATATCATCTCCTTCATTCATTTTCTGATTTTCCAGCTCTCTTTTCAAAAATGAGATCCTAGCCTCATTACGAGCAGCATACATTTGCTCCAAAGTCACCCATGCATTCTGTGAAGTGCCAGCTGAACGAATATGAGGTATAATAGACCTCTGAACTGACAATGCAATGAGTGACAAAGCTTGTGCATCCCTGGCATCCCATGTCTTTTGAGCATTTGTTCTCTGAACAGGCAATGGCTGTCCTGGAGCCTGTACCTGTTGTCCTCGTCCACGAGCACCCCCTTGGGGAGGAGTCTCTGGAGCCAATGGACCTGGACGTGGTTCATCACCACTAACAAAATCCCAAAGACCTTTTGCCACAAGCACATTTTTCAGCATAAAACTCCACAAGGAGTAGTTCGTGCCATCCAATTTGTCTTCCTTAGACAAATATGTGAATACATCACTTTGCTGTTGATTTGCCATTATGCTTTACGCACAATGTTGTACCTGTTTACCAAAAAACCCAAAAGCAAAAACCCTGATAACAACTGTACTCCACTGAATACAGTTTACCCAAATCTGCCTGCACTCTCAATCCTCTGAATGTGCAGCTTAATGCACCAATGAAGACTGAGTAGAGCAGCAAATGGCGTACACAATGCCAAAATGCCCCAAAAATGCCCAAATTTGCTGCACCCAAACTGTGCAAAAATCTGTATATTTTCTTGCTAGAAAATCTGCCTGTTGTGCCTGTATATTTTCACAGAGAAAATAAAAATGCCCAGTATTCAAAATATGTAATGCTTACCACTTCTGTATTGTGCAGGTACTCAGCAACTCAGTCGAGGTGCTGTACGGAAGCATGTACGAAAGCAGAAGACTAAAACTGCAGTTTAATGTTGACGTTGCAGGTTCTGTTCGACTGGACTGTGCAGGTACGGAGCAGGTACTGTCCTGCGCAGGTTTGTACAGAGGCGCAGTCTTCGAAGCAGGTGTCGACTTGCACAGTAGGTGGCGCACAGGTGCGCTTAACAGGCTGCAGGTGTCGACTTGCAGGCGAATACCAGCAGGCGGCGATTGCGCTTACTATTCGAGGCTGGTACACGTACGCATACAGTACGGGGCTGGTACACGTACGTAACTGCAGGCGACGCCTGTTGTAGTACCTGATTGAAGGCGACGTGCGACTGGATGTACGGGCAGAAGGCGCACAGCTGAAGCTGAAGGCGGCGCACTATGGGTGTACGGGCAGCAGGCGCACAGCTGTACGGCGCTCAGAAATATGGGCAGCAGGTACTGAAGCTGCTGTACGGCGCACTGATGTACGGGCAGCAACAGTACAGTACGGCGCAGAGGTGTACAAATAATGTACGGGCAGAAGCAACAAGAGCTTGGCAGTGTACAGGCAGTGCAGAGCAGCTTCAATGCTCTGATACCAATTGAAGACAGGAAGGGGTTAGGGTTAGGGTTTACACAAAGCAAATAGGCGTGGAAAACCAAGCAGAGAGTGAACACGACTGCTGTAGATATCTCAATGATAGAAAAGTAAAGTACAAGCCACATGATAGTGACCCCTAAAGGATAAGTGTTCACATGACCGGCCATAAATGTGCCGAGTGGACCAAAACACTTATAAACTGCATATAAGTGAAAATGAACTAAACTGGGGTAAAAAACCTCCACTAACTGAAGTAAAAAGTGCCCCAGTAACCTACTGATGATCACTAGCACTCCTCTGGGTGCATACACAGCATAAAACCCAACATCCGTGTAATTTCCACAAGAAAAAGCAGCATCAAACTGCTGTAAAACGATAAGAGTCTTGAGCTTGTCTTTGGCCCCACTGAATGTGTCAAATTTCACCGCAGCTCCCCCTTCCTTATAATCCTTCGCCTTACCCATAGGTGTAAGATTATCGTAAGGAAGTGGCTTCACAAGATTGCTACCCCCTGCATTCATTCCCATACTAGGGTCAACATTGCCAGTTTCCACACCTTGCATACCATGCAATCCTACTGATCCTCCCGTGTTTCCAAACATACCACTATGCATACCGGGCTGCATGCCCCCATACATGTTTCCTTGCATTCCGGGCTGCATGCCCCCATACATATTCCCTTGCATTTCGGGCTGCATACCACCATACATGTTGCCTTGCATACCATGCTGAAAACTAGCTCCAAAATTCCCTTGCATTCCCATGCCCCCTTGAGGGTAACCCCCAGTCATAGATTGGAACATGGAACCACTGCCAAAATGGATGCATAGATTGTTGCGGAATAGGTGGTTGCTCGAAAAAGGAACTCTGTGGGTTTGCACCATAAGTGTTTTGCATGTTGGAAAACTGTCCAAAAGCAGGATCCAGTGGGAAGGCACCACTATTGCCCTAAGGTGGGTTCCTAGAACGCACCTTCTTCTTCTTCTTCTTAGGCTCAGAAGGGGCCCTCATAAATTCCGCAAACTTCTCACTTTGCGTGAGCTGCATGAGCACATCCACTGTCCCTACCAAACAGGCTTTGAATTGGGCATCATCTTCCTCTTTACTTGACATATCTTATGGCTGCGTTACATCCTCATAACGTGCATCTTTTGCAGCATGTTCTCGTGCAAGTACATCCTCAGACTTAGTCCTCTCAGGAGTGGTCTCCCGTTCTTCCTCATCATCATAGTCATAGTCATCCTCATAGTTTTACATCTTGCTGAAATTTTTCATCGATGACTTTCCTCGAGACAACCACGAGCTCACCCCCTTAAGAATGTTGGTGATGGTCCCGACAATGGAACCTTGAAAACTGGCCTCTGGTAGAAACCCAAGTGCGGTAAACTAGCAGTCACCCAAACATAGTTGTAATCCAACAAATAAGACAAAAGGGAGCTAGAGTGCTCCTACACAAAAAGAACAGCAACACCTATTGGCCCCAAAGCTTGGCGCCTCTTTCGGTATTTCTTTATTCACATTCAATGGAAGAGTTTAATTGAATACATCATGGCCATTCATGGCTTATACATATGCATGACCATACTGCCAGTCCTCTGGACCTATTAGCATAGAGGTTTCACATAGCCCTGTGCCCCAAAACACCACACTGTTATTCACCTCTAATCAGCCAAGATAGTACATCCACGAGGCCTTGAATATGCATCTAATTGGCCCTTGCACATAGCCAGAAACATATCCATACATCAGCCTGTAAACTCTTCCCAAAAAATATGCTAAAATTTACTCCTATTTTTGCCCTCTTAGGCTGCAAATCCCTCCTCTCACAAGGGATCAGGAGGGACACTCCTGAACAACACACGAGCCAGAAGAAAGAGGAGCTTGAACCCGTGTGCATCTGAGACTGCCCACAAGCCTGTAAAAAGAGAGAGAGCGCGAGAGATAATAGTTGGCGATCTTTGTTCAGCAACACTCCTCTTCTCTGTTTCTCCTGCAACCTGTCACCCTCCACAAGAGAGAGAAAGAAAGTGCAGTCTGTCCTTGCGCTTCTCTGCACCTCAGTCCACGTGTAGTCCAAACCTATGTTTCTCTGCAGTCCAGCCAGTCGCCAGGAGGGAGAAGAGAGAGTGAAAGGGCTTGCGTGTGTACCGATCATTTTCAGCTTCGTTTTTCTCTACCATCTTCTTCTACATCTCAGGCTTCTTTTTTCTCTACCATCTTCTTCTACATCTCAGGCTGCATTGGCTTCTTTTTTCAGCTTCTTTTTTCTCTACCATCTTCTTCTACATCTCAGGCTGCATTGGCTCGGAGCAGATTTATTGAGCTTGTTTCTCCTATTGTTTCTTTGCAAAAAGCTTCAATGCTGGAAATGTCCTTTTCAGATACAGAATTGGATGAAGCCCTCAAGCATTTGGGTAAACATAAATCCCCAGGTTGGAATGGTTTGACGGTTGAATTTTTTGTAGCCTTCTGGGCTGAATTGAAGGGTCCAATCTTGAAGCTCGTTAATGTAGCCTGGCAGCACCAACATTTTCCCTCAGCTTGGAAGCATGGTCTAGTTAAGCTTCTGCCCAAAAAACCTCTGTGTGAGACAATGGATGACTGGAGGCCTATCACTTTGATGCTTGTTATATATAAACTTATTGCTAAAATGTTGGTACACCGGATAAAGGATATCCTTCATGATGGACTTCATCCCACGCAATATGGTTTTGTTCCAAGAAGGCATATACATGATAATATCTCTAATACTCTCATTGCAATGGAATATGCAAAATACTCTACTCAAGATGTCTTGGTCATGCAGGTGGATGTGGCAAAGGCATTTGATACGGTGCAGTGGGATTATGTTTCTCAAATCATGTCTAAGCTTGGTTTTGGGCCAAAGCTAGTTAATGTCATAGATTGGCTTTACTCAGATTCCACTGCTCAATGCTTTATAGGGAAACATTTGTCTGAGTCTTGGACTCTAGAACGATCAGTTCGACAGGGATGCCCTCTCAGTGCTCTGTTCTATGCTATTGCTTCGCATCCTTTGCTTCTTTACATGGATCATCTGGTTGATACTAGACAGTTAGAGGGGCTTCAGATTTCTGGTTCACGGCCTTTCATTGCATAGGCTTATGCAGATGATTCATTCTTCATGCCAAAGAACAGTCCTTTGGAGCTTCGTCTATTGATGGATACTCTTTCAGATTTTGGGTTGGCAACTGGTTTAAAAATTAATTTTCAGAAATCAAAACTCTTACCTCTCAAGTATTGTGACTGGCATGCTATCCTGTGGCCCGGCCATATTATTTATCCGGAAAGCATAGTAAGACACTTGGGCTATCCTATTGGCTGGAAAATCAGAAATAAGCAACAAATATCTTGGGTGCTAAACAAAATTAAGGACAAATTAGAATATTGGAAGATCTCCACTTGGCCATTACATGTACGGCTTCGAATTGTTCAGTCCATTGTTCTGGCTTATGTCCAATTCTACCTTCCTCTCTTACATTGGTCATCTCGAGATCTTTCTTCTTTTATGTCTCAAGCCATGGAGATTTTTTGGAAAACTAAGCTTCATAAAAAAGCTTTAAGGTTGCTCAAAATGGACCTGCTTTGCTCGCCAAAAATGCATGGTGGTTTGAATATTATAAACATCAAATTTCATGTGCTGGCAAGAAAGATCACTATGCTCAAAACCTTTTTTCAACAAGAGCAGCCTTGGTCTATCATGTTGGCAATTTTGTGTGGTCGGACAAATGCTTATGGACGTTGGTTGGTTGATCCATCTGAAGTAGTACTTGGCAAATTTCAAGGTAAAATCCCTGGTTGTCCATTTTCTACTTCCTTGATTCAGGATTGGAAGAAAGTGCTCTCTCGCATCAAATGGTCTCCCCATCCTGCTTCTATAGCTTCCTCGCTTCGAATGGAAAGCATACATTGGAGTGCTGTTTTTTACTCTCCTCTTGCTGTACAACAACCAATCAGAGCTTACAATCTTATGAAATTGGGCATCCGGTTCATTGATGACTTAGTGGATACTAGAGGGCAAATTCTTTCTTTTCCTGCAGCATGCCAACAATACAATCTTGGGATGCATCACAGATCTATATGGAAAGCTACTGCAGATCTCTTACACCCTTTTATTCCGATTCCAACATTGGATGTAAGAGACAGGCTTCAAGATTGGCATCTTCAGTCTTCAAGTTCAAGATTATCCTCACAATCTTTGCATCTATTGACTTCTATACAGGCTTATCGATTGATATTACCTCCTCCATGGATTGCTCAGCATGCTAATTCTCTTTGGCATCTGGATAAGTCTTTAGCTTGGTGGAAAGCAAAACTGACATTGATATGGAAGTTGAAAATGCCATTGAAACAGAGACTTTTTCTCTGGAGATGCATTGTCGGTATTTTTCCAGTGGGAGTGAAATTGGCTCAAAGAAGGATTGCCTCTCCTCTTTGTCCAAGATGTCATCATGCTACTGAGAGTGTTCCGCATTTATTGTGGTCTTGTTCATGTTCCAGAGACCTTCTGGACAAGATCTCCTATTTTTTCTCTCTCAGATTTCCTGCACACAAGTTCTACAAGTTTTTCTGGATGTTTGGCACGTTATCAGCTTCTTTGTCACAGTATTCTCTTTTCTTCCATTGGATCAGATACTGGGCCTTATGGACCCTCTGGCTACAGCGAAATCATGCATATCTGAATTCACCCCTTCAGCACCCTTATGAGTTCTTCCGAGCCTCGTTGCGGCAGTCCTTATATGATGCCGTGCATGAGGAAGATTTGGATGTTTCTTGTGTTCAGCTTTTCTTTTACTGTTTCTGATGGATAGGGCATAGGCTCTTCTCTTGAGCACTGCCCTGATCTTGCATAGAACTTTTTTACTGCTGTTTTTAAGTTCTAGAGTTCAGACATCCTCTTGATGTCAAACCCTTCTGTACATTTATGATATAATGCAATTTCAACTGGTTTTACAAAAAAATGTGTGTGTGTGTGTGTGTGAAGCTTGAGAGAGAGAGTGTGTGAGGGAAAGTGTGTCTTGAGAGGCTACAGCTTGCTTGTGTGAGAGCTTGAAACTTGAGACCTTGGTCCTTGAGGCTTGCCGCTTGAGGGGGAGAGAGAGAGTGTGTGTGTGTGTGTGTGAAGCTAAAGCTTGAAGTGTGAGAGGGAGTGTGTGTGTGTGTGTGTCTTCTTATAGGGAGGGAGGCAAGAGAGAGGCCGAGGCCCAAAGGCTCAAAGGCTCAAGGGCTATGGGCCAAGGCTAAAGGCCCATGAAAAGCCCCTCCCAAACGGCCAAAAAAAAAGGTAAAAAATGTGACCATTGCCCAAACAGTAACCTGCAGGCGTTCCCATGCAGCCGTCCCCCACAACCGTCCCCGGAACGCCGTCCCCAGCTGGGGACGTCCGTCCGTCCCCGTCCCACAGTGTTCCCGGGACGGCGTCCCCCCGTTCCAAGGGTCCGTCCCCTCCGTCCCCTGTGACTATGGTTCCTCTTCTTTGTATGGAAGAGGGTCCATGTGCTCCAGTTCCTCTCAGCAAGACCTGAACTACAAGCTTGTGAGAGGACTCAAATGGTGAGGCGTTTCTACCATTAAAATACAGAAACTTTGTAAGTACTAAGTATAATCATCATTGATCAATGTATTATGTAAATAACAGACTTGTCTTTTAGAGTTGTACTCAATCACCAAGTAAGGACTACTAATCCCATACTTCTCCCACCATGAGACTAGCTGAAGTTGTGTCTCTCACATGCATGCAGTCTATCTACCAAATGCGTGGCTAGCATTCCGAGACACTAGCCGCTCATCGTCCAAGCATCTCATGCGCTCCACGTCTCCTCCTGTCCATTTCTGAATGTAATCTTGCCATCCATCTTCCAACTCTTCATTAACATACTGCACCTCACTACGCCAGAGAGGGTGCAACATGTGGGCAACCGCGTGGATTGGTCTATGGAACCAATCCCACCGGTCGTTCCAAACCCGTCGAATGTCCTCAACCCTAAAAATTAGCCATGAATGATCAAAGCTCTTAGCTAAAGCCTACAATACAAGTTACAACAAGAAGGCAACTAGTTGGAAGTTCAGTACGTCTCATCTATCAAGAGAGTGCATCAGTTAAGAGCCTCTCCAATCCGGTCCATGAACTCGTACAAGAGTGCTGCCCTCCATGTCAGTGATGCAAAGAACACTATAGATTGATTGAAGAGCGTTGTGCTCAACAAAGCCTCTGCCTCCTTCCACCAACCTTCTTGCATCACTCTACGTGCAAAAGCAACTGCCTTCGAGTGCTCATGGTCCTCCCAGCTCATCCACTCTTGGCAGACGACTATGCACATGAGTCCTTGTCGGACTCTCACTACCCTCTCAACCACAATAAACATATATGCAAACCTGGTTTGTGAGGGCTTCAGAAGCTTAGTAGACGCTTAATATATCTTTCTTTCTTTCTTTCTCTCTCTCTCTCTCTCTCTCTCTCTCTCTCACGCGTGCTGTGAATTTTTTGACACGCTTCATTGACACTAGACATCTTAGTGTGCTCACATATTCTAGAGAAATTGTACAGCATCAACCATGTTGACAATAATAATGCAATGTACGGGGACATCCATCACCCACTATAGGACACATAAGTTTTCCTTCATGCTTTTGAAAGATTTTCTTCCAAATGAACATTTAGAATGTCCTGATTCAGGCTATTTGCTATCCACTGTGTCCTTGTGTGTGACACATTGGATATTCATAAAATAATGCTGAGAATACGTGAGCAAATTTTGTTCTTTACTACATTTCCCTTCTGGAAGCCTCAAAACAAAGAAAACAGCATTGAATATTGATAGGAAAGAAGACCTTGCTGGATCTTGCATGAACTACAAGGAACTGTGTGACCTCTTTTACTGGAGGGAAAGATGCATCCCCACTTCCATCCTTACTCTGCAAAAACCATCAGTCCATGTGTCTTTGCCATTTAAACCGACAAGGGAGCCAAAAAACAAGTTCCAGTCAGAGCATTTATAAAAAGGTCTTACTTTATCATAGACATAAAGATTTCCATCAGCATGAGCAACAACAAAGTGGCCATCTCCTTGAGGAACCCATGCCATTGCAGTACACCGGCTTCATAAAAAGCAAAGAAAACAACAAAAAGAATGAATCAGACCCAAGAAACGGTTGAAAACTTGCTGTCACAACTCAATAACTAATCTGTGTACAGTACAGCTCAACAAAAAAAATGAATCAGACCCAAGAAACAACTGAAAACTTCCTGTCACAACCCAATAACTAATCTGTGTATAGTAGAGCCCAGCTATAACTATGCAAACTCGTGTCACACGCTTCTGATGCATCAGACCGCACGATTATAAAGCTGTAACTGGCCCCTTTCTGGTCACCCAGGATTTGTTGTGCTGCATGGAAAACCCCTATAAAAACACCCTAGCACACTTAAACCAGCGTAGGCGTACCAACTGCTAACTGCCTACATCAACACAAATAGGCATTACATTCATAATCTAACCTTGACACCATATTGTGGTGCTGATTCCCAAAAATGTTTTCAAAACCGTAAAAATGAAAGCAGAAACGAATCCCGAAGCCATGCAACATCATAGGTACTCAGGCATGAGCAATCAAGTTAATTGCGTTCCATATATAGGTACTCAGGCATGAGCAATCAAGTTGATAAATGCAGAAAGTTGTAGGGCCAGGAAGAGATGGTTGAAGGCACACCACAATGGCAATAGCATGACATCTAGGTGTGGGCCTTCCTTAACTTACAACCAACACTTTCCAATATCGTTTTCCAGACTCCAGGGCCTTGGAAAGGGTCAGCTAGCGAGTTAGGATGCAAATGTATCAATGGGGTTGTCAACAGCCCTTCTTAGCACCACACAGCCAGCCAGGGCTACAAACGTGTTCTGTTGACACATGGGATGGACCTTGAAGCTGAGCTTACAGCTTTTGCAGAGAAGCATATATTCCAGAAACCATGAAGTCTTCAGAGTGCTTTTATAGCATGTGCCAAGATACAAGTCATTTAAATTTCTAACTTTTTTCTGTGATAGCATTTGGGGGATGGTCTAGGCATTCTCCTATTATAGAAAGCATACATTACTTTTTGGGTCTCGTAGGCCATTTTGGCCTTCTGGAAATGTTAAAAACTCTCTCTCTCTCACCACAACAAGTTGATTGTTATTGATGCGTGGCATCAAAGATTTACTTGTTGATTAGTAGGTGTCCTTTTTTCTTTTTTTGCTAGACCAGAGATTTAGCTCAAGACCTACGTGGTTTTATTGATATGTAGCATCTCATAGGTCATTTTTGGCCTTCTGCAGACGTCAATATCTCTCTCTCTCTCTCTCTCTCTCTCTCTCTCTCTCTCTCCATGTTCTTCTTGGACATCCAGTTCTCTTGGGTCACATGTAACAGCTTTTTGGTTTCATAGATGATAGACCCTTTGGATCTTTCGTAGACATACAGGATGAGAAGGCCCGTTTTTTGGTGGGTGCGCCTAGCCAGATCTGGCTCAAAGACTTTGCAGATTGCAGTATGTTACTTCCTGCCAGAGACATTTTCCTTCACACATGATTTGTTGCAGGACAGAGAATCCCAATATACTCGTTGTTTGCAGACAGAGTGGAGTTTTCCAAGGGGACTTCAATGCACAGACAGCCGGTACACAGGTGTCAGGTGCATCTGTATGATTTCCATGCAGATTCAGTCATGCTTTCAGACGTAGACTACAGAGAGATGGGGACACAGCAGTCATCACAAGACACAAGGTCCATCACCACACATGGTTGATATTTTCAGGATTTGGAGCCATGCATGAATTACACATCCACGACATAATGTCCAGATGGCCCACATCAGACAGTCTCACCTCCGTCCCATATAAGGGGGTGTCGACTTGATGGTGATGGTGATGGTGAAGGTGAAGGTGAAGGGTGAAGGTGGTCAAAGAAGAGGCAAACGGTACAATGGAGAGTTGTTGTCTTCAAGATCGTTGGAGATTTCTGTAGGTTTGAAGAGGATCCAAGTGATGGATCGTACCATGGACCAAGCTTTCCCCCATCATGGTCCCCCCATCCAAAGAGAAACCTAGATGATGAGGCTTGGTGCAAGTGCTAGCTTTTGTGAGTAGTGCAAAGCCCGTAGTGAATATTGCAGATGTCGTGCATGGGATGTGTGGGCTGAGAAGTGCCCTTGGGTGTTCTCCTCAATGTGATAGCTCCAACTCTGCTTTCTTCGCGACATGTATTCAAGAAGAAGGAAAAAAATGAGGGCTTTTTCATGCCGAGGTTTGTCGTTTGAGGGTTTGGTTTCTAACTAGATTGCGTTGTCAAAAAGAATGGTAGAACAACCACTTTTGCGTGCACCATTTAAGGGAATCCAGGCAATGGTTCATGTATTCTTTCAGTTACTCCCACATAATTTCGAACATACTATGTTTCAGCACAGCTTATCTTTCAAAAGAATTTCGATAGTCAATAAACAGTATGCCACACGATACTCAAACAGCTCAACAGAACAGCAACAAGGTCCTCAAGCACACTTCTAGGGAAACCACTACAGGCACTGTATGTACTTTAATTGATGTATTACCTGCTATTGATAGACCCATCTTTGTTGTAATGCATTGCCCCAAAAAGCTTCTTTCCGGGGTCTTGTAGCTGCTGCCTCAATGATATAGAATATACTGTAGGAATAAGAAGAACATGTTGATAAAATTATTAGAGCAAATAAAATATATAGCAATGGAAAGTTCAGGTTATTTCCAAAACTTACCAAACAAAATAAGCTAAAAAAAAGTGGTACAAATGAGACTCAGTGCATGTCATTTGAGAAGATAGATATACCCACCATCTCCAGAACTCAGTCCAACTAGCAGATCATGCCCATCTTTGGCCTCTGGATCAAAAGCATGACAAATCGGGTTCCCATTACTGAAAATAATAGCTTTGATTGGGTCCTGAAAGAGCCAAATGGGCATCAAAAACATAATATTCCTGCTAATCAATGTTTCAACTTCCCTAAGATTGTCACTGCCATAGCTACATTTGGAGAAAGCCAATTTCACCGCCATAGCTACATTTGGGGAAAACCAAACATAAACAGTAGTGCACAATGACACTGGTTTTTGCAGCAGTAACAGTAGGGCAGTGCTAGCAGCCAATTGTTCATACTTGCCTTATCATGAGAATTGTAATCACTAACAAAAAGGGTATCACCAACATTAAATATCATAAACATGCCCTCCCCATCATAACTCGGCACTGTTGGCCCATTGCTTGCCCCCATGCCCAGGCTTGTTGTTGTTGCAAACTTATTCCCTCCGCTGACTTTGCTAGTGCCATTGCCTCCACCAAAACCTAAGGCCCTTGCTCCGTTTCCAGACCCTAAAAGAAATCTCTGTGTCACCATCTTCACACTACTGCTAGCACTGTAGCTACTATTCATTGAGGATGAAGTGACAGGCTTGTCCTTTAAATGCGCCATGGTAACCTGTCAAAGACAAAGGTCATCATGTCTGAACAAGTCAGTTGACAGTGCATATATGCATACAAGCTAAATTCCCTATCACATTTTTAACTTCAAAATATCGTAAAGCTTCAAACATTCAGCTTCACCACGCATAGTGTAAACTCTGTACTATGATATCCCTACTCGGCTATACTATGTGGTGAGACAACTGCACTCAAGGTTTATGTACAAAAAAGCATCGCCTTTTTGTGCTGCCTGTCATGATACAGGTTGGAGTATAGCTGTCACCACCAAAGGTTGGCTATGACATCCTACTCACATCATAACAAAGAGAAGGTGAAGGGTATATGTCAACCATAGGGTCTCCAGGCAGTTGTGCTGCGTGCATATGCTACATGTTGCTGTGGCTCAATCACCATCCATGGAAAGGCTTGGCTTCCAAGCACCCAAGGGAAGGTATCTCAATTTTAGGGCCTCTATTTGTGCCACCAATCCTGCTGCTTATTAACGTGATTCCACCATATCCTTGACTTCCTGCTTGCCTCACTAGCACCCAAAATAAAGTATGTCAACCTTAGACCCTCTAGATGTTTATGATGCCTGTAATGCTAAGTGTTGGCATGGCTCCATCACCTTTATGAGCAGGCTACAGGTAATATGTTGACCTTAGGGCCTTTGCACATTTTGCTGCCCCACAGGCCACATGCTATATGCATCATAGTTGCACGAAATGATAACAGCTGATGTCTATGCAAAGGAACTAGGAAACACAAACGGCAAGTCTTTGGTTTTATATGGTATACATGAAAGGTAAATTTGTTTTTAAAAAAGGATAGAAACCAGGGAATAAGTTGAGAAAAATATAAGAGAAACATGGGGTGGATCATAATATCGAGGAGATGGCGAGGAAATTAAAACTCAAAAGAAAAATTTGTGAAGGGAAATCTTGAGAGGAGATTAGGAAATACAAAATGGAAACGGCAACTCGAGAGAAATGGTGTTTCAACATTTTTGCCTAGGAAATGGCCATTTCTTGTTACAATGGCTAGCATGGCTTGCTTGCCACCATGGGTGGGCATAGCAAACAAGCAAACTTGCTTGTTCACAAAATATAAAGGATACATATGCCTCCATAATCCTACCATGGGATGGCGAGGCTATCTTGCCCCTAGCACGAGCAAATGTTTGCATTCTCATAGTTCTATCAGCAAGCTACGACCGGTGCATGAAACACCGTGCATAGTTCTATAGGCAAGCTATGACACTGACAGCTTCTATGGGCTGTACACAATTGTGCTGTTCACATACTACTTGGTGACATCGCTTGTGTAAGAGGCCTTCGGCATATGACAGTCTCTATCCTGGGGAGTTTATCACTAACCAGCGAGGGGGTGGACAGGCAATCCCATCCTTCTCCTAGTGGTGAGAAGATGTGGTGTTAGCATGCATATCCATGTACATATAAAACACCATGCTCAATTATTGTATGAAGCATGCTTCAAAATCATGTTGCCTCTAAGAAACATCCAGTGGAGATTCCAAAAAATATTTTGTTGTTTGGTTTGAAAAAAAAAAAAGCATCAAGAATCTGTACGGACCTGAGTGACAGCTTTAGCATGGCCGTAGTGGAGGCCCGGGAAGTGGGTCTTTTCATGAGAAAACTTGTACCGACCCTCGGGGGTCTTGAAATTGGGTTTCACACCAGGCGACTGGGTGTTGGAAGCGGCCATGGCTTACCGATCAAGAGCAGTCGCGAAAGGGCGGACATAACATTGGACGCCTGTCTTCTTCAACAGAATCTGGCGATGGCGGGGCTTAATGTATCTTCATAAAGATAAGCCATGGAGCGATGGAAAATGCTGCTTTTTTTATGTAGCTGGCGGCCAAACCTGTGCGCGTTCATGCTTCTGCTGTGCTCTCCTGCGTGCTGCTACAGGTGTGGGCGATTGGGGCAATTGTGATCTGGGAGAAAAAACACAGATTTTTCTGTTGCTTTCTCTTCTGCTGCTGCTCTGTGGATGATCCTCAATTCAAACGCTATGCAATAGAGAGTGTACGCATTTAAGTAAAGAAGGTTCGGCCTGTCAAACCTCAATTTTTTCTTCCTACCTTGAAAACCCTTACTTTATTTTAAAAAAAACAATAAAAAAGAGAGAAATAATGTGCCATTTATGAATAGGTTTCCAGGTCCATAATATCTTTGAAGGAATATATATTCTCTATTGAAGTTCCATAATTAATGTTTGACCTTGGAAGAAATTATAAGCACCCTTTTTATCAAAAAAATATAAAGACCTAATTTGAAAATCTTGCCAAAAGAAGAAAATACATGAACTTGTGCATTTCTCGCCTCTCGTAGAGAGGCCAATTACAACAATTAAGCAGGTGCAAGCATAATTTTACTCTCTTTTGTAGGGAGATTAGGATTCTCTCTCTCTCTCTCTCTCGTTGGAGAATATGACCCTATCCCCCTCTTCTTTATGATCCTACCATCATTTACACATGAGCTCACCTACCACAAACAACCTAACCTAATCTCTTGCCTAGATACTTTTCTTATTTGGGCAAGAGGTTGAAAAAAAGGGGCATTAAGTGTGTTGTCTACTTTTGCCAACAGTCATGCAGAGTTAAAATGTTTTGTTGAGGAACATGTCGAGAAAGACAAGGCAATGTAGAAATAAGAGGACAAGGGTTACAACTTCTATTTTGTCTCTTTAATGTTCAGCACATTAGGATGGTGAGACGATAAGGAGAGAACGGGAGGGCATGTGAGTGTGGTGCAAGAGAAAGGACATGGGGGCATGCGAGTGTGCCTTGGATAAGAGATGAACAAGGTGGAGGAGAAGGAGGATAAGGTGTGAACATGGAGGGATGGAGTGGAAACTAGAGGAGGGATCTCTATCAACAATGAAGGGACTTCAGTGGAAACTAGAGGAGGGATCTCTATCAACTTTATGTTGAAGGGACTTCAACATAAAGTTGGGAAAAGTTACACTTTTAAATCGAGTGATAGCCCCCAATTAATAAATAAGTATAATAGTTGAGACTTAACTCGATAAATTATTATTTGCTCATAATGAAATGCCAAGCTGCATTGAATAAGTAACAACCCATTTTCAATGGTAAACATTTAGTGTTTAAATGCCAAAAAAGGTAATCAAAGACAATATAGATTTATTTGTTTTTTATGTGTTTAGCCTTCAAGTGTTGCATTACACGAGAGGATATGGAAAGAAATGACATGCATTTGGAATTCTCTCTCTCTCTCTCTCTCTCTCTCTCTCTCTCTCTCTCTCTCTCTCTCTCTCTCTCTCTCTCTCTCTCTCTCTCTCTCTCTCTCTCTCTCTCTCTCTCTCTCTCTCTCTCTCTCTCTCTCTCTCTCATGGAGGCATGTATGCATTAAGGGAGGCGACATTATATCGCTGTGTCCTCCACCTAGCAGCATAGGCATCAAAGAGATATCGCTTCCATCATTGATCTCTAAGGGAGGATGGAGAGGGGTTGCTAGAGCTAAGGGACGAGGAAGGAAGGCATGATGATGACTCTCCAGCTTCAAGCAAAGGGAGGTAGCTCAAGTTAAAACTATGATTAGTGAGAATTTTTTTTCTATAATTCATTTTGTGATAGTTTGAAGTGCACCCATTTTATTAAAAAAAATCACTAGGAAAAAAACTAACAAACTTACTTTAATAAAACTCACAAAATCTATAAGTTTTTGCTCAAAAAAAAACATTATGCACTCACACTTGTGAGTGAAAGAATTTAGGGTGCGAGTTTGTTATACTTTGTGAATACTCATACATCACAAGTTGTGACATAGTGCATAAGTGTTGATACTCACAACTATGAGTGAAGGTCTCATGGTCACGTTTGTGAGTATGGTGTACTAATTCCTTAACTTTGATACTCAAAACCTCTCATGGTCATGTTCATGAGTGTGGTGTGTGTAGCTCCGATGTAGTGATTAGTGTTCTATTGACATGATGGTTAACCTTTGGTATATCATTAAAGTCACTCGTGGAAGAGGTGGTTTTGTGGTGGTAACACCGGTGGTGGTAAAAGCATTTTACATACTCTCAAGGTTCCTCTTTAGGGCATGGATTGACCTAGGTGAAGTGCGTTAGTAATTAAAGACCTTGTTAGTGGTACTAGTAAAGTCACCTATGGGAAGAGGTGGTTACGGTGGTAACACTAGTGGTGGTAAAAGCATCTTAGAGGTACTCTTAAGATTCTTCTTTGTGGGAGCTACCCTAGGTGAGGTGCATTAGTGATCAGAGACCTTGTTAGTGGTGCTAACAAAGCCAAATGATGCCATGCATATTGGTGGATGCAATGATGTTGGCAGCAAAGGCAACATGAATGCACAGCTAAAAGCTTCCCTACATATTAGTGGGTAAGGCAAGCAGTTGATGCCCCTTGTTGGCTAGTTTTCCTCATTTTGAGCACTACACAACTACAACCATGAGGGCATGTGTTGTGTCCTCAACACAATGGCATTATGTATTATTACCATAGGCTCAGGTGTCTTTGAATTTTTTTTTTGGGAGGGAGACCAGCACTGTTGACCACCCACCCCACACTAATCTCACAGTAGTAGCTGGACCTCCTCCTCGTCGTTTTCTTTCCTACAAGTGATGCTCTACCTTGTCTTCTCCTCCCCCATCAACCAGCCACATTTGCACGCTATCCAGCCACATCTTCTTCCTCTACCGTTGATGCTGACTCCCTTTTTCTCTCTTACTCATGCGCACAGCTCCACCCCCCTCTTGCGCCTAAAAGACACCCCTCCTCACCTCTCAATAGCAGCACTCACCCCCTCTTTCTCAATAGTAGCACTCACCCCCTCTTTCTCACCACCTTCATGACTCTCCCTTGCCAGCCCTTACCCCCTCTCACTCCTACGCTATATCTCACCATCCTCTCTCCCACTTACTCGACACAGCCAACCCCCTCACCACTCACTTGCTAGCCAACCCTCTCTCTCACTCACTTGCCCATAGCCAGCCCCCTCACCACTCTCTCGCTCGCCAACCCCCTTACCACCCTCATTATTCTCCCTCGCCAACACCCACCCCCTCTCTCTCACTTCCCTCGTTACTCCTCTCTTCAACCCATACTCCCTCACCCCCTCTCATTCCCTCTTTCTTCCCAGCCACCTCACTCACCCCCTAGCAATCCTAATACTCTACCAATCCCACTCTCCTAATCCCATCATAATTATGCTCCCTCCTATCCCCATGATAATTACTATGCTTCCTCCTAATCCCACTCTTCCTTTGAGTTCATCTATATCCATTACGATCACCACTAGTATACCCTAAGAACTTATAAGGTCAAGTTTAATTACATCCCAAAACAGAATTCAGAACCCAAGTACCAACAATACCATTTGATCTTCCCTTCTCTTCTAGTTGCACCATATATTATTATCTTGCTATCTAGTATATACAAAAAAGAGTAAGTTACTTCTTTTGGCAAGCAAAAGCTTAACCTTGATAAGGGATAATGGCTCGTGGAGGGCGTGCAGAATTAGTTGACCATGATGAGGATACAACCGAACCTCAAATAGTGGTAGCTACAAATGTCTCCCAATGAAGTGGAGGATCGGCTCACATCCCCGTAACCACGATTATTAGGCCTCCACCTTGTCATGTAAGTGGCAGCAACCCTATAAGTTTTTTATTAAGAAAAGGGATTGTTTGATGCATTTAACTAGGGAATTTTCTTAGAGAAAATAGAGAAAGTTATCTCTCTCATGTGAGAATAGTTGTTGCATGGATTGTTATGTGAAATGTAGATACAAGATTATGACAAGACTAGTTCTAAAGTTGTTGTAAAATAAACTAAGGGACGTGTTTCTCTTAGGGATAACCATTTCGAAGTGATTGGTCTGGGGTAATTGGGAATTCCCCCACCCAGGGCAACCAACTTTTGAGTAGTTACAGAGTTGGGGCAAGTGCTTACAATGGAACCCACCACAAAGTAGGGCGAGGGTTCCTTCCTAGTTTGCAAAATAAACCAAGGGACGTGTTTCTCTTAGGGGGATAACCATTCTAAAGTGATCAATCTAGGGTACCTAGGTATTCTGAAGTTTGTAGTAACTAGGTATTCCCCCACCCAAGGCAACTAACTCTTGAGTAGTTATTACGAAGTTGGGGCAAGTGCTTATGATGGTTAACCCACCACAAATTAGGGTGAGGGTTCCTTTTGAGATTGCAAACCCGAGCTTGATAGGTTTCATGTTAGTGTAAGTGAGTGAGGTGGCATTTCACCTTACTAATATGTGATAATTTATTGTGCCAACGACGGTTACAATGCCTAGATTGTACGTAACTCGATGCACCGAGGGATGTTTTTCTAGATTGTGTTGTAATTCAAGTAATGTGTTGTTTTTAAATGATTTGTTGGCATCAAGGGATAAAGGAACCCGTGAAGGAAATTAAATTAAGGAATTTTGTTATGTGATGCATATGTACCAACAATGTGCCTCCGAATTTGGAAAGTGGGTGGTAGAGTGGACCTAATTAGTCGGATACTTTTCAAAGCAAAAATATAGATGAATAATAGGTAAGACCCCCAAGACCATAAATGTATTCGTATATTGGATAGTCAAGAATTGGTTCTTGATTAGGCACTCTTCATAAAAAGTTTGGGGTGTTACTTACTAGTGAGATCCCTCTCTACCTCGAAAGAAGAAAGGGTACATGAGGTATCTTACAAAGCGGAAGTCCAAAGTTCAAATAAGCACACCAGAAAAAGCCAATAGTGATGGCATCCAAGCTTTCATCGTATGAGGGCAAGCAGCTTTGTGCCTCCTTCTCTCCTTGAGCCCACATGGTAATCTATAACTTTAAACCCTCATTGTGCATATGTAACATAATACCCCCTACCAATTGTATAGACATATCTACGAAGAATAAATAAAGAACGTAAAAACTTGACAAAGAGACTTGAAAAGAATTTCAAAAGCTCGTTAAAAAGAATTCTTTGCTACCTCAATATAAAGCAAGAGCACGTAACAATGGGATATGCTTCGTCAACTTGACAAAGAGACTATGTAACTTTATGTGGACAAATTTTGGCAAGTTCTCATTAAACTCCAAGCCATTGAATGAGTGAGAACAGAGGAGGGACCAAAGATGCAAATTCATTGCTAGATTAAAGCCTACTCTTCGAGCGGAGATCAATACGTTCCAACCTCATTCTCTCTCCACGGCGATCTCTTTGGCTTACGATTATGAGAGAAAGATGCATTACTAAAGGACAACAAACCACCACAAGATTCTCATGCTAACAAATTTAGAAATTTTGTTCCTTTTTGTAAGTTTGATAGGTACACTAATGATACCAAGGGTGTTGCTTCAAATAACAACAATGGTGCTAATAACAACAAGAAGAAGAACAATGATGCAAAGAAGAAATAAGACTTTGTACCTCGAGTGTCAACAAAAAGGACACGTTGCACCCAATTGCTCGGAAAAGAAAAAGAATTCAACAACCACACGTCAACATGATTGATGGTGAAGAAGATGCAGAAGACGACGACTTCTCTCCCGAGCAAGAGGGTAACTTTGAAAACTAAGATCTTTCAGATAATCCAGGTATGCCTAAACCTTTTTGATGAAAAGCAAGTTTCACCTCATATGCTTTTAAAAACAAATAAATAAATAAAGGGCAAGGAAGTAAATACATTGCATGGTGGTGGTAGTTTGCATAACTTTATTTCTGAAAAGCTTGTGCATGCTCTTAAATTGAATGATACTCCTTCAAAGTATAAAATCAAAACTTCTTTTCAAGAAATAAAGTATAATTGCATAAAGGAAGTGAAAGATATTGTCTTATCCATTGCACCAGATTCTCAACCCTGCACTTTTCTAGTTGCACCTTTGCATTCATATGATGTTATTCTTAGAATACCATGGAGACACGAGCATAACCCTCACATTGATTATGATTCACATGTTATATCTTTTGTATTCAATGGAGAGAATATATGCTTAATAGGATTATAGGAATCTAGTGAATGCCACTCCTTAGCCATACCCAAATTAAGCCAGCCATAAGGAAAAAGGAAAAGACTTATCTAGTCATGATTAATGAGGTTTCTATCTCTAAACCAATTTCCAAGGACACTTTACACTAACCATTCATTTTACAATTCTCAGATTATTTTATAAACCAGTTACCTCTTGGATTACCTAATTCTAGATCGAAAGACCATAGGATAAACATTATCCCTAGTAGTATTCCTCCTTGTAGGGCTCCTTATAAAATCAATTTTCTAGAGCAAAAAGAGATCCAATCTCAAATTGAGGACTTGCTTGATATGAAACTTATTAAGCGTAGTAGTTCACCATATAGAGCACCTATTCTTCTCGTCTCAAAAAGAAGAATGGAGCATTTTGCATGTGTATTGACTACCGAGCTTTAAATAAGAATAATGTCAAGAATAGATATCCTATTCCATGTGTGGATGATCTCTTCGATACGTTGAGAGGAGCCAATGTATTTTCAAAGATTGACCTTAATTCAGGCTATCAACAGGTTAGAATGGTTGAGGAAGATGTTTATAAGATTGTTTTTCGTACACAAACGAGTCATTTTTAGTAATGCCTTTTGGACTTACTAATGCACCAGCTACATTT
Source organism: Cibotium barometz (assembly GCF_041138505.1). Classification (NCBI taxonomy): domain Eukaryota; kingdom Viridiplantae; phylum Streptophyta; class Polypodiopsida; order Cyatheales; family Cibotiaceae; genus Cibotium; species Cibotium barometz. Next base: position 36,430,242 of record NC_141090.1, on the reverse strand, counting down.
AGTCACATGATACTTGTATATTCCTGATGTATCAAAATTATTTATTTGTTTTCTTTGATGACATCTTAAGTTTCAGCAAAGACAAAGATGAACACAAGAAACATCTAATGATAGTATTCAATCTTTTGAAAGAAAATCAACTCTATGTCAACCCAGACAAGAGTGAATTCTTTCAAAAAGAAATTGAATACCTTGGACATATTGTATTTGTCGAAGGACTACCAGATTTCCTTAAACCATTCTTTGTGGTAGTGAGACTAATGCTAGTGGACATGGTATTGGTGCTATGCTTATGCTAAATAATCAACCAAATTCCTTTTGAAAGTAGAAAATTGAAACCATTTAAACTTAAATATAGGACCTATGAAAAGAATTGATTATTTTTGTTCATGTATTAAAGATTTGGAAACATTACCTTATGGGTTCTGAGTTTATCATTAAAACTGATCAACAAAGTATTATAAACACTTACTTTCACAACCTTCAATATCAGATAGACATATTAAGTGGGCATCTTTTATTCAAAGTTTTCAGCTTGCTATCTAATACACACCTTATGGGTTCTGAGTTTATCATTAAAGATTTGGAAACATTATCTTATGGGTTCTGAGTTTATCATTAAAACTGATCAACAAAGTATTATAAACACTTACTTTCACAACCTTTAATATCAGATAAACATATTAACTGGGCATCTTTTATTCAAAGTTTTCAGCTTGCTATCTAATACACACCTGGTTGTGAAAATGTAGTTGCTGGTGCTTTGAGTAGGAGACCTACCATTCATAATATACCTGATATTGAAGGTATCTCTTTTGATAACATGAAGGGAACATATGATAATGATTCTGATTTTTTTGATGCATACAACAAATTGAAGGATAATTGGTTACCACATTTCGATTATTCTTTTGATTATGGTATTCTTTTCTTCCAAAAGAGATTATGCATTACTAATCTATACATGCAAACTATTATTGAAGAATCTCATCGACCTCCTTTCATTGGTCATAGAGGAGCATTATCTACTTTGCAAATAGTTGTCAGAGATTTCTTTCAGCCTACTGTGCGTAAAGATGTTGCTAAGTTTGTTTCTAAATGTGTTGTTTGCCAAAAGATTAAGAGTCATAAAGGAAATAAGTTTGGTTTGTTTATGCCTTTGCCACTTCCTAACAAACCATGGGAACAAATAAGTATGGATTTTATAACTAGACTTCCTTTGACTTCTAACAAAAATGATATGATTTGGACTGTAGTCAATAGATTTACCAAACACGTTTACTTTATTGCTTGCAAAAAGACATTAATTGCATATCAAGTTGCACATATGTTCATCAAACAAGTCTTTGTACATCATGGTTTACCAAAGAATATTGTTTGGAGATAGAAAGTTTTATAGTAATTTTTGGACTACATTGTTTGATAATCTTGGAACAAAACTTGATTTCTCTACTGTTTTTCATCCTAAATCTAATGGACAAACTGAAGTAACAAATAGCACAATACTTGATTTGCTTAGATCTTATGTCTCATCTCAGCCTACTAACCAGTGAGATAAATATTTGCATACAATAATTTTTCTCAAGCTACTACTAAGCACCATTTGAGTAGTCTATGGTAAGGCCGCCCTGCCTACTCCTATGACTAGATTTTCACATTCTATAGAGGCTGCAGATTCCTTGGTTAGAGACTTTGACCAAATTCATGAAGTAGTAAAGTTAAATATTCAAAAAGCTTAAGAGAAATGAAGTACACTAATCGTAAACGAAAACATATTATCTTCAATGAAGACGGTTATGTGCTTCTTCATATTGAGAAAATGAGACTTAAATCTATACAGACCAACCCTATAGAGACCAACCCTATAGTTAAGTTAGCTCCTAGATTTAAATCTATAGAGACCAACCCTATAGTTAAGTTAGCTCCTAGATTTTATGGACCTTTCAAGATCAAATAAAAAATCAATGATAATGCATATAAGTTGGAGCTACCTTCTACCTGGCATATTCGTAACTCTTTTCATATTAGTCTTTTGAGACCTTTTAGAGGACCTCTACCATCTCATCCTACATTAGAACAACCTCCCAAATTGGTAGATGAAGAAGAACATCTTGTGCCTAAGTCTATTATTGACCATGAGACAACCATTACACACACGTGTAACACTTATGGTAAGTATCTTGTGACTTTCAAGAACCATCCTATTGAAAATGGTAAATGGATGCTAGAAAAATTTTCACAAGCAAGAGGGAATGTTAGTCATAACCTCTATGGAGACGTCTATTATTTTATTTTGGGATATTATATTTTGGATGCACCTTTTATTTATATCATTTACCAGGATTAGTGTGTTTAATCAAGCTGTATGCGCTGGTATGATATGGTCACGATTAATGTGTTTAATTAGGTGTGTGCACTGACTAATATTATTTTGGATGTAGGAGAAGAAACAATGTGTAAATCGTGGGTAGAAGATGTGTTGGACCACTATGATATATTTTGGAAGACATCTGAACACCTTTTATGGTTTCATATTTAGGCATCTATATTTTTGTAAGGCTAAGGCCTCATGCCTTTGTACATACCAAATAGTATTTTATACTTTTGGTAGGCCCAAGACTTTATATTAATGCTTGCTATATTTTTGTAGAGCTTGCACGCTCATAAACTCAAAAGCACTTGTGCTGTGTTTTTGGAACAATATTTTTGGAAAGCAAGTGCTTTTTCTAATACATATAAATATGGGAGAGTGGTACAAGGACCACACTCTACCCAAGGGAGATTCAACCCACTCTTATGTCGACGGTGATCTTTACTCTATCTCTATCTTGTTTATTTTATTTGGTTTATTAAGATTTATGATTTCAACTTGTGCAAGTATATGCCATGCTCTAATTTTTATGTTAAGAAATTAGAGTTTCCTTCTCCAAGTGTCTGAAGGTCTTAACATGTTAGTATTCACTCAATGC